>NC_139521.1:68236697-68646697 GCF_947247035.1 Vipera ursinii
CAATTGCCCTGTATGAAAAATGAGACCTGACTAGACTAAAACTGATTTAGGATAATTTGGATGGAGGGAATATTTAAGGACAGACATTTGGAGCAGAAGGCCCATCCATAATTCTGAAAATGGACACAAATACAAAAATTGCACTACTGAATTCTAGCTTCTGCTATCAAACTTAGGCAATTTGAACCTGGGATGCTGGAGTTATAAATGGGGTGCTGGGAAAACTACATTAGCGTCCCGGTCTGAAACTCTTGAGATGTTTGTGATCTATCTCTTCAGAGAATTACTTTTATTTCAACTTTTGCCAACCTAATATTCTCCAGCTATCAATTTCCCAGTTGACTGGGAACACTAACCTACAATTCTGAGAATCAGAGTGGGTTGGCATACCAATTTTCAGGAGATTGCTGTGTTGGGATGCACATAGTATGATAGGGAGCATGGCTTCCAGACATTTTCCCACCCCTTAATAATGGCTCTGCTTTGTGTCATGTGATCAAAAACAGGAATGGAGGGGAGATGGATGAGTTGGCAACTTTGTGAACCACTGCTCAACCGTTTCCTCCTACTGAGATGCTCTGAAGATAAGATTAGATAGATAGATAGATAGATAGATAGATAGATAGATAGATAGATAGACAGACAGATAGAGACAGAGATAGATATATATAGATATAGCTATAGATAGACAGACAGATATAGACAGCAAGATATAGAGATAGATAGAGAGATAGATAGATAGATAGATAGATAGATAGATAGATAGATAGATAGATAGATAGATAGATAGATGATAGATAGATAATAGATAGATAGATAGATGATGGATGTATAGATGGTTAGATAGACAGATAGATAGATAGATAGATAGATAGATAGATAGATAGATAGATAGATAGACAGACAGACAGACAGACAGACAGACAGACAGATGATAGACAGACTTTGCTTGTTGGAGGTGACTGGGAAGATCACAGTTGGCAGTCACATGACCCTGGGATGCTGCAACCATCATAAATATATGCTGGTGCCAAATACCCAAATTTTCATCATGTGAACATGGTGATGTTGCAATGGTCATAAGTGTGAGGACTGGTCATAAGCCAGTTTCTTTCAACACCATCATAATGTCAAATGGTCATTATATTTAAGTGGAGGACGACCCGTATATCAAATGTGAATTGAAAAAGGTGACTGATTTTAAGAAGAGCAGAGCAAGGGGCTCCATGAAGCATCAGACAGGAAATAAATCCACTGTGCTTGTGAGACTTATAGATGAAATATTTGCCTTTTCATATGCTGCAGGTGGGGAAAACTTTTTAGTATGTGTCTTTTGTGCCTTTTTGGCCCAAGGTTGTGATATAAGCACATGCAGCCTGGCTCATGACTAAGAATAAATGCTGAATTTGCCATATATGCGGGGGGAGGAGGGGGATGAAATCTGAAAAGCAGATGTGAGAACTGTATCTGTGAAGCTGCAGCCAAGATGTAAAGAAAGTTCTCTTCTGAAGAGCTTATTCTTCTACCCCTCAGCAAGCTAGGTTTTGTTTGGAGTCCTGTCTACAATACTTTCAGAGGCACATTTGGGTGAAAAAAAGTCTTTTGCCCTGGAAAGGGATGGTGACCCAAGGCTAATCCAGATTTAGAATAGAATAGAACAGAATTATATATTCTAGTCTGCTCTGCTCTGCTCTATTCTATTCTGTTCTGTTCTGTTCTGTTCTGTCCGGTTCTGTTGTTCTGCTCTGCTCTGCTCTGCTCTGCTCTGCTCTGCTCTGCTCTGCTCTATTCTATTCTATTCTATTCTATTCTATTCTATTCTATTCTATTCTATTCTATTCTATTCTATTCTATTCTATTCTATTCTATTCTATTCCATTCCATTCCATTCCATTCCATTCCATTCCATTCCATTCCATTCCATTCCATTCCATTCCATTCCATTCCATTCTATTCTATTCTATTCTATTCTATTCTATTCTATTCTATTCTATTCTATTCTATTCTATTCTATTCTATTCTATTCTATTCTACTCTACTCTACTCTACTCTACTCTACTCTACTCTACTCTACTCTACTCTACTCTACTCTATTCTTATATATAAAATAATATTTTACAAACTATAGTATCTTGCCTCCCATAAACAATCTGAGCTGCACTGTTTAAAATGTGCAACGATTAAGTTGATTTCCATGTTGTGGTTTCCTTTCGCACAGAAATAGATCCATGGTTTAGTAAATGCTCTTGGTGTTTGTTTGTTTTTTTCAATTCTACATAAAAGAAGTGGATATGTCTTGTTTTTTTGGTTCCAACCTAATGGTTGCAAACTAATACACTGTGCATTAGAGATACCTGCAAGGAGTGGTTAAAAAGATTCAAGATGGCAGCCACACAACAGCGCAATCAACGCACCACCTGTTGTTGTTTTTTACGTGTCTCATATCCAGAGGACACCCCTGCTCTGCATGAAACCCTACACACATTCAAATGATACTTTATAAATGATATTTAATTGATTTACAGCATGCATGCTTGCTTTGCAGTCTTATTTCATTTTAAGTGTGAGATTCCTTGTCATCTCTGCGATTAAGTTTTTGTTTTTAGGTGCACATCAGATGCCTTCATTTCACTATTGTATATGTGACTAATGACAAATAATTACAAGGTCAATGATGTGTTCATCCTTCCATCCCATCCACCCATGCCAAAAAAAACCCCAAACCCTGATCAAGTTCATGTAAATGGTGGGGAGATGAAAAAGGCGACATTGCTAGAAAAATCATTTTTTATTTTCTTAAAATACTAAAGGGGTCTTTGTCAGTTTTGTAACAGAACAATATGCTTTTCATAGCTGTCCTTTCTTGGGAAGAATTAATGATTCAGTCAAAGCAAATGGATCCAGTTTTTTTCTTATCCAACACCCCAAGAAAAGCATAAATTCTCTTCTCAGAATTACCAGGCATGAAATAGTTAGTCTTCATTGGTTGAACCAATGAGCCATATTAAAAGTGATAAAATAAAGTAGAATAGAATGAAGATGACAATGGCAGAGAGAGAGATAATAAGATAAAAATGTATAATAATCAGGGATGCAATCACTGATGGAGTGTCTTAGTTGCACCAACACAGAATTTTGCAAGTAAAGCTTCTGTTAGAATTAGACGATTGTTTTATGCACTAGCAGTCTGTTTGCACTGGATGCTGTCACAGAAGACATGGAAACCCTTCTATAAATTGCATCTAGAATGTATGTGGTTGATGTCATGATTCCGACAGAGACAAATAAAGCAGAACTCCGAAGCTTGAGAATTCCTCAAAGAACATGTTTATTAGTTGCAAAGTATTGGCACGATCAAAAGTGAAACCAGCTCTGAATACACAAGTAACAATTACCCAGTTACAAAGTATGATGTCCCACCAAGCAACTACGTTCCCCAATATATTCATTTTGTGGGCTTTTTATTACAATGCCCAGTCCCTGGTTGCGGGAGTAGTGGATGACCTTGATTCCCATGGGACAGAAGATTATTTTGACTAATGAAGCACCTGCGCAACCCTCCCGACCTCCGTTCTGTGTGGCAACCTAGAACGAGAAGAAAAATGGCTGCAGCCACGCTCATTTGTAGAGTTGACAGCTGAAAGGATTTAAACTTACACCATATTTTAACTTTAAAGAGAATGTTTGCAAAATGATGTCTTGTCATCAGATTAGATGTCTGCAATTTATTTATTTATTTATTTATTTATTTATTTATTTATTTGATTTGTATACCGCCCTTCTCCCTAAGGACTCAGGGCGGTGAACAGTGACATAAATAATAGAATGTACAAATACAGATATTGAAAACAAATTAAACCCTAATTTAGCCCAAATGTAGAAGATAGTTACCTTAAAATAATAATTACAAAAGAACCCATCAGACCAGACCGTATTGCTTAAACAGATGTGTTTTTAGGTTGCGTCGGAAGGAGCGAAGGTCGGGAGCCATCCGGAGCTCAACCGGTAAACGGTTCCATAGGTCAGGCACACCCACAGAGAACGCCCTCCCCCTGGGAGCCACCAGACGGCATTCTCCGAATGGCGGCACCCTGAGGAGGCCCTCTCTGTGGGAGCGCACTGGACGGAGGGACGTTGACGCTGGCAGCAGGTGATTCCTAAGGTACTCCGGACCCATGCCATGTATAAAGGCACCTCGAATAGATGTTGGAAATTGTGAACTGCAGGAAGGGACACATTATCATGCTTGATGGATGTGTAACAAGCTACAAAATTCTGGATTCAAATGCACTGATTCATAGGATTTTAACGATTAATATATGGAGACCAGAGCTCTTTCTTTTCAGACTGATGGACAAACAGCTGGGGGCAAAAAAAATCTTATGGAACTTTGGTTTTGCACGTGGTAACTGCAATGAAATGATTGTATGCATAAAGTCAGAAAGATTTGGCAATATTTACAGTGGAGGAATGGTTGGTGATGATGATGGAACTTGCTGAGATGGCCGAATTGACTTTTTTGATTAGAGAAAAGACAATATCTATATTTACTGCTGATTGAAAAAGCCCTGATGGACTTTTTGCAGAAAACAACAAAACGAATTTGTCATGTATGGTTCTGCTGATTAGACTGGATAGATTATAGAAAGAAAACAATCATGCTGCAACTTTAGAAAAAGAGGCAAATTTATCATCGTACTTATAGATTTGTGCGGTAAAGATGATCAGAAGTTACTTCTTTGTATCTTTTTTCTTTCTTTTCTATTGTTCTTTTCTTGCTTTTTCCTTCCCTCTTGCACTTTTAGCTTTCTCTTTGATTTCTTTCTTCTTTTTCTTTCTCACTTTATACAGTATTAGTTTGTATTACTTTTTAATCTTTTTTTTTTTAAAAAAACTATAAATAGGTAAAGGTAAAGGTAAAGGTTCCCCCGCACATGCATGCTAGCCGTTTCCGACTCTAGGGGCCGGTGCTCATCTCCGTTTCAAAGCCGAAGAGCCAGCGCTTGTCCGAGGACGTCTCTGTGGTCATGTGGCCGGCATGACTGGACGCCAAAGGCGCACGGAACGCTGTTACCTTCCCACCGGAGTGGTCCCTATTTTTCTACTTGCATTTTTTACGTGCTTTCGAACTGCTAGGTGGGCAGAAGCTGGGACGAGTAACAGGCACTCACTCTGTTACGCGGCACTCGGGATTCGACCCGCCAAACTGTCGACCTTCTGATCGACAAGCTCAGCGTCCTAACCCACTGAGCCACCGCAACGACCACAATGGAGCCCAAGATTTCTGTTGCTAAGTGAGACAGTAGTTAAGTCAGTTTTGCCGCATTTTACGTTCTTTCTTGCCACAGTTGTTAAGTGAATCACTGCAGTTATTAAGTTAGTAACATGGTTGTAAAGTGAATCTGGCTTCCGCATTGACTTTGTTTGTCAGGAGGTCGCAAAAGGAGATCACGTGACCCTGGGACATTTCAGCAGTCTTAAATACATGCCAGTTGCCAAGTCTCCGAATTTTGATCATGTGATCTTGGTGATCTTACCAATGTAAGTGTGAAAAACATCATAATTCGCTTTTTTTTAGTGCCATTGTAACTCAGAATGGTTACTAAACAAACTGTTATAAATAGAGGACTACTTGTATATATTGCCTCTGGAATAGCAACAATCTCCGTTTTTGCTGAACCCCAAGGATGAGTGCATTCAACTAAATGGGTTTCAGAAACTTTGCTGGAAGCCACACCAAGCTTAAAAGAAGGTGATAAATTCTTGGTCATCACACAAGGTCATCTGTAAATCCAAGTTCTGCTAGTAAATAGAATCCTATTAACCTCAAACCAGTAGTTCCGATTACATGAGGTGTTTCACTGCTGAATAGTGAGACATTCAGATGTGCTACTTATGCCCTGTATCATAAAGTTCTCTGCATATGATCAGGGGCACCTTTATCTTCATGATGAATGATTAGCAGGGGGTTGATTAGCCAACTGAGCAAATAACCTAGTGCAGGAGTCCCCAACCCCCAGCCCACTACTTGGCCTTGAGCCTTTTGGAACCGGGCCACAGAAGTAGCAGCCGAGTGTGTGCACACATGCATCCCCACTCACGCGAGCAGTGGGCGAGTGTGTGCACACGTGCTCCATTTGCATAATGGGCGAGCCAGTCCATAAAGCCAAAAAGGATGGGGAACTCTGACCTAGTGGATAACCACTTAAATTGTCCTAGTGGTCAACCACCTAAATACAGTATGAGCCAGCAGTGTGTTTCAGCTGCAAAAAAAAGTCAACACATTCCTAGGCAGAAGGAAAGAATGATGATCATGTGAAGTATTAGTACCACTTTATAATGCCTTGGTAAGACCACACTTGGAATATTGCATCACGTTTTGGTCGCCATGATGTAAAAAAGCTGTTGAGACTCTGGAAAGAGTGCAGAGAAGATGAGTAGAGCAGGGGTCCACAAACAAGCAAAGCCCCATCCGTAGGATGCAGGCAGCACACAAAACCACGCACTCTCCAGTCCACGGAAATAGCTCTCTCCATGTAACCAGTCCTTGGTGCCCAAAAGGTTGGGGACCTCTGGAGTAGAGGACTGGAGGCTAAAACATATGAAAAACATATGCATGAATTGGCTATGACTAGTTTAATGAAAAGAAGGACTAAGGGTGACGTGATAGCAGTGTTCCAATATTTGAGGGGCTGTCTCAGAGAAGAGGAGGTCAACCATTCTCCAAAGCACCTGAAGGCAGGACAAGAAGCAATGGATGGCATCAGGGGGAGAACTAATCTAGAATGATGGAGAAATTTCTGATAGAACAATTAACCAGTGGAACAGCTTGCCTTCAGAAGCTGTGGATGCTCCATCACTGGAGGTTTTTAAGAAGAGACTGGACAGCCATTTGTCTAAAATGGTATAAGGTCTCCTGCTTGGACTAGAAGACCTCCAAGGTCCCTTCCAACTCTGTTATTTTGTTATTCTGTTTTGGGATGACAATTCCCAGACTTCTCAGCCACCAAGACTCAGTACATTGCAGGTTTTTCAACATGTCAACTGCAGTTGAGTCTTTGTTTGAAGAAAGTCTCCCGCAGGCGGCAGAAACATGCTGGAAAAGAAAGCATTTGCAAGCCAGAGCAACATTTTTATTCATGGAATGCAAAGAGTGCAGGTTTTAGAAAAATCTTGCCTCACTGCTGGCCCAGGAACATTAAATGTGCATGAAATAGAGTAACGGCCATTGTGTTGCTTTTTCGTTGCACCCCAGGAAGGAAAGAACAGAAAAGTAGACGTGCTGTTTCATGTCTTATTATGGGTAACCTCCAGCGACTGCTAATTACAGCTGTAATTTCATGTTGAAAAGCCTTTTAGGCGTTTGGAGCTGATTAATTATCCCCCACCCTCTTTCACGTATAAAATCAGGGAAAATATGTGCATCATCCTTCTTCAGAACCGAAGAAGCTTCTTGGATGAGAAGCGAAACGTCTTCAAGGAACAAACTAAGAAAGTTCAGTCGCCTTTTGGGGAAAAAAAAATCACCTTTTAGACTTTCTTCATACCATTTTCAGCTTGGACTTCAATGTTTTTGAGAATATGTTTGATTTGGTACCAAGGGGGAACAAAAGAGGGATCTCAAAAGATACTATTTGTTTACAGCAGGGGGAGTCAAATGTCTAAAAATGCCTTTGTCTGGGCCATCTTGTGATTAGAAAATAGCATCTCCTCCATGAAGCTGAGGACAATTTCTTATGACTTCGTGGACATATCCCTGCAGTTTTCTTGAGGACAACACAGAGGTGGTTGGACATGGTCTTCTGCCAGTCTTCTTTTGCTTTCTTCTTGCAGTTTCCAGTCTAGGTAACTATTTTCAATTCTTTATAGTCTCTCATCTAAGGACTAATAAGAGCTGATCCCGATTATCTTCTGAGCCCAGATGTGGTCATCCCGATGCTGCCTTATGTTACAATATATCCTTCTGAGCTGATACTGCAGAATGCACATTTTGCCTATCGTATGCATCCGCACAGCTCACACATATTACAGTCTAGTTTGGAAGCATCACTGCTTCAGACAGGAAGGCGGTGCAGAGAGTGGTGAGGATGGCTGAAAAGATCTTTTTTTTTTAATCCCATTTATATCCTGCCCTTCTCCGAAGACTCAGGGCGGCTTACAATTTAAAGCACAAATCAATGTGCTTAGCAATAGCCTTCATTCTATGAATATGCCTGCTTATTAGGGCTTTCGCCCCCCCCCCCAAAGCGGCATTATGACAAAGTCAGCTTATTGCCCCCAACAAGCTGGGTCCTCATTGACAGTTCCCTCCCTTCCATCCAGGACATGGCACAGAGGCGTTGCTGGAGCAGGGTCTGCAAGATTGTCTGGGACATGACACATCCTCTTCATGACCTGTTTTCCTTGTTACCTTCTGGGAGGAGGGGGCTTCATGGTACCCGAAGCAGAACATCAGATTCAGCCATAGTTTCATTCCATGCAGCATTAACCTTGTGAACTCTCAAACATCTTCCTCTTTCGGCTATGTATTCAAGTTGGACTGTGATTAATATTTATATGTAAGGGTGTAGATTTAAGCATATGTTGTATATAGCATGTTTATATGTGTGTTACGTCAGAGGTCCCCAACCTTTTGGGCACTAGGGACTGATTACGTGGAGAGAGGTTTTTCTGTGGACCGGGGGGGGGGCGTGGTTTTGTGTGCTATCTGCATCCCACGGATGGGGCTTTGCTTGTTTGGACCGGTTGCTGGCATGCCGTGGCCTGGTACCGGTCCATGGACCAAGGTTTGGGGACACCTGTGTTATGTTATGTGTACACTTTTGAGAACAGGCAACAGAATTTCATTTTTAAAGTGTGCCAGTGTGCTCACAGTAAAAAGCGACAATAAAGGTTATCTTACCTTCTCTTTTTCCAAATTACCACCTACTAGACCTCACTGGGCTCTTGCAACATGTCTCAAAACTCAAGATTTATTAACAGCACTGAGTAGGTTTCTTTGAGAAGAGAGTCTGGACTGTTTGCTGACGCTGAAACCTGTTCAGAATTTTATAAGTGGCTTCACTCAGAAAATATTTCCCGAGAATAGAAAATGTCTCATGGCTGTGCCTGTAAGTGGCTGGCAGACCCTGTTTCAAAGATTGTATCTGTTTCCCAGGCAATTATATTAAGAGTACATTTTTGAATATTAGTAGCTCAGGTTAGGTGATGGCATTCAGCCGGTTCTCAGCAGAGCAGCAGAACCAGTAGCTAAATTTTGCTGAGTTCGGAGAACCGGCTGAATGCACACTGTTTCCAGAAGTCCAGTCTAGGCCTCAGAGGCCTGGAATATGGATGCCACTTCCAGAAGTCCGTTCTAGGCCTTGGAGGCCCAGGCCTGCATCCAGTAAGGGAACCGGTTGTTCAGGTATTTGAATCCCACCACTGGTTAGGGTTAAACATTACACCAAAAGATATTTAAAGGCCAGCTCTCTGACAGACGAGCACAATTCAGAGCACACTAAAGATCTCCCCCTTTGAACGGAGATGAAACGTTTGCAGCCAAATCGCCAAGCTCGGAGATCAAACCAACAGCCCATATTAAGAATACTTTAGGAAATTCCAAGGTGAGCTTTAGTGCAGCTGAGATAATGAACATTTGCAATTACAGATAGTCCTAGACTTTCATTTAGTGACTGTTCGAAGTTACAGCAGCACTGGGGGAAAAAAGCGACTTAAAACTGTTTTTCACACTTAATGACCATTGCAGCATCCCCCGTGGACATGGAATCAAAATTCACACACTTGGAAACTAACTCTCATTTATGACGGTCGCACTGTCCCGGGGTCAGGGGTTTTCCCCTTGTGACCTTCTGACAAGCAAAGTCAATGGGAGAAGCTGGATTCACTTAACAGTCGTGTGGCTAACTTAACAGCTGCAGAGATTCACTTTAACGACTGTGGCAAGAAAGGTTGTAAAATGGGACAAAAGTCGCTTCGCAAGCGTCTCGCCTAGCAACGGAAATGTTGGGCTCAGTTGTGGTCATAAGCCGAGGACTATCAGTACATCGCTTTTTCATAAAGATAATCCACAACAGACGATGAGTTGTCTTAACAACTGTTCAGAGTTACAACAGCCTGAGAATGGGAACTTGGCAGCCTGCAAAGCACTTCTGCCATCATCAGATGTCATGTCCCCCTCGTGATCATGTGACCATCTTTCAGGTATGAAGATATGTTGCAGGACCCCACCAGTTAATGAACTCCGACTGGCTGGCCTAGGAAATTCGCCTGTTGGTCCCACCCTGGGCTTGGAATACACTCTCCCCAAAAGTGAGGCAGCCCCCCCACTTCTGAAAAGGAGTTAAAACATGGCTCTGCAGCCTCATGTGGGAGGCTCTGGGGAGCACACAGCCACGGGGCTGGTTAGTCCCCTGAAAGCCTTCACTCTGCCTTTTAACTACTTTTAATCCTTTGCCTCCTCTTAAAACCTTTAACTTTTATACACACTGTCTTACATTTTAACATGTTATTGTACAGCACCCAGGGCAGTGGTGGGATTCAGCCAGTTTGCATCACTTCGGCAGAACCGCTAACTAATTTTTTGTTGCCCAGGTCCAGAATGGACTTCCGGAAGTGGCATCCACACAGAGAACCGGTTGTTCACATATTTCAGGGGTGTCAAACTCAATTTCATTGAGGGCCGCATCAGCATTGCGGTTGCCCTCAGGGGGGCCAGGTGGGTGTGGCCAGGATGGGTGTGGCCTACTGGGTGGGTGTGGCTAGAGTGCATATGGCCTACTAGGTGGGCCAAGGCAGTGGGGGCCGTTCCCTCACTGTTTCCAGGATGGCTTCGCGGGCCACATGAAACCACTTCACGGGCCAGATCTGGCCCCCAGGCCTTGTGTTTGACATGTCTGACATATTTGAATCCCACCATTGACCTAGAGTCCCGCTCTGAGGAAGGTTGGCTGTTCAGACATGTGATAAATATATAAGTCTACATTTCCTATTTTTGCTGCCTTCCAGACAGGACAAATAATGAGTTTCCCAGCTGGAAGAAAGAAAAAAAATATCTCCCATTATTTCCTTCCTTTCTTTTGCCTTGGGGATGGATTAACAGCTGTGGGGGTTAGGAGAGTGAGAGGGGGCAAAATTAGATACAGCGATACGGTTATCTGGTATTTTGAGTTTATTTGTTTGTTTGCTTTGCATACTTCCACCATACTTGTGATCTGTCTACATTTATATTTGTTTGTTTGTTTGTTTATTAAATGTCTATGCTGCCCAACTCATTGTTAAGGTGTCTCTGTGCAGCTTACTGTTCTGTACCAGCCTACTACCGGCCCTGCAGAAAAGGCAGGGACAACCCCTTTACAAAACGGCAAGAGGCTGGAACTAAGCCTGCCAAATTTATTGACATAAAACAGAGCAAAACAGAAACACGAACCATGAAACAGAAGCTATTCAAACGGTTGCCTTCAGCAAACCAGCCCTCCCACACATTCCCCTTTTAAACAGTTCAAGGCGTGGCTTCTCTCTGCCTCCTTCCAATGTGCCCCATTGCCTTCCTCTATTTACTCCTGATTGACTGCCTTCTGCGTTGGACATCCTTGAACAGGGCCAGCTGTGGGTCATCTTCATCCACGCTGTCAGGCTCACACAGCTGGGTCTGCGTCATAACCAGATGGGAGGGGCCTGGCTGAGGGCTCTGCGGAGCCTCAGGGCTATCCTCTCCAACACCCCTCTCCTCCTCCTCTGAATCGTCCGACCCAACTGCCGAACCCACAGGCTGACCCTGAATCACAACACTTACAAGCAATAAAAATATAAATATAGAAACAAAGATAAGCTTCAGTAAACCTTTATATGGATACATAGCATCTTTCTGTGCAATGAGGAATGAGAAATAGGTTATTTTATTTGTTTATTTAATTACTACACATCCCATCTCACTTACGTGACCCTGGGCAGTTTACAAGCAACATCATGAAATAATATAGAAACATGTCTTTAAAAAATACAGTTAAGAACAGAACAAGCTTGATAGGAGTAACTGAGGATTACAGTTTGATTGGCTTATTAACAAGAATAAATGTGATTATTCCATATGTAATTACGTTTATTGGAAGGAAGTATTGGACCGCTATTGAGCAGATGATGATAGCCATGCTCAGTAGAAGAAATACAGTAGCTGGAAGCTGATGCTGGATGATTATTTAAATGAAAAAAAGACTACAGATGATATTGCTGTTGTTGTTAATATTTCCTCATTGGCTAGGCAATTCAGCTACTAGGTCACCAGTTCTGTGATTAAGAACTGATTAAATTAGCATGTGAACAGGGTAGATTTTGGATTTTGATGAGCCAGAATTCAATTTTTATTCTGCTGCCTCAATACAATAGCAGTAAATGAACTTAACTGAAGAGTTTTGCCCTCTCAGCAGGTAAATATGAATACTTATTTATGTGAATTCTTTGTATAATGTTAGGAAAGTATCGGTATTCCCTTGGGCTCAGCCTCCAACATCTGTCAAACAAGAATATTAACAATGTGTTGAATAAATATCCTGTTCTATGGAAGCTGAACTGCAGGGCTCAGATCCAATTTGGCATAGCCAAGGAGGTCACCTGAAGTATAAATCAGGACCCTGGACAGCTCCCACAGCAATGGCTGAGTTACAGAATTCTGCAACCCTAACAGGAATTCAAGTCACTTGAGATTCATAAAAACGGGAATGAGGACCACAAGTCTACAGTTGACCTCACGGGAAGATAGTCGTGTCTCAAAAAGGGATGCAGAATTATTTTTCCTGCCTTTATTTATTTAACCTGGGTGAGAGGAATTATGGCTATATGAAGACTTTGAACAATACATCTATTGTTTATTTGTTTATTTAACTAATTTATATGTACACCCAATTCACACACAGATGACTGGGCAGTTCAACACTTTAAACATAAAAACCCATTTTAAAAACCCCTCCCTTCCTGCCATGGCAGCAGCAACACAATCACAACACAACACAAACAACTAATCAACTCCCTCTCCATTCATGGTCCCCAAGCCTGCTGACAAAAACCATATTTTCAGGGCCATTTGGAAAGGCAGCAGGATGCGGGCAATCTGTCAGAGCATGCACAGTCTTATTGCGCTGAGATAACCCAAAAGTAAACACAGTAAACAGTGGTCTACATTAAATGGTGGTTTATCTTACATTATCTACAATATAATACACCAGGAACAATATACATAGATGTGTTAATACAGCAATCTCCAACACACAGCAGTTACAGCAGGAAAACAGAAGATTAAAAACACATCTGTGGAGCCTTCCCTTTTATACAGAGCTCTTAAAGAGACACAGACCCAGTTGGCTCTTAAAGGGACATAGACCCTGCTGAGTTATTCCCAAGATTACATCATACATTTTACATTACATCAGCTGGTTAGCTTTTGAATCATTACCTTGACACAATCATACCTGAAGGTGGGAACAATGTCCCATAGAGAAGGGTCCACCACCGAGAAGACCCTTTTTCATAGTCCTGCCAGATATACATCCCCAATAGATGGGAACCACAACATATCCTGCTTTCCCATTCTGGTAGGCTGGTTAGGGGTAATAGGAGAGAGGTGGTTCTCAAATAGTCTGGCCCCCAAGCCATGTAGGGCTTTAAAGGTGGTAATCAGTACCTTAAATTATACCCGGAAGCAGATTGGCAGCTGTACAGCTCACACAAAAGACATGCGCAAGTGTGGGCTTGCACAAAAGGTATCTTGTTCAGGTCCCTGCATTCTGAAATAAGTGAAGATTCCAGATACACTTCAAGGGTACTCGTATGTACAGTACATTGCGGTAGTCCAGATGGTAGGTGACCAGGGCGTGGGTAACTATGAGAAGGGTGTCAAGAGTGAAAATTTGGCAGCTATGTGCCTCTCTGTTTTCCTCTTGCCATTAGAGTAAGGGGGGGTTCCCTTCTTTTCATTAGACTAGACATATGCAATTCCTGCAATTCCCGTTCTTCATAGGTTTTAGCCTTCAGTCCCCACCCCCGAATCTTTGTTGATTTTCTCTGCACTCTTTCTAGAGTCTCAACATCTTTTTTATATCATGATGACCAAAACTGGATACAAATAGGGCATACTGTCATGGTCCCAAATCAAGTGGTTGACATTCCTTATAAAATTCAGGAGGCAACTGCAAAGTCCAGGTGGAGGCCCATAGAGATCTGTCACACCACCTCTGCTCAAAATAGATGATATCCCCTATGAACAGCTGATGGTGCTGAAGGTAGGATAAACATGCTCAGTGGGTGAAGAACAAAGTCATACTTTCACAACCCACTCCAAGCTTTGGAAAGCAATCTAGATTTGTATCATCTGGCCCAGAACAGAAGAAGTAAGGAGAATATGGAATGTGTTTACATGTTCCAAGCCAGGCTGGAAATTATTTAAAGGCTATTGTGGAGGAGGCAAGGATGAGAAAACTGGATGATGCTTTGATCTATTACAATATAGCATAGTCTACTAAGAGAGTAGGCGGGAAGCGCATTCCTCAAATCTTCAAGATCTGTCACAACACATAAACCCTTCCCACGAGAGCAGTTCTCTGTGACAGCCACACCCATGGTGAAATCTGCCAGGCCAGCTTGTCAAGAGGGAGGGCACGTTGGTAGCAGAATTGAAAAATGGCAGGAAAGATGCTGAGCTTGTTAGGTGGAAAGCTGACAGCCCACGTTCAAAGCCCAAGTGCCATGTGACAGTGTGAGCTCCTGTTACTTGCTCCAGTTCCTGCCCACCTAGCAGTTCTAAAGCATGTAAATGCAAGTAGATAAATAGGTACCACTTTGGTGGGAAGGTAACAAAGTTCCGTGCACCTCGGTGTATAGTCACACTGGCCACATGACTACAGACCTATTGCATTAACGTCGGTAGTCATGAAATGCTTCGAAAGATTGGTTCTCCAACATCTCAGGACATGCCTCCCACTGGATTTTGATAAACATTAATTTGCTTATAGGGGAAATAGGTCGACAGACGATGCCATAGCTACTGCTTTACACTCTGTAGCAAGTCATCTTGAGAAACCTGGAAGTTATGTCAGGATGCTTTTTGTTGACTATAGCTCGGCTTTTAACACCATTTTGCCGAGCATTCTCATCGAGAAGCTGACTGACTTGAAATTCTCCCCCGCCATCTGCGATTGGATTCAAGACTTTCTCAGGGACCGGTTGCAAACAGTGAGGGTCAGGTCTGCTTTGTCCACCCCCCTGAAGCTTTGCACTGGCACGCCACAGGGCTGTGTGCTTAGTCCCTACCTGTACTTTTTATACACATATGACTGTGTATCATCTGACCCATCCACTGCGATAATCAAGTTTGCAGATGATACAACTGTGGTGGGTCTCATTACAGGTGGGGATGAGACAGCATACAGGGCGGAGGTACAAAAACTATCCATATGGTGTAGTAACAACAACTTGCACCTGAACATCGGCAAGACGAAAGAGATGGTGTTAGACTTCCGGAGAAAAAAGGAGGAACCTGCCCCACTTTACATCGGGGAGGACTGTGTGGAGAGAGTTTCCTCCTTTAAATTTCTGGGAGTCTACCTCTGTGAAGATCTGACCTGGAAAGTTAATACAACCCAGGTGGCTAGAAAGGCCCAACAGAGGCTTCACTTTCTCAGGGTCTTGCGGAAGAACAGGGTAGAACAACGGCTAATGACCCTCTTTTACCGGTCTACTATAGAGAGCGTCCTCTCGTATGGTATTGTGGTTTGGTATGCTGGTCTGACAGCCGCGGATAGGAAAGTATTACAGAGGGTGGTGAGTACAGCACAAGACATTGTGGGCTGTCCCCTGACATCACTGGATGACCTCGCCAGGGCTCGTTGCCTTGGAAGAGTGAGGAAAATTCTCAGGGATGACTCACACCCTAGACGGTATCTCTTTACTCTCCTACCATCGGGTAGGAGATATAGGAGTATAGCCAGCCACACCAACAGGCTGAAAAACAGCTTCTATCCATGGGATGTTAGGCTTTTGAATGAGAAATAACTTTTGTGAACTTTTGTGAATTTTATGCAGAATTGACTTGGGAGGCCGGTGTGTGGTGTAGCTGGTTCACATGGTGTAGTAAGATGGAGGGTTTGTTGTCACTGCGTGTTGGGGGGTGGGAGGACAAAGGGAGGCTCAGCTAATCTCAATGTATACATAGTTGTACTTTGACAATAAAGGTTCATTTCATTTCATGAGCACCACCCCTGAAGTGGTACCCATTTATCTACTCGCATTTGCATGCTTTCGAACTGTGAGATGGGTAAGAGCTAGAACAAAGAGTGGGAGCTCACCCCCTTGCTGGGGTCTCGAACCCGGGCTGTAAGCTTTCCAGCTGACAAGCTCAGCAACTTTTAACGATTGAGTTTAAAGACATGGCCTCTCCCACTCCAAATACTCAACATGAGTGAACAACATATGGGCAGCACCATATACACATTAAAAATATTAAAATCAAAACCATTTTTTTTAAAAAAACGCCCAGGCAGAGACCCAGCAAACACTAAAACCAACACACAATAAAGCCCACACTGTCTTACCTAACGCCTTAGGACAGGGGTGTCAAACTCAATTTCATTGAGGGCCGCATCAGCATTGCGGTTGCCCTCAGGGGGCCGGGTGGGTATGGCCTACTGGGTGGGCATGGCTAGAGTGCGTATGGCCTACTGGGTGGGCGTGGCCAGCTCTACATCGTTCGCATCAAGGGTGCCTATGGGGGCCTGGGCAGGAGTGGGACAGATCTGAGGGTCTCTGGCAGGAGGAGGGTCTCTGGGTCAGGGCCAAGGCAGTGGGGGCCATTCCCTCACTGTTTCCAGGATGGCTTCGCGGGCCGCATGAAACCACTTTGCGGGCCGGATCTGGCCCCCGGGCCTTTTGTTTGACATGCCTGCCTTAGGAGAAGGCCAGACTTTTAAGGCTCCTGTAAAACAGAGCAGGATGGAGCTGTTGCAGCTAAACTGGGGCTGTTATAGCTAAATTAAGGCTCCC
The DNA here is from genome assembly GCF_947247035.1 of Vipera ursinii. Lineage (NCBI taxonomy): Eukaryota > Metazoa > Chordata > Lepidosauria > Squamata > Viperidae > Vipera > Vipera ursinii. The sequence continues at coordinate 68,253,726 of NC_139521.1, forward strand.
CCAGCTAAGGCTTCAAAGTGGTCTTCAAGCGGAGCCCCTTGTAGATCACACTGTAGTAATCCCCATGAAAGGCCCCCGAGCTCTGTGTCTTTCCTGTATTTCCCAATCTCCTCTCAGTGGGAAGGGAAACACAAGTTCAGGAGAATCCAGCCAACGTTTTCCTTTACTATATCCTGGAGGGAAACAACAGCAGCATTTGGCTGCATCCTTACCTGATTTGGCTGCATCCTTACATGATTTTTTTAAAAAAAGGGCAGGGGGTTCAGCCAAACCACCCAGATTCGCTCTTACTTTACCTTGGAAGGGAGAATAGGAAGAGACTAAATAAGCCAGGGCTCTTTCTGTCAAAAGGCCCAAAAAGGAAAACCCTGCCCAATTTGCTTTTATGCTTCAACAGCAAGCAGCCTGATCTGCAGACATCAGCAATTCAGCCTTTGAATGCTTTCAAAGATCAGTCTAATTTCCTGCTAGGAGGCCCTATATACCATTTCAGACAGGTGACTGTCCAGTCTCTTTTTACACCTATCTTCAAAACTGCCCTGGCAGTCATGAAAAATTTGGGGAAAGCTTCATTTAAACTACTTGTTTGAAATTAAGGTTGAAATCAAATATGATGCTTGAGCCCAGGAGGAAATATCTCATAATGAAGCTCCTGACCAGCGAAAGTCTATAGCAGGGGTCTTCAAACTTGGTTCTTTTATGACTTGTGGACTTCAACTCCCAGAATTCCTCAATCAGGCACGCTGGCTGAGGAATTCTGGGAGTTGAAGTCCACAAGTCATAAAAGGGCCAAGTTTGAAGACCCCTGGTCTATAGCAATCTGTATTTGATGTTCAGGGACTGTCTGCAGCTATAAAGGCACCAGTAAAGAAATGGGAAACATCTCCATATAATGAGGCTGTATGAGATTTACAACCTCACTCTTATATTTTGGTAGGGGGGCAATTTGGTGTCGCCATAACAAGCATCACTGAAGCATATCATGAACACAGACTGTATCATCCTAAGATTAGCATCAATGTTTGCAAGTGCCGTTAACATTCAGATGCAAGGTTTGGATAAAGCAATTGCATTTTTTTATGGCTCTGCCTGAGATTTTATTGTGTACCCTATTTACTGGCTTCCAGTTCACTGCCTTTGATTGTTTGTTTATCCTTGGAACAATCGCAAGAACATTTTCCTAAATTTCCTCTGCATAAAAAAAGCAGACGGTGCTGTAAACTCCTTGTACAACTAGGAGAAGACATTCCGATAATCTCCTGAAATGATAAGAATTATTTTGAGGGTGGTGCCGAGGGTCTGTGAAATTACAGGCATGTGTGTGTGTAATTATACGTCCATCTGCAGCAAGTATCTAATCATCTTAACCTCTGCACCCTTTAAAACAGGAGTGTTCAACCTAACTTACTAACTTAACCACTGCAGCATTCCCTTAACAACCGTGGTAAGAAAGGTCGTAACACGGGGCAAAACTCATGTAACAAATGTCTCACTTAGCAACGTAAGATCTGGGCTCAAATCCAAGGACTACAAATTTCCTTTTTTGTGAAAAGCTGCTGCCACGTTTCCCCATTGGCGATCACATTAGCCTCCTGCGCGGGATAAATTTGCAAGGTGCATTGGAAATTGTGTCTGTCAGAGGAGAGGGAGGGGGACATATATGTTTGCGGGTTTCATTTAAGCCTCTGAAAACAGTTCATGAGACTGCATACATAGGCTGGGACTCTGGAACAGGGCAGAGGAGCTTTCCTTGAATCCTACGCCACGCCCTTGCCTGATTTGCTGCCCCTCCTATGGGGTGGGGGTGGGGGGGTTGTTAATGGGAAAAAGTTGAGAAAAGCAAAAGCAGTTTCAATTTTTTTGGGGGGGGGGCAGGTTTGTTTTATCATGGAAACAAGATGCCGATTTGCCTGCATTGTTCCCCCTTTTCTAGTCCTCCTTAAAAATACAGCTTAAATGTTGTAGTAGCGGGAGATCCATTTTTGCATTTAGACCTGCTTCAAAAGTTGCTGGAAGGGTGGTGGTGGTGAACTTTTAATTATTATACTGGTTGAAAATTAAAAGCCAGAGCTATTGCCACAGCAATGAGCAGCGTTTCCAGAATACTAAAGAGCGAGGACATTAAATGCCTTGTAAATTAATTGCCAGGGTGACCTTGTGCAGCTCAGGACTTAAGCGGAGACAAGATTGGTAAGTGTTTGGGTTGGGAGGGGGGAGGAGGAGGAGGAGGAGGAGGAGGAGGAGGAGGGGAGGAAGGCCCAATTGGTGTTTGTGGAGACCACCACAAAATCCCCTCCAGGCTGCAAAGTTGGCAAACCAAGAAAACTGAATCAATTTATTTAGTGTATGGCATATAATACTGTACACGGACTTGCAATATGCATTAATGTGCCACCTAGATTAAAAACATGGTACAGGCAGGCAGTCCTCAAGTTATGACCACAAACTGACCCCACAATTTCTGCCCTGAAGCAAGACAATTGTTATGAGAATTTTGCTCCGTTTTACAACCTTTCTTGCCACAAAAGGTGATCCTGTGACCCTGGGACACTGCAGCCGTCATAAATGTGAGTCAGTTGCCAAGCAAATGAATTTTGATCGCATGAATGTTGCAACGCTCATAAGAGTGTGAAAAGCGGTCCTAAGTCACTTTGTTCAGTGCCGTTGTAACTTTGAATGGTCACTAAACAAACAGTTGTAAATCGAGGACTGCCTGTAAACTATGAATGTTAAAAAGATCTACATCCAGGTACCAATGTCTAAGCCAGCTAACCTTTAATAAGTAAAAAGAAAAGATTTGGCTTTCAGTGGTTGGTGAAGATGATGGTATTTGTGGAGAAATTAGCCTTTTTATTAGACAAAAAAAATCCCAGTATTCCAGGGTCACGTGATCCCAATTTTCCACCTTCCCAGCTGGTTTCCAACTGGCAAAGTCAATGGGGAAAGCCAAATTTGCTTAATGTCCATGTGATTCACTTAACAACCATAATGATTCTTTTAACAATCCAAAAAAGTTGTAAAATCGGGTGTGGCTCACTTAACAACTGTCTTGTTTAGCGAGGAAATTGTGGCTCCCAATTGTGGCCGTAAGTCGAGGACTACCTGTATTGTCATCCATTCCTTCCCAACAACAACTCACCTCATCCTTCTAAGCCAAGGGGCTTCAAACCTGGCCCTTTGATGACTTGTGGACTTCAACTCCCAGAATTCCTCAGGCAGGCACGCGTGCCTGGCTGAGGAATTCTGGGAGTTGAAGTCCACAAGTCATCAAAGGGCCAAGTTTGAAGACCCCTGTTCCAATCTAAGCTATACAAGTCGATGTAGTCTTTGGTGTTGAGTCCTTATAACAGATACAAGGTTTAAAGTTTGTAAAACAGAACAAAACTCCAAAAATCCTTGCGGGCATCGGGATGAGGGGCTTCCTGATTTCGCCTTTCCTGGCTGTTGCTGAGCTCCGAGCTTGTTTTGGGATGAGCTGAGCCTACGTTTGGTGACTTGACGGTGGGCAGTGTTTCTGCCTGGCTCTCTCTTGATTTCATTCTCCGTACTGCTTTTCCCAGGCCCAAACAGCAACCTCAACTTTGCTCCTTTCTCCCTCTCTAGGACTGTTCCCATAAAACCAGACTTAAAATAACCTTACCATTTAAAGGTCAGTTTGGACCCGCACACAAACCCAGGCAATATGACGGCTAGAGCTGTGTATTTACAACTGTATCCACCACAAACTTCCATGGGTGCTTTTTCCAAATAAAAATTTACCCTGCTGTGCTCTCCTGGTTCCTCTGGGGGGGCGGGGGGGGAAAGAGAATGGGAACACTATGTGACCGATAAATATAGAAACAAACAAACCTGCACTTTAGAATTTCCAAAACATTCTCCCTTTTACAGCCATGCGATTTTTTTTTGAGCATGCCTGACATAGCTCAAATGTTACAGAATGTCTCCGTCCCTGAGGAGAAATATATTATGAAGTGTTTCTCCCAACAGCCTCAGCCTAGGGAAGAAAATGGATTGTCTGCCATTACAATATTGCTTTAAAAACAAACAAACAAAAATCCTCGGGTCCTTCCTAAATGCACAACCGCTTGTTTTGCAGGTCTGTGTGTTTCGTTTTCCTCCTTGGCACCAGTAGGATTCAGTGCAAACATACAGCAAAGAAATCAGAATCACTGGTCATAAGAGACAACTCTTGCACTCTTGCAAGGCTGGTGAGGTCATAGTATTTGTGTCAGACACACCGAGGCACCAAGGATTAGCCGGTGACACCATTGTTGCTTTGGGGAACGCCCAGTTGGGGATTCCTTTCAGTGGTGGGATTCAAATAGGTGAACAACCGGTTCTCTGTGTGGATGCCGCTTCCGGAAGTCCGTTCTGGGCCTGGGCAACAAAAAAATTAGCTACCGGTTCTGCCAAACTGGTGTGAACCGGCTGAATCCAACCACTGACTCCTTTCCTGTCTCCGTTAATGAGTGGTACCTATTTATCTACTTGCATTTGCATGCTTTCAGACTGCTAGTTCGGCAGGAGTTGGAACGAATGACAGGAACCCACCGCATCACACAGCAGCGCTCAGGTCTCAAACATGCAGACAGTCAGTCCAGCATTCTAACCACGTGAGCCACTGCGCTCCGTGGCTAGTGAGGCAAGCTAGGTTAAGTATGAGGTCAGGGATACAGATAGTCCTCAATTTACAACCATTTGTTTAGCGACCATCCAAAGTTACGACGGCACTGAAACAAGTAACTTAGAGCCAGCCCTTGCACTTACAACTGTTGCTGCATCCCCACGGTCAGTGATCAAAATTTCAGTGCTTGGCAACTGGCATGTATTACAAGGGTTGCAGCGTCCTGGGATCACGTGATCACCACTTATGACCTTCTCGGATAGCTTCTGACTGGCAACGCCAATGGGGAAGCTGGATTCATTTAAAAAGCCTATGATTCACTTAAGAACTGCAGTGGTTGGCAAAAAAAAAAAGTCATAAAATCAGGCGCAACTCCTTTCCAACCGTTTTGCTTAGTGATGGAAATTCTGGTCCCAATTGTGCTCATAAGTTGAGGGCTATCTTTAATTAGCTGCAACAACACAACAGTAGAAACTTTGCAATCAGTTCTTGGAAAGTGACTTGCTCAGCCCCATGACCAGGTGGAGTTAAAGACTGTGGACTTCCTTGAGCCTGCTTCAGTGGTGAGATTCAGCCGGTTCGCACCAGTTCAGCAGAACCGGTAGCTAAATTTTGCTGCGTTTGGAAAACCGGCTGGCTTCCAGAAGTCCAGTCTAGGCCTCGGAGGCCTGGAGGAGGCCTCCCAGGCCTAGAACGCCCCACCGGAAGTGCATGGATGCCACTTCCGGAAGTCTGTTCTAGGCCTCGGAGGCCCAGGCCTGCATTGAATAAGAGAACTGGTTGTTCAGGTATCTGAATTCCACCACTGGTCTGTTTGCTAGACTAGGTTTATTGGGTTGGATTCAGACAATGTAGTCCAAGACTAGTAGTGGCATTTGTCCATCACATTAAGCTTGGTTAGATTTTTACCTTGGTTAATCTGTCTGTGGCTTCGCATATTATGTGAGCCCAGCCCCTTTAGGTCACTTAGAGTTCAACAGATGGCATGCAACCCAGGGAATGTGTTGATGGGTATTGCACCAACCCAGTCTTTATTTTATGGTACAGTAATGACTGTTTTCATTTTGAAATTGCAGTCTGGGCTTGAAGGTTAAATAGAGCCTTTGTGTTCCTCGCATATGGTTTGGCAAGAGATATACAATTTGCGTAGAGCTCACCCACTCCTTCTCAGACTTTTGATTCAGGGTGCTTTTTTTGGTGTCTTTCTCTTCCCCCACATTTTTCTCCCCCCCAAGTAGAACAGTGAGGGAAAAGGAGCTTATTCTCATAAACAAGCAAGTAATACTAATGAAAAGAAGCTAGGATTGGTACAGTTGGAAGTGGAATAAGGATTCTCATTTACTTCATCCCTGCATCAGTGACTTAGGATGGAGAAATATAACAGAATGCAGAATAATAGAGTTGGAAGGGACCTTGGAGGTCTTCTATTCCAAACCCCTGCTCAAATAGGAGATCCTATAGTATTCCAGACAAATGGTTGTCCTATAAACAGGATGAACCGAAGATATTCCTGTATCTTGCATGGACCCATGATGCACTGCTGGGACTAAGTCTGACAAGCACAGCCTAGGCTGGCAGTTTTCCCAAGATGGGGTTAATGCCCAGCACTGACTCAGGACAATGCTAACATTACCAGGCAAGCTGGCTCCTACAACTTAGCTACCAGGTCTGTTCTTGGGGTATTCTTGAAAGTAGTTTTTATGTTACAAGCTGAGGCTTCCAAGGAGTTTCTGTTGTTGCTCGGCTGAAGACCACTGCCTTAGATTTTGCATTTTAATAAACAGGACCAGAACATGTATTAGGAATGAAGTAGGCAGATGGCAATAGCAACAGTTCTAATCCTGATGTTCCCTTCTAGTGGAGGACACATAGCAATAGCATTTAGACTTATATACCGCTCCACAGTGCTTTACAGCCCTCTCTAAGCGGGTTTACAGAGTCAGCCTATTGCCCCCCCAAAATCTGGGTCCTCATTTTACCGCTCTCGGAAGGATGGAAGGCTGAGTCAACCTGGAGCCAGTCGGGATTGAACTCCTGGCAGTGGGCAGAGTTAGTCTGCAATGCTGCATTCTAACCACTGCACCACCACAGCTCTTTTATGACCACATGACATGTGCTAGCTCTCTTAGGGAGCCTCATGGCCTCAGAACAGTACCCCATCACCAGTGTTGAAGTAACTTTCATCTTGCCAGCTTCTATTTATGAAATTGAGAATTGCACCATCTTTTCTTTAACCCCAGACAACACAAGGTCTACAATCAATCCTGATTGCAATTTCACAATGGCCTGGGCCTGCAAAGGAAGTGAACATAATCTCAGAATTGTCCAGTATGCAGACCCATCAGTGTATCTCTATTTTTATCCTACATTTGCATCTTGCTTCTCAGTCAAAATAAAGTGACACACATTATGCACAATGGGAAAACATTATGTAAATGAGGCCCGTTTTAACCTCACTAGATTAGTGGGATGATGAAAACAACTCAGTAATTTACCGATTGAGCTTTTTAAAAAATGTTTGACATCAACCAAATATTGTTGTTTTATACTGATTCTGTATTTCTTCTCCTGAACTTTATCCCAGTTAGTTAGTTAGTGAACCCTCAAGAACTAACTGAGAATCCCACAATATTAGTTGAATTTGCAATGGTTGCCACCAAATGCTAGGTTGGTCTGTATCAAGGCTTATTTTGTCCACAAGTTATGTTAGAAATTCTGTTTATATAAAGCACCGCACAGAGCAAAGAAAGAGTACAGTCACCATGTGCTTTACTGCTCAACTATATTACTGTAACAGGTAACAGGAAGCTCTACTTAGGACAAAAGAGCATAGAGTGTATACCATGGATCCAAATTTGTAAACACTGCCATCAACTGGCTAAATACTACTATAGTTGTTGCATAAAAATACATTTCAACAATGAATTCCATCAAGTTAGTTGTGAATGAGAGGGCGAACTGGCATGTATTACCAAGATTTGGTTAGGCATGCACAGTTTTTCCTCTCGGAAGTATGTCCACCCAGCTGTAGGAGAAGAACAGGCAGAGCTGGGGAATGGAGTTAAGTGTGCAATCAACTGAGAGCTGTTACGATGACCCTTATCTGGGCCAGTTTAATATTGTACTTTAGTTGATTAGATTCTCGTGTATATTCTGAACAATAAATCTTCTGAACTGCAACGTAATGTTTGGTCCTTTGCTCCTGATGTTAATCTGATTAATAATAAGGGTCAGTGGAATTCAAAAAGGGTTGAGCTTGGACAGTTTGTGGCAATGTAAAGATTCCAAGCTGATGATGTGCTTAACTCTGCCCCCCAACTCTGCCTGCTCTTCTCCTATATGAGGTGACAAATGTAACATATGTGACAATTCTTGAAGGCAAGGTTGGTAGAATGGCTATCAACTTATGACCACAAGTGAGCCCAAAATTTCTGCTGTTATGTGAGACAGTTGTTAAGTTAGTTTTGCCCTATTTTATGACCTTTCTTGCCAAAGTTGTTAGCTGAATCACTGCAGTTAGTAGTATGGTTGTTAATTGAATCTGGTTTCCACATTGGCTTTGCTTGTCAGAAGGTTGCAGAAGGTGATCACATGATCCTAGGACATGGCAACTACCATAAATACATGCCAAGTTGCCAAGAGTCTGAATTTTGATGATGTGACTATGGGGATGCTGCAATGGTCATAACTATGATAAGTTGAAGTCTACCTGCAGTCACTTGGGAGGTGACGTCTGGATGTAAAATTGGGGTGAGATGAGATTTTGTGTTTATTTACTTATCAATTTCTATACTGCCCATCACACTTGTGTCACTCTGGGATGTTAATAAACAAACAAACAAACAAACAAACAAATAAATAAATAAGCAAGCAAGCTAGGGCACTGAATGAATCCAACACAAAACAGATGTTTTATGCAGCTGAGTGATCTTGGTTTCCAGTTCCTTTGGTTTTGAAATTTGATCTTTTAATCTTGTGTAAGCTGCCCACAGTTTTTCTAAATGAATGCTATTTAAGATAGAGTTTATAATGAGTTGGGAAAACTGCTACTTCAGTATCAAGAAACTTTTAAAGTTCCCCTTAATGGGTCAGCACACCAGGAAAGGCTACATGCCACGCACATAAAAACAGGGACTTGGTCATGGTTACCATCTTGATAAGTTTTCTTCTCCACATCTGCCATCCCCCTGGAGACTCCAGACCCCACGCACCCACTTCACGGTCTGTTTCTGTTGCTCCCCTTTGGGAGGAGGTTTCGAAGTATTTATAGCAGGACCACTAGATTCTGCAACAGCTTTGTTCCTTATGCCATCCATCTTGTAAATTCGCAGGATTCCTTTTCCTCACCATGTATATGAACTAGATTGTTTCTCTGTGTCATATATGTGTGTGTATCTGGGTATATGCAATTTTTTGACATGTTTATGTAGTGTACATTGGAGAGCTGAATGCAATGAAATTTCATTTTGATGTATGCTGATTAGTGTACATCTAAAATGACAATAAAGTTATTCTATCTATCTGTCTGTCTGATCATCTATCTATCTATCTATCTATCTATCTATCTATCTATCTATCTATCTATCTATCTATCTAGGATTTTGAGTAGGGTATTCCAAACTGACACTCTTTCAGAATGACAATGGGAATAGAATCCCACAGATTCTGCAGTTGGGGTTGAAATGTAATAAGTGGTGGTTAGCCTATCATAGGGGTGTCAAACTCAATTTCATTGAGGACTGCATCAGCATTGCGGTTGCCCTCAGGGGGCTGGGTGGGTATGGCCAGGGTGGGTGTGGCCTACTGGGTGGGCGTGGCTAGAGTGCGTATGGCCTACTGGGTGGGCATGGCCATCTCTACATCATTCGCATCAAGGGGGCCTATGGGGGCCTGGGCAGGAGTGGGACAGATCTGAGGGTCTCTGGCGGAAGGAGGATCTCTGGGCCAGGGCCAAGGTAGTGGGGGCCGTTACCTCACTGTTTCTAGGATGGCTTTGGGGGCTGCATGAAACCACTTCATGGGCCGGATCTGGCCCCCGGGCCTTGTGTTTGACATGTCTGGCCTATCATTTTATCACATGGAGGGTATTTTTAACCAACTGTTGCCTGGAATCAAGTTTGTGAGAAGAATGGCCAGCCAACATTTGGAGGAAAGGGTAAGGAATTTTTTTTAAAAAAGGATGACATAATCAAACACTTCCAAGAGATCAGTCAAGCAATGAGAACAATTTGGATGCTTCAATTTGCTCTCTTCCGGTCTCACTCCAAGGAAAGCCATCTGCACATCCGATAGGAAAGGCTGGGCATCCATGGACTTGAATCTCATTAATTATTTTCTCGGTATGAACAAAAGGTGGTTCTTCTCACCCTGAGGCTATTGCTGTGCTTCCTTCCACTAACTAAAGCACAGTCTTCCCTGCACACATGTTTCCACCCCACTCTTTTATTTTTTTTTGCTGAAATTCAACCTCTGCCATTCCCTTTGACCCCAACATATGTCCCCGACTGCACTCTTTCCTCCAGTGGCTTCCTCCTGTCAATTACTATTGACCCAGAGCAAAGTCCACTCCCCGTTGCCTTGCTGATCCAGGCTTGCCAAAGCAGAAACCCTAGGCAACCAGAGGTCAATTGAGTTGCCTTTTTTAAAAAAAAAATGTCCGTTCACTGTTCAGAGACCGGACAGCCACTTATCAGAAATGGTACTATAGGATCTCCTGCCTTCTTTATTGGTCCCTTCCAACTTTATTGTTCTGTTATTCAGTGCTAGACTGGAGTGGGATTTGCTCTCCATTTATATGCAGCTTGCTCTATCGGTGTTGGTGAGGTGTTGTTTTCAACTACGCAGTTGCTTGATTAGGCTGTAGTTCAGGGGTAGGCAACCTTGGCTCTTTTATGACTCGTTGACTTCAACTCCCAGAATTCCTGAGCCAGCATGGCTCAGCTTGGAAACCTCTCCCTTTCCCCTCAGCATGGCTGGCTCAGGAATTCTGGGAGTTGAAGTTCACGAGTCATAAAAGAGCCAAGGTTGCCTACCCCTGCTGTAGTTTATTCCTTGATCGCTTGTCTTGAGTTGGTATTTCCTCAGTTATGATATTGTTAACTGCTTGATTATTGGTCTAGTGTTATTCTCGGTGTTAATCTCCGCTTACCTGAGTGTTAATTGCTAGCGAGAAAGTGTTCCTAGTCTTTTTTATTTCCTTTTTAGCTTTTTTAATCCACTCTTTTGGAATAGGGTGTAAATGTTAATTTCTATGTCCCTATTGACAAGATAAACAATTTCACACCGTAACAAGATAAACAACAGCTACCCGTGAGCTGCATACATTCTCTTCTATTGAAATCTGGTTTTCCTTAGAATCACAATACTCAATAATGTTAAATTAAATTTAATTCAAATATAATTATTCCTAGGAGTGGATTGATTGATTGATTTCAGTTTTGGGGTCAGATTCTTATTTCCCAGTCATTCTGGCCTGTTTCCATAGATTGTTTACAACAAGGGGCAACAGAAAACTCCATCAGATCTCTTTGCTAAAGGACATGCTGATAATAACTACCTAGCATATTTATAAGCCAATATATCTATAGAGTGCTTCAGGTTTGGGGCAGGCTGTACAATAACAAGCTGACTCTTAGTCATGTCATCCCTCCAGGAGATTTAACCAGCTAGTGATTATACCCAAAAACAGAATGCCAAATTCCACGGTCCTTGATCTGATGAGGCATTTCCTTCTTACCCCTTCTACTCTAGTTTTTCTACCTGCCAAATCAAAACAGAAAGTTCAAAGCAGCTTTGACATCCTATACAGGCCCTGACAGGCTGCAGGTGTTTGCTGATTTCCGTTCTTCTGACATTTTTCTCCCAAACCAGAGAGAGAGAGAGAGATGATTTAGAAACAATTGTGGGTCCTGGCTTGCGGAGGTGACCCTTCATTGTGGTTCAAGCTTCTCTTGAAATTCCTGATGTTTGTCTCTCATGCCTTCCCCTTCACCAGCATCTTTGGCTCTGCTTTTGGTGGTTTGGTACCTCCGGAGAAATGGTCAAGAGGACCTGGTTGAATTTAGAAAGGACTCGAATGCAAATGCTATTTTCCTGGGCATTCTCGACAGAAGAGGTGGCAGACTTTTCTTTCCTCAAAGACACATTCAGTGGTGGGATTCAGCCGGTTCTCACTACTTCGGCAGAACCGGTAGCTAATTTTTTTTGTTGTTGCCGAGGCTCAGGATGGACTTCCGGAAGCGGCATCCACACAGAGAACCGGTTGTTCACCTGGTTGAATCCCACCACTGGACACATTGTCTTCGAAGCAGGACAACGCAGAGGGAAAAGAGAGACTTTCCATGCATTGGCGCTTCCAGTAAAATAGATTTCAAATATCCAGGCTGAAGAAGAAGACTTTCTCCAGAGTTGTGGACAAACTCAACTCCTGGTTTTGCAATGGCTGCAGTAAATGCTTAGTCGTGGTAGGGTAAATTCCTCTGGATTTATTGATGAGCTTTTTAATTGCTTCCTTTTCCTTTCCGAAGAGCCATCGGTTCTTTTTTATTTTGATTTTGGACGAATAGGGTAGAGGGCACCCTGATGTGTGGAAATTGGAGCAAACCTGCTTATGAACACATGTCATGCCTCCTGAGAACAGGTAGTCCTCGACGTACGACCTCAGTGGAGCCCAAACATTTCGGTTGTTAAGGGAGACATTTGCTCAGTGAGTCTTGCCCCATGCTACGACCTTTCTGGCCGCAGTGGTTAAGTGAACCGCTGCAGTTGTTAAGTTAGTTAGTAACCCGGTTGTTAAGTGAATCCGGCTCCCCCATTGACTTTGCTTGTCAGAAGGTCGCCAAAGGGGATCACGTGACCTTGGGACACCGCAACTGGTTGTAAGTATGAACCAGTTGCCAAGCATCTGAATTTTGATCACGTGATCACGGGGATGCTGCAAAGGCCGTAACTGTGAAAAGTGCTCCTAAGTCACCTTTTTTTCCAGTGCTGCTGTAACTTTGAATGGTCACTAAATGAACTGTTGTAAGTCGAGGACTTCCTGTACTTGACAATAAGGCTAAGGATGGCTAAATGAATAGTCCGGTGTGTTGTGAAATGTACACGTGGATCTTACATTCCTGCAAGGGCCTAGGGCAGGGGTCCGCAACCTTGACAACTTTAAGACTTGTGGACTTCAGCTCCCAGAATTCCTCAGCCAGCTATGCTGGCTGAGGAATTCTGGGAGCTGAAGTCCACAAGTCTTAAAGTTGTCAAGGTTGCAGAACCCTGGCCTAGGGGCTGCATCGATTATATTGACGTAATGCTAATGATGTTAAATCTTCCTTGCAGGTTGATTTCTCTGCATCCCAAATGGGTCAGGCTATTTTCGTAACAAGCTGTTGTGGTTGGACCTGTTCTGGGAGCAATGCCCAGCTGATTCTCTTGTCTGGAGAGGTTTTTGCTTTTCATTAAATGCTCTGCACGGCTGCCTTGAACTTCTCCTTGCCCTGAAACCACCTCAAGGCAGCTGGTTTCTCACACAATCCGCACTGCATCTGCCTTTTCCTCACCCAACCGCAACCTCACCGTCTTCTTTGACTTGGACCATTTTCATGACAGCGTCCCATGTCTTATTTTAATCTTCCCATTTCCTAACCTGTCTTTACCCCCTCACCTTCCAATGGGGACGGCCTCTGTCTTTGCTTAAGAAGAACTTCCTTCCAGAACTCGTTTGAGTTTCCCTCCGTTGTATATATTGGAACTGGACACGCAACATCTTCGGAACTTCTCCACCGTAGGTTTGAATAAAGAAGGAGAACGGGTAGAAAAAAAATGCGTAAGAATTTCAGTGCTCAGCACTAATAGAAATTCAGATTGCAGACTGACTCCTCTCTGCTCCTCTCTCCTCCCTTCCTCTCCCCTTCCCTCCCTTCCTGTGTCATCTTCCACCCCTCCCCTCCCTTCCTGTGTCATCTTCCTCCCCTCCCCTCCCCTTTCCTCTCCTGTCTTCTCCCTTCCCCTCCCCTCCCCGCCTTTTCCCTCCCCCTTCTCTCCCCTCCCTTCCTTCCTGTGCCCTCTCCCTCCCCTTTCCTCTCCTGTCTTCTCCTCTCTCTTTCCCTCCCCTCTCTTCTCCTCTCATCCCTTCTCCTCCTTTATCCTCCCTCCCTCCCTCCCTCCCTCCCTCCCTTCCTTCCTTCCTTCCTTCCTTCCTTCCTTCCTTCCTTCCTTCCTTCCTTCCTCCCTCCCTCCCTCCCTCCCTTCCTTCCTTCTTTTCACCTACAGGTAGAAAATGCCCAGTCTCAAGGATTATATTTGAGCCACTTCATTTTCGTTTGTCCGTAGATCAAAGTTTGCCATTGATCTAACTGCAAGGTAACATAAATATGCACATTAAAGAATCTTCACCATTTTTAAAAAGAGTACTAAAAGAATTTCCTCTGGAGTCATCTTCAGATTTTTCAGAAATTATTCCAGCTTCATTATACTATGTACTGTATATACAAGTGTTAGCAGAAAACTGTGGAATCACGGCACAAACATGTATCTTCACCCCTTAGTCTCATTATATTATTGTGAATGCATAGGGATAGCCAACAAGGTAGAAAAAGAGAACTGGAAAGAACTCTTTAGAGTAATCAGCTTTTACAGATAAAGCCAGGGGTTCACATTTTATTTTGAAATATTTAGTTATCTTATTACACACTTGAAAAACAGAACGTTTTTCTAAAAAGTGGAGGGATTAAGCCTTTATGCTTGAAATTTTGATTCATCAGTGGCTTAGATGTTGATGAGTTTCTCATTTTTTAATTTGACTGGGATATATGTGTGCATGCGTGTGTGTGTGTTACAAGATGGAAGAGCACACCCACACATCTTAATACTGTTGCATTTGAATTCTAAACACCTGCTCTTGTATGCAAATTGTGCAGCACAGTAATAATATTAAATTTCTCTCTGCTCTATACCGAAGATACATTCAATTGGTTTGCATCAACATCCAGAACCAACTTTTCTCCCACAATCATTTGCACTGATCACAACACGAAACGTGATGAGGAAAACTTTCTCTTCAGCATAAAAGGAATATTAACATGCCTTGCTAGGGAAGAAACAATTAAATCCCAAAAAGAAAATCAAGAGCAAGGCCTTGGCACCAATTTGAAGGAGAATCTCTTCTATCTTACCTTGATGGAATCTGAATTCTAACTGTGAAATCTAAGCAGCTTTGTCTGAAAGTCCAATGGGTTAAATGATGCAAAAGTGCAAGGTTACAAGGCCAAACTTCTTGGGAATAAAATGACATCTGTGAGCTAAATACATGCCAGCTGCCTTTGAATGAATATAGCTATCCCAGGTCTCTGTGCAAATGTAGGAAACCAATGTGTTTGCAATCTGTGTTTGGGCCCGGGCTCGCAAAAACAGAATTTGTTAAACAACCTGGCCTCTTTGACTCCTGACTCGAATTAGATCCCGTCTAATTCTTTCTGTTTTGCAAGCTACGATCCTCACATCGGAACTGGCTTATGCCTTTTATTGTTTTTGCAATAAGCTAATTACCAAATTGTAACGTTAGGATTCTCTGTCTCCTCTTCCATATCCTTGGAACTGACTGTTACCAACAGAGTGAGATCAGTTCCTATAGCCATAGGCTCCAAAAGGTGGAAGTGAAAATGATTTCTTAGATCACCTTCTTTGTGCGTATGGATATGACAGCTTGGTAAAGAGCCTTGGTGGAGCAGTGGGCTAATGCCTCCTTAAGTAACACCAGCTGCCTGCAATTAGTGCAGGTTCGCATCCCACTAGGCTCAAGGTTGACTCAGCCTTCCATCCTTCCGAGGTAGGTAAAATGAGGACCCAGATTGTTGGGGGCAATTAAGCTGACTTTGTAATAATGCCGCTTGGGGGGGGGGCGAAAGCCCTAATAAGCAGGCATATACATAGAATGAAGGCTATTGCTAAGCACATTGATTTGTGCTTAGATTGCAAGCCGCCCTGAGTCTTCGGAGAAGGGCGGGATATAAATGGGATTAAAATAAAAAATAAAATAAATAAATTGCTAAGGTCACTTTGGAAGTAACACTATTTTAGTTGCTGCCCAGAGTGTAATACAGAAGCAAGCATTCTCACAGCTACAGTTAGAGCATAGAACCTGTTGTGTAGCAGGTTCTTTGGCACAGGAAAGAAGGCGAGGCAAGTGAGTTCAGGCAAACTCACGGTTTATTGATTGAAGAATGTGAACTGTGAACTGAGCTGTAACTAGCCACAATTTATAGCCTAGCCCCTAGGCGGCAGCCAATAGGTTTGAAACAACCATTGCCACCTAGGGACAGCCAATAGCAGCACTGGAGACTTGTAGTCTGGGTTACTGGAGAGCCGTTAGCTGCTCCAGCTACCCACGTGGTATTACATTTGAGCCCAATACACAACAGAACCCATAGGGCTGGAAGGGACCTTGGAGGTCTTCTAGTCCAACCTCCTGCCCAAGGCAGGAACCTATATCATCCCAGTTAAATGGTTATCCAGTCTATTTTTGAAAACCTCCAGTGATGGAGCACCCACAACTCCAAGAGGCAAGCTACTCCATGGATTAATTGTTTGGGCTGTCAGAAAATTTCTCCTTACCACTAAGCTCGATGTCTCCTTATCAAACTTTAACAATCCATTGCTTCTTGTCCTGTCCTCTGATGTTTTGGAGAATAAGTGACTCTTCTCTGTACACTTTCCCAGTGGAAAGTAGGAATGTTCCACAGTGGAAGTGCCATAATTTCCAACCATTTCACCCAATACTTCTAGTTTACAGTGAGCTCCAGTGATGGAGCACCCACAGCTTCTGGAGGCAAGCCGTTCCACTGATTAATTACAATGAATTATAGTCAGCCATGATATGCCAGATGAAGCTTCGACAAGAGTGTCATCTCTGGACGGCACAAATTCAAGACAGCCATTAGATGAGTAGAAAATAGATGCAGAAAAATCTAGGGCTTTGCTGCCCTCTATGGTTGGTCTGGATATTTGCAGACCAGTTTGGAGTGTTCTAACTTTGAGTCTTATTTTCTGTCTCCTAAGATGGAAAAAAGAAAAACAAAAACAAAACTTTAAACGTTCTCATCCTTTTCTCTGCTTGTGAAGTCAGAGCACACCTACACATTTTTTTAATCTGAGCAAAATAGCAGCTGGTGTGATCTTTCGGTTGCTGAAACCAGCCCACTGGGGATTTCATGAAGCATAAAATTTGCTATTCACATCAAGAGCACTTTTGTGCAGAAACACAAGAAAAAAAATGTGCCTAAAATGTTTGACTTTCTTCGACTCTGGACAATTGACTGTGTAACCACAGAGAGATCTGGGTCCCACCCCTTTTATTGTACGTCAGCATGGATTTTTTATGATGTTGTCCCAAGCGTTAATGGAATAACTGCTTTTGCCACTAATTTCTTAAGGGCATTAGTTTGCCTTCATTCATTTTTGTTTTACTTTGCTAAAAAATTATACAGAGTTAAATAAATCGGTAGACTATATTTAATGCCATATATTGTAGGCAAATAGAAACATATGTTAAGATTACAAAAAGCATATTTTAAAAAAAGATAATATTATTGGAAGAAGAGAAAATCAAGGAAAGGTACTATCTGGAATATGGAACTTATAGAAACTAAATGTCATTAATTATTTGTAAATGCAAACCCACTGTTTGTATTTACACACTGTTTACCAAATAATGATGGTGATATGTAAAAAACCCAATTTTATATATATATATTTTATATATATATATTATATTATATTGTGTAAATTCATATATATATATATATATATATATATATATATATATATATATATATATATATATATATATATATATATATATATATATATGGATCTTTGGTCATTCGGGTTTTTTCCCACGTAGAATTGAAGGTGTAAGAGCAACGTTTCGACGAAATCTCATCCGTCATCCTTAGGCTGGTGGCTTCAGCTTCGTTCTTCTGGGAGAAGTATATATATATAAAATTGTTTTTTTTTACATATCACCATCATTATTTGGTAAACAGTGTGTAAATACAAACAGTGGGTTTGGGTCTGTACTAATGTACTAATGATGCATATATATATATATATATATATATATATATATATATATATATATGCATCATTAGTACACATACATTATTATTGTCTTTTCAAAAAGGTCCAGTGCCCTTGAGTTTTGCTGAATGGCAAGATTTGGATAACATCTTTACTGCTTTTCAATGTCAACGTAGTATGACATTTAAAATCTTAGATTTAAACACAGGTTCTTACTTAGTCTTGAGGATTTTGGATCAATCACTCTTTTTTAGCTTAAACTCTCTTACAGGGCTTTCACGATAAACTATTATTTTGATAGGCTTATTGAAGATCTAATACACTTGCAGTTGTGTCCTCAGCTGGGGAAAGGGGGGACAGAGAGACACAAGTGATGTCCAGACCCAAGCTCTGTCTTTTTCTACATGTCCCTCTTTCTCAGACCAACCCACCTCACAGGGGGGTTGTTGTGAGAAAAATAGGAGGAAGAAAGTGTGTTGGGTATGTTCACTGCCTCATGTTATTTTGAACAGAATAACAAAGAGAACTTGGAGGTCATCTAGTCCAGCCCTCTGCTCAAACAGGAAACCCTATACCATTTCAGACAAATGGCTGTCCAAATTCTTCTTATAAACCTCCAGTGTTGGAGTACCTACAACTTCTGGAGGCAGGTTGTTCCACTGATTAATTGTTCTCACTGTTAGGAAATTTCTCCTCAGTTCTAGGTTGCTTCTCTCCTTGGTTAGTTTCCATCCGTTGCTTCAGGGGCTTTGGAGAATAGCTTGGCTCCCTCTTCTTTGTGGCAGCCCCTGAGATATTGGAAGACCGTTATCATGTCACCCCTAGGGCATGTGACTCAAAGGGGTGGAGCATGCAACCCAATGCGGCAATGATGTGTTGTTTTCATCATTCTGATGAGAACAAGAAGACCCTGTGGATTAATTTGATTAAATTTTGAGGTGGCCCAACTCCATGGTGACTCTAGGCAGGTGACAATTAAAATAATTAAAAAGAAATCAACATACAACAAAGGGAAAAAATACAACTGACTGGAAGACCAGACCAGACCAGAAACCAAAGGAGCTCAACTATCATCATATCCTAAGGTCTGGGAGAACAACTGTGGACAATCACAAGGTTGGGGACTGTATGGATCTCCAGCAGGTATCATAACACAGAGTAGGAATCATCACCAAGAAGCCAGCCTTCCTGCTAATCTAAGGAGAACTTTCCTGACAGAACAACTAAACAGTGGAACAGCTTGCCTTCAGAAGTTGTGGGTGCTCCACCATTGGAGGTCTTTAAAAAGAGATTGGACAGCTATTTGTCTGAAATGATATAGGGTCTCCTGCTTGAGCAGGGGGTTGGACTAGAAGATCTGCCAGGTCCCTTCCAATTCTGCTATTCTGTTATTATTATTAATTCAAAGGGAGCCAAAAGGTGTCCATGTTGGCTGAGCTCATTGGATACAGATCAGTGGTGGGATTTAGCCGGTTCGCACCACTTTGGCAGAACCAGTAGCCAATTTTTGGTTGCCCAGGCTCAGAATGGACTTCCGGAAGTGGCATCCACAACAGAGAACCAGTTGTTCACATATTCGAATCCCACCACTGGTTCATTAAAAAGCAGAGACATCACCCTGTCAACAAAAGTTTGTATAGTCAAGGCTATGGGCTTCCCAGTTGCAATGTATGGTTGTGAAAGTCAGACCATGAGAAAGGCTGAGCGCCAAAGAATTGAAGCCTTTGAACTATGGTGCTGGAGAAGACTCCTGCGAGTCCCTTGGGCTGCAAGGCGATCAAACCAGTCAGTCCTAGAGGAGATCAACCCTGACTGCTCTTTAGAAGGCCAGATCCTGAAGTTGAAATTCAAATACTTTGACCACCGAATGAGAAGGAAGGACTCACTGGAGAAGAGCCTAATGTTGGGACAGATTGAGGGCAAGAGAAGAAGGGGACAACAGAGAATGAGGTGGCTGGATGGAGTCACTGAAGCAGTAGGTGTGAGCTTAAATGGACTCCAGAAGATGGTAGAGGACAGGAAGGCCTGGAGGAACGTTGTCCATGGGGTCGTAATGGGTTGGACACGACTTCGCAGGTAACAACAACAACAACAACTGGTTCAGATACACAGAAGCCAGTAGGCCCTGTGTTATGAAGAGGGCTATTGATGACAACCAGGACTTGAAATGCACCTGGAAGCCAGATGACCGCCAATGCAGCTTGCTTGCAAAGCAACAGGAGATGCTGCTGCAGATTGATCTTATTTGATCTTTCGTTCCCAAAGGGCAGTCAATCACACCATGGCTAACTAGCAGATTTCTGCTGCATTTCGATGGTCTGTTCTTAAGGAACATGATGACAAAATAAAACAATCCAAAAAGTCTGGGCCCCCTGGGAAATAGTAGGCATTTGGGATTGTGACATCTTCAGCTGACCTGGATTCTTTCCAGTGATCTGTCTT
This sequence comes from Vipera ursinii, assembly GCF_947247035.1. Taxonomy (NCBI): domain Eukaryota; kingdom Metazoa; phylum Chordata; class Lepidosauria; order Squamata; family Viperidae; genus Vipera; species Vipera ursinii. The sequence goes on from NC_139521.1 coordinate 68,273,857, forward strand.
TCCACCTTAAATATCTCTGCAAGCCTTTGGTCTAACAAATCATCTTGGGGGTCCCCCCCCCATCTTCCTGATCTGTCTGGGTTACAAAGGATTTGACCTCTTCCTTCCAAGACCTCCAAATAAACAGGAGGGCCAATCTGTGCTGTGCACTTAAAAAAACAAATTCAACTCCCGTTTTGCTTTGTTTTTATTACAAGGGCGGTTCCAACACAACCGACTTCAATTACACGACTTCAATTACACAGAACCATTACTTGTCCTCCCTTCAGTCTGGAAAATAAATCTTTATTCTTATGTGTTGTCCCTTCCACAAACAACCTTAAATTGCAGCAATCAATCTGTACCAAGCCAGCATTATTATTCTGATGTTCCTGCACAGGTGACCCACCTTTCCATTTCCCACTCCCTTTCACCTCAAGATGCTTTCAGCAGAAATTTGCTAATGGGCATTTTAGGAAATTAAGTGCCAGAAACTACAAGATGCCTGTAAAAGCCCAGAAAGGTGGAACCCTTGCCAAATTCAATAGGCTACTTGAGACGTGTAACATGACCCAAACAGGGGCTTGAAGGCAAGAAAAGAAACACTGGATGGAAATTAACCAAGGAGAGAAGAAACCTAAAGCTAAGGAGAAAGTTGCTAACAGTGAGAACAAGTAACGAGTGGAATGGCTTTCCTTCAGAAGTTGTGGGTGCTCCATCTCTGGAGGCTTTGAAGAAGAGACTGGACAACCACTTGCCTGGAATGGTATAGGGTCTCCTGCTTGACCAGGGGTTGGACTAGAAGACGTCCAAGGTCCCTTCCAACTTTTTTATTCTGTTAAGGGGTATTCCAAGAAATTGTTTATAGTAGCCTGGCTTACTAAGCATAGACTATTATTTATTTATTTATTTATTTATTTATTTATTTATTTATTTATTTATTTATTTATTTATTTATTTATTTATTTATTTATTTATTTTATTTGTATACCACCCTTCTCCCGAAGGACTCAGGGTGGTGAACAGGGCAATACATGTTAAAAGACAAAATACAAAAATTAAAAGAGATTAAACAAAATGCCCACAACTCTTACAATAGGTTAAAACACATTAAAAGTAATAAAAACCCAATGAATTGGCAACTCCCTTTGAAGGTCCAAAAAGTTAACCATTTTGAGTGCATCTTTCTTACCCATATGTTTAAGGCAAAGTTCACACATTAAACCTGTTTACTGCATAAACACAGGCCTACAATCTTCTAGATTGGTGGTTCCCAACATTTCTGGTGCCACCAGACTGATTAGATAGACTTGTCATTAATGTTGTTGTTGTTAGTTGCGAAGTCATCTCCGACCCAACACGACCCCATGGACAACGTTCCTCCAGGCCTTCCTGTCCTCTACCATCTTCTGGAGTCCTTTTAAGCTCAGGCCTACTGCTTCAGTGACTCCATCCAGCCACCTCATTCTCTGTCGTCCCCTTCTTCTATTGCCCTCAACCTTTCCCAGCATTAGGCTCTTCTCCAGTGAGTCCTTCCTTCTCATCAGGTGGCCAAAGTATTTGAGTTTTAGCTTCAGGATCTGGCCTTCTAAAGAGCAGTCAGGGTTGATCTCCTCTAGGACTGACCGGTTTGAACGCCTTGCAGTACAAGGGACTCGCAGGAGTCTTCTCCAGCACCATAGTTCAAAGGCCTCAATTCTTTGGCGCTCAGCCTTTTTTATGGTCCGACTTTCACAGCCATACATTGCAACTGGGAAGACCATAGCCTTGACTATACGCACTTTTGTTGGCAGGGTGGTGTCTCTGCTTTTTAGTGTGCTGTCTAGATTTGCCCTTGTCATTATAGAAATGGCTAGTTACATATTAACGTGTAAAAGCAAAAAGTTGAGGCTGGAGGGTTTCTATCTTGTATTGTACTATGCTAAAAAAAATTGTCACGATTATTTCCATCTCCTTCTCCACATGTTCTCTGAAAGTGTCTTGATTTTTCAAGTGGACCTCTTATCTGCAACTCATCAGAGGATATACCTATTTTTCCTTGTTTTTTTGGTCCCCCATGAAGCTCTTATTCAATCAACCTTACAAAACTGCCAAATCTTAAAAGGTCCCTATAATCACACAGGAAAACTGGTGAAATGTTTGGCTTGTTCCTTCATTCATTTCATAAACTGATATAGAGTGATGAATAACTTTTCCATAACGCAGATTTTAAAAAAAACAAGGTACAAAAAAACAGTTCTGTTAAAAAAAAGGCCTCAGGAATAAAACACAATCAACCCAAAACAATTTCCTCTGCCAGAGAGACAAACGTTTGAAAAATAAATAAATGCATAAATGCATTTGCTATAAAATTAAACATAAATGTGCGTACACACCCATACCATTAAGTGAATCATAGAGAACAATTTTCATGGCTGCTCTTTGTGAAATGATTTCCGGATAATGCTGTGGGAGACAACAAACTCATTCCACCAACCTAATAACTTGGGTGAAGTTGCTGTGCTGCCCCAGATTTGTGAGTTAAAGGGAGACGAGGCTGGGACACCGTTTCTCTCCATGAGGACACCTATTTTTTCTAGCCGCCCTCTGGATGATAGAATAATTACCAGAAAGCTGATGAATATGATGTGATAATTTCCTATCAGTTAATGTTTTGTGCTGTGCGATTGTGTATACTGGATTTGATAGCTGTTATATATCGTAACTTCTTGTTGTGTGGATTGGGTATATTATATTATGCTAACATATAATAATAATAATAATAATAATAGTAATAATAATAATAATAATAATAATAATAATAATAATAATAATAATAATAATAATAAAGGCGGCCTTACTAGGAACTGCTTCCATCCTGCAACAATATCTGTAATACCATCAAACATCCACATCTGCCTATCCCAGGTCCTTGATAAGGACTCGATAAGTAGACAAAAATGCCAAATCCAGTCTGAACATCTGGCTGACTGTGTGATTAATAATAATAATAATAATAATAATAATAATAATAATAATAATAATAATAATAATAATAATAATAATAATATAGTTAACTGCTCAATTATGGATGAAACGTGTAACAGTGATACCTATTGTCATCGGGGCACTGGGAACTATCTCCCCAAACTTTGCAAAATACATCAAGAAATTGCAGCTTCCTTCAATAACTCCAGCAAAGCTACAAAAAACTGTGCTATTCGGAACATCTTACATTTTAAGGAGATACCTGGTTGATACCTAGGATGCTGGCAACAACCCGTGTCAACCATTAGTGCCAGTCAGTTTGAATGTTCAGTTGACTGAGGTTCATGTTTAATGAATAAAATAATAATAATATAATAATAATAATAATAATAATAATAATAATAATAATAATAATAATAATAATAATAATAATAAAGGTTGGAAGGGATCTTGGAGGTCATCCAGTCCAACCCCCTGCTCAGGCAGGAAACCCTATACCATTTCAGGCAAATGGCTGTCCAGTCTCTTCTTAAAAACCTCCAGTGTTGGAGCATTCACTACCTCTGGAGGCAGGTTGTTCCACTGGTTAATTGTTCTAACTGTCAGGAAGTTTCTCCTTAGTTCTAGGTTGCTTCTCTCCTTGGTTAGTTTCCATCCGTTGCTTCTTGTCCTGCCTTCAGGTGCTTTGGAGAATAGCTTGACTCCCTCTTCTTTGGGGCAGCCCCTGAGATACTGGAAGACTGCTATCCTGTCCCCCCTCGTCTTTCTCTTCGTTAAACTAGACATACCCAATTCCAGCAACCGTTCCTTATATGTTTTAGCCTCTAGTCTCATGATCATCTTTGTTGCTCTTCTCTGCACTCTCCTCTACTTATGACCACATCTGAGCCCAAAGTTTCTGTTATTAAACAAAACAGTTGTTAAAAGAGTTTTGCCCCACTTTACAACTTTCCTTACCCTAGTTGTTAAGGGAATCACTACGGCTGTTAACTTAGTAACATGGTTGTTAAACGAATCTGGCTTCCCCATTGACTTTGCTTGTCAGAATGGGATCACATGACCCCGGCACACTGCAACCGTCATAAATATGAGCCAGTTGTCAAGCAACTGAATTTTGATCATGTGACTATGGGTATGCTTTTCAGTGCCGTTATAAGTTTGAACGGCAATTAAACAAACAGTTGTAAGTTGAACACTACTTGTATACGGTGGTTGTTGTTGTAAGCTCTGTGAGTCTAGAAAGACTTGGTGGTACAGACCTGTAATTTATTATCTGTTCACAACAAATGGGAAAGCAGAGGTTCTGGTTCTTTAGCTGGGGGTGTTGGCCTTCATACACACTGGCCTTCATACACACTTCTTCCAAAGAAACCGGGATGTTGTAATGGATTAGTGTAGCAAACGTGCAGATCCAAGCTGTGTGACCTTTTTGCAAACTGACAGATGGAAATTTTGCCAACGTGCAGATTTGCTAAATGACACCCAATTATTATTATTATTTTTTGGTGTGGCGCCCACTGTGCTGATAACCACCGGGTCCTCTTCAGCTGTTTTGTGCCATGGGCTTGCAATTTTGATTTTCGGATCTTGCTACTTTGTGATCTTCTCCAATTCTTTGTCTTGTATTCCAGGGGTCTGCAACCTTGACAACTTTAAGACTTGTGGACTTCAGCTCCCAGAATTCCTCAGCCAGTATGCTGGCTGAGGAATTCTGGAAGCTGAAGTCCACAAGTCTTAAAGTTGTCAAGGTTGCAGACCCCTGTATCAATTCAACTGTCTTTTGGTATTGCCACCTCAATTATTCTTCTTTTCAACTACAGGTAGTCCTCAAATTACGATTTACAATTGAGGCCAAACATTTATGTTGCTAAGTGAGAAATTTGTTAAGCGAGTTTGGCCCCGTTTTACAACCTTCCTTACCACGTTGGTTAAGCGAATCCATGCAGTTGTTAAATTTAATAGCGTGGTTGTTAAGTGAACCCTTTGACTTTGCTTGTCAGAAGGTCGCAGAAGGGGATCATGTAACCCCGGGACACTGCAACTGTCATAAATGTGAGTCAGTTGTCAGGCATCCGCATATAAATCACGTGACCATGGGGATGCTTCAACGGTCATCAGTGTGAAAAATGGTCATAAATGACTTTTTTCAATGCTGTTGTAACTTCAGATAGTCACTAAATGAACTGTTGTAAATCAAGGACTATCTGTACAGGTATATGTGGTGTCTTTCTGGCGCTACTAGTACTAGCCCTCTGCTCTTACCCAGTCAGTCCTAGAGGAGATCAACCCCGACTGCTCTTTAGAAGGCCAGATCCTGAAGCTAAAACTCAAATACTTTGGCCACCTGATGAGAAGGAAGGACTCACTGGAGAAGAGCCTAATGCTGGAAAAGACTGAGGGCAAGAGAAGAAGGGGACGACAGAGAATGAGGTGGCTGGATAAAGTCACTGAAGCAGTAGGCGTGAGCTTATATGGAGTCCAGAAGATGGTAGAAGACAGGAAGGCCTGGAGGAACGTTGTGCATAGGATTGCGATGGGTTGGACACAACTTCACAGCTAACAACAAGAACAATCTGGTGTCTTATGGGCCAGCACTTTGTCAGTCTGTATTTGGAAACATTTTAATCTGCTCATTTTCGATTATCTGTTCGCACCAATTTTTCATTACTGGCACTTCATTTTTGCCGATCTTCCTGTGAATCATTTTGGCCACTGAGTTGTGTTGTTGCTTATAATCAGTTCATGGAATCTTCTTGTAGGAGCTGAGGATACAACCAACTGTTTCTCCTGCTGCTTTGTGCAATTTGCACTTTGAATCCTTCAATGATTTTTCAATTCTGGCTTTAATAATAATAATTAGTAATAGAATTTGGAGTTCCCTTTGAAGGTCCCTTGGAAGCTTGAGAGCCCATAATGCCCTGGTCTAGTTGATGTTTTATATTCATTGCCATGTGCATATCACAGTAGTATTTTGAGTCCTCAACTGGCTTTCTACAGGGTTGTCCTTGACTTACAACAGATCATTTAGTGACCGTTCAAAGTTACCATGCACTGAAAAAAAGTGACTTATGACCGTTTTTCACACTTACAACCATTTCAGCATCCCTGTGGTCACGGGATCAAAATTCAGACGGTTGGCGACTGACTCAAACTTATGAAGTCATGGGGATCCCCTTTTGCAACTTTCTGAGAAGCAAAGTTCGTGGGGGTTTACTTCACAACCGGGTTACGAACTTAACAACTGCAGTGATTCACTTAGCCACCTTTCTTGGCAAGAAAGGCCGTTAAATGGGGACAAAACTCACTTAACAAATGACTCGTTTAGCAGCAGAAAGTTTGGGCTCAGCTGCGGTCATAAAGCGAGGACTACCTGTATTAGCTTTCCAGTGTTTTGCCCTGGCTTCTGGCGCAATTTAGAGTAGTAGTCATTATCAAAATATTTATCTTCATCAACTGGAGTTGACCATTCTCAACTGGGCACCGCAGGAGAAGATGCTGGTGCTTCCCACACACCTGCAAACCATCCTGGGCTGAGGCTCTTGGATTCTGTTTGTGTTGAGAGCATCTGTATTAATTCAGTTGTTTGCCAGGCCCCCGTTTTCTAGCTTTCCAAAAAAAATATTGAACACCAGGACTATTTCAGAAGATTTATAGTGACCGATGGGATATCCATGATTGATTATGTTTAGTGGCTGCGGTTTTTATGGGTTTGTTTTAATGGGAATTGCTCTTGTTTTATGCTCTTAATTACTGTAAACCAGCACAAGCCTGGTTGATTGCAGTAGGTATAAATCCAATAAATAAACAATAAACTGAGATTGCTGACCCCCGCAGTTTGAAAATAGATTGTCCTTCCCTCCAGTATTCTCAGCAAAGCTCTTGAGATATCCCTTTTTTTGCATTTTCACCTTGCATTGAATCATAAACTGAATGGGTTAAATTTACATAAAGATTAAAAGAAGCCTTAACTAAGGACAAAAAAGGTAAAAGGTAAAGGTTCCCCCGCACATGCGTGCTAGCTGTTTCCAACTCTAGGGGCCGGTGCTCATCTCCGTTTCAAAGCCGAAGAGCCAGCGCTTGTCCGAGGACGTCTCCGTGGTCATGTGGCCGGCATGACTAGACGCCAAAGGCGCACGGAACACTGTTACCTTCCCACCATAGTGGTCCCTATTTTTCTACTTGCATTTTTACGTGCTTTCGAACTGCTAGGTTGGCAGAAGCTGGGATGAGTAACAGGCGCTCACTCTATTACGCGGCACTCGGGATTCAACCCGCCAAACTGCCGACCTTCTGATCGACAAGCTCAGCGTCCTAACCCACTGAGCCACTGTGTCCCTTAACTAAGGATAGGGCCTGGCATAAATACACCTGCCAGGTTTTTCAGGGACCGGATTAAATACAGTATCTCCTATGCAAGTGTAAGACTCAGGATGTCATTGATGGAGATGGCAAAAACAGGTATGATGTGGCTCAAAGGTGTGTGGTTTTTTTTCCAAAAGGCAGCTGGACTTTCTTTGTTTTTCCTTGAAGACCTTTCACTTCTCATCCAAGAAGCTTCATCAATCAGAACTGATGAAGCTTCTTGGACGAGATGCGAAATATCTTCAAGGCACCTTCGAAGCAGCCATGACCTGAATGACTGAGAATCTCCATAGATAGGTATGACCTGGCTTTACCTAGCCTGCATTTTTCATTCCTTGACATGCTAGACACATGCAAATTTCAGGGTGGGCACAAAGCTGAGAATAAGCAAGTTGCAGCAAAAACATTACTCATGAGAGCTGAACGTACCTGTGTTTTCCCCAAAGTAAGACCCGGTCTTATATTTTTTTGGCCTCCAAAAGAGGCACTAGGTCTTATTTTGGGGGGATGTGTTACCTGCTTACCTCAGGACCGCAACAGCCAGACTTCCCATGGCTCAACACACCTATCATACTGCTACCTGACTTCACGGCAGGATGCCACGTGACACGTAGTGTCAGTGCTGCTGCTCGTGGCAGGACACCATACGTGACATTGTGCCGTGGCATGTTCGAGTGGTGGTACCAGTATGACGTGCCATGTAGCATCCTGCCATGAGTGGTGGCACCAATGCGATGTGCCACGTGGCATCCTGCCACGAGGGGTGGCACCAATGCAATGCGCCATATGGTGTCCTGCCGCAAACAGTTGCAAACGGCCGCAGAAGAAGTCGGGCAGCAGCACGACAGGTCTTAGGGCGTGAGAGGCCTGGCTGTGGTGATCCTGAGGTAAGCGGCTGTGGGGCGCAGGGGGCAGCTCCACCCCCCCACCCCACTGCCCTGGCTTGATTTTTACATGTGGGTCTCACCCCACTTCGTACAACCAGGTGGTGGGACAGAGTGGGTGGGGTCTTAACAAGGGCTTATTTGGGGGGGCAGGGCTTATATTAGACACACACATCTAAAAACCAAGCTAGGCTGTATTTTTGGGATGGGTCTTATTTTTAAGGAAACACGGTACATACTCCAGTCTTTAATAAAGACATTTAGCAAGTGTTCAAAGAGTGCTTTTTAAAAGGAACACAGTTGCAATTTTCTACTCAGGAAAATAGTAAAGGATGTTAGTAGCAATACACAGCTACATAACCCAGTTAACTCAAAAACACCCACAATGACTGAAAAAGAATGTTCCTGCCAGCTCTTTTGAATTCATAGAATTTATAGATTTGTCATTTGATTTATAGTTGTCCTTTGTTTACCCTGCTCTGATTAAGGAAAGAAAAGGATTGCCTGAGTGGGGTCTTTGCTAGCGCCAGTACACAGTCTTGGCACCTGCCAAGCTTCCTCTTTTGTTCTCACTTAGAGAAAGCTCATCAATTCAGCACACAGCATGGGCAATTTGACCTTCCAGATGTTGAAGAACTTCAGCTCCCCAAACCAGAAGGCTTGGGAGTTATGGTTCAGCAATATTTGTAAGGCCGTAAGTTACAGCCTGCTGTTAAGGTGAAGTAAAGTCAACACGCAGCAACAAAATGCAAGGCTCTGGCACACTGGCAAAGATAATGAATTTTTCACAAGTCACAGATTATTACAGGAAACATCTCGGAATTGAGAGCAAAGGAGAGGGCTCATGGATGGGCTTATAGCTACTTAAAGTAGCTGTATATTTTTCTGTAATGATTTTTCTGTAATGGTTGACTTCGTGCCCATGAAAAGATAGGTTTGATTTAAGTCACTGTGATAACCTTTACATGTGTACCCTTGTACATCTTTGTGTCTTGCACAACTCTAATTTAATCATCTTGCTCATTAAAAACTGCATCCTTTTCCAGGTCTTGTATTCATCCTATTGTTTTCATGGGAAATGAAATTTATATCTATCTATCTATCTATCTATCTATCTATCTATCTATCTATCTATCTATCTATCTATCTATCTGTCTATCTATCTATCTATTATCTCTCCTTCATCTATCATCTGTCTACACATTCTACAGTATCAATCATCTATCATCTATCTACTATCTCTCTCTCATCTTTCTATCATTTATCTATAGTATTAATCATCTATCTCTTTATCTTTATCTCTATCTCTATCTATCATCTATCTGCAGTATCAATCATCTATCTATCTACCTATCTGTCTGTCTATCATCTCTTCTCTCATCTATCTATAGTAACAATCATCAATCTAATCTAATTAATCTAATCTAATCTAATCTAATCTAATCTAATCTAATCTAATCTAATCTAATCTAATCTAATCTAATCTAATTTAATCTATTATCATCTCTCCTTCATCTATCATCTACAGATTCTACAGTATCAATCATCTATCATCTATCTACTATCTCATCTTTCTATCATTTATCTACAGTATTAACCATCTATTTATCTCTATCATCTATCTACAGTATCAATCATCTGTCTGTCTGTCTGTCTACCATCTCATCTATCTCTCATCTGTCTATAGTAACAATCAGGGCTTTTTTTTGTCATAGAACGCTCAGAACGTAGTTTCGGCACCTTTTTTGGATAGAACCTTGTAGGGTAGGTAAGGCAGGCTGTATGACATGTGTGAGTTCTGGCACCTTTTTTTTTTTTACAAAAAAAGCACTGGTAACAATTATCTATCTATCTATCTATCTATCTATCTATCTATCTATCTATCTATCTATCTATCTATCTATCATCTATCTATCTATCTATCTATCTATCTATCTATCTATCTACCTACCTACCTATCTATCTATCTATCTATCTATCTATCTATCTATCTATCTATCTATCTATCTATCTATCTATCCAGTGCTTTTTTTGTAAAAGAAAAAGGTGCCGGAACTCACACATGTCATACAACCTGCCTTGCCTACCCTACAAGGTTCCATCCAAAAAAGGTGCCGGAACTCCGTTCTGAGTGTTCTATGACAAAAAAAGCCCTGTATCTATCTATCTATCTAATCTATCATCTGTCTCTCTCATCTATCATTTATCTACAGTATCAATCATCTATTTATCATCTCTCTCTCTCATCTATTATTTATCTACAGTATCAATCATCTATTTATCATCTATCTATCATCTCTCTACAGTAGCAATCCTCTATCTATATCTATCTAGATATCATCCATCTATCTATATATCTATCTAACATCTCTATCATCTCTCTTATCATCATCATCATCATCATCATCATCATCTAATTTATCATCTCCTGCTTTTGTTGTTAGGATAAATAACTCAAGGCAGGGAATACAAACCTGTGAGATGGGTTGGGCTGAAAGACTGACTGGCCCAAGGTCACCACCCGGCTTTCATGCCTAAGGCAGGACTAGAACTCCCTGTCTCCTGGTTTCTAGCCTGATACTTTAACCACTAGATCAGTTTGGCTGTCAAGCTTGAGTTGGGGGAAAGGGGAAACAGAGACCGAGTCCTTTTCTGCGATGGCGCTCTCCTCAATATGTTTAAGATACTTTAATCAGGGATATCCATTTGACTTCAAAGCCCCGAATTGGCTTGCCAGCATCAAACACCATATAAAAATAACAGAGATGGCATCCATTTGTCTTGGTTGATTACTTTGGGTTAAATTTAGGTGCTGAGAAATTTGCAAGGATGTATCAAATTTACATGCAGGGGCTGTTAAATTCACCCAATTATGTGGTAGAAACTGGAGATAGGCCAAATAGCACGTGCACTCATTTATATATCGTCACGCCTTTAAGTACCATTATTCTATCATTTCAAATGCCATTAACATCCTCTTGTTCCACTAAACTTTTCAGTGCTTTAATCATTTCCAGAGGGATAACTGGATTAGTCCTTTCAAACAAAAATAGCTCAGTACAGTTCAGCTTATTTTTAAACTTAGGCCAGCAAAAAAAAAATGCAAAATAGGACACAATTAAGCTTATTGTAGTTTAGAGTTTAAAAAAAAAGAAATAAATCTCAATTTCGGAGAAACCTCCGAAACAAGAAAAAGCTTCATTGTGGACCCTATCAAAATTTATACAGAAGTATAAGTTGGCTAAAATCTAGTAGTTCGAAACAACGAGAATGCAGGAAATCCTTCATAAAAAGATGTTGTGTGGCAAATGGAGACAGTTTATCTGCTTCTAACCACGTTAGAACTCAGAGCTAATTGTGCAGAGAATCAGGATCGATAATAAAAGTATTTCATACAACTTAGAATAACAGAACAGAATAACAGAGTGGGAAGGGACCTTGGAAGTCTTCTAGTCCAACCTCCTGCTCAGGCAGGAAACCTTACACCATTTCAGAAAAATGGTTGTCCAACCTCTTCTTAAAAACCTCCAGTCTTGGAGCACCCACAACTTCTGAAGGCATGTCATTCCACCGATTAACTGTTCTGTCAGGAAATTTCTCCTTAGTTCTAGGTTGCTTCTCTCTTTGATCAATTTCCATCCATTGCTTCTTGTCCTGCCTTCAGATGCTAGAGAGATAGAAAATAGAATTTCCTATGAACCACATGATGAAATTTAATCCCGGAGAAATAGCATGAATGGACACCTCAGTTGATGCCTAAAAAATAGGCAAAATCAGATTTCACTCATTCTTGGACCGAAGCTTACTAGGAAACCCAAAGAGCTATAAACTCGCATGAAAAGTTGAGGAAATATGTTGGATGAAGACAATGAGAATCTACTTCTGTGAAAATCCCACACTTGTGACTGAACTGTTTTAAAAAAAATATCGCAGAAGAAGGCAATAAAGGTAAATCTCTGCAATTTTTTGCCAAGAAAACAACACACACTTGACCATGTTGTCCCCAAAAGTTGGTGTGTCTACTGGGTATGGTCACAAAAGTCAAGATGGTATGATCAAAGCTCTCTCTGCTTTGGTATACAAAAACGAGAACTTCAGTTGTACCATCAGGGCCGCCATCTTGATGTACTCCATTGCTTCTCAATCTTTTCGTCACCACAGACTCCCTTTAAATACCTTTTGTGGCCAGGGACCATGGCCACGGACCCACAAGACCTAACTCAAGATTTAAATCATAACATTTTTTCAAGCCTTCATGGACCCCCTGTGACAACATCGTGGCCCCCCCCCAGAGGCCTGCAGATCACAGATTGAGAACCACTGATGTACTCGATCATGTGGACTGCAGATCCCCCTGGCGGAAACTGAACTTAACCCAAGAGGAAATTTACTCTCCCCATAGCATTTAGAGGTGTGCAGTGGTCTATTTCTCTTCAACTTTTTCCATGAAATCTCCCTACATAATAAACAATGTTATTCACAGGCCCCATCTGTTGACGCTTCAGAGAACAGGGTGACCCTTTTGGGATTTAAGGTCACACTTGAGGACTGAGTAAACGATCAAAGCCACTCTCCCCCAAAATAAGTTGCTATGGCTAAAAGAAGCCAGTTTTGGTTTAATTTAATTAAAACTTCAATTCCGTTCAAAATTATTTTATGGGCTAGGGATGATACAGTCCCCCCTTCCCCAACCCTTCAATTATTTTCAGCTTCTACCATGCTAAAAATTACAATTGAACTATACATCTGGAGGCATCTGGGATGGCTTTGCCATTCTGCATTCCAGTTCCAGCTGTAAAACTAGTTCAAGCAAAACATCCATTGACTAGAGTCGTATTTCTTTTCCTTTGAAAAATCTGTCCAGAGCCTAAAACTAGTTTTTATGCTCTAGTGGAAACTGAAGTAGTAAATCAGGGCAGGGTGTCCATAAAACTCAGTCCAAGTTCTTATGGCTGATTCTTTTTACAGAGTTGCATAGTCACCACCTTAGAAAGCTTATGGTCTGACTTTATTAGCAAGGCTTTAAGGAGCTTTGAGAACTTAGCGTGAGTTTGCACAACTTCAGAAACAGCAGTATGTAATTTAATGTTTGCCAGTTTGTACTTGGAATGAATGAATGCCACACAACCATTTCAGGTTACGTCGTTGGTCACAATGAGATTCCAATGGGAATAGAATAATTAAAAGTCTTAATGGGATGTTTAAAATCACATTTTTTTACCATCTATTACTGTTGCTGAAGGGGGACAGAGGAAAATGGCTTGGTCCAAAGGACTCAATTTCTCTGGGCTAGCTAAAAACTGGAAGATATAGGTATTTTTCAAAATGTGAAGATAGAATATAGCATGGAACAATAGGGTCTGAAGGGACTTTGGGGGTTTTCTGGTCCAACTCCCTGTCCATGGCAGGTTTCACTTGGCAATGTGACGTGTGTGTGTGTGTGTGTGTGTGTGTGTGTGTGTGTGTGAAGTATATTCTGAAGCACCCGGTCTACCCAAATATGGGAAGGAAGCTTTTGCCTCTATCAGCCCCAAATATGTGTGTGTGTGTGTGTGTGTATGTATATGTATATGTATATGTATATGTATATGTATATGTATATGTATATGTATATGTATATGTATATGTATATGTATATGTATATGTATATGCAGGGCTTTTTTTCTCATAGAACACTCAGAACGGAGTTCCGGCACCTTTTTTGGATGGAACCTTGTAGAGTAGGCAAGGCGGGTTGTAAGACATGTGTGAGTTCCGGCACCTTTTTCTTTTACAAAAAAAACCACTGTGTATATGTATATGTATATGTATATGTATATGTATATGTATATGTATATGTATATGTATATGTATATGTATATGTATATGTATATGTATATGTATATGTATATGTATATGTATATGCAGGGCTTTTTTTCTCATAGAACACTCAGAACGGAGTTCCGGCACCTTTTTTGGATGGAACCTTGTAGAGTAGGCAAGGCGGGTTGTAAGACATGTGTGAGTTCCGGCACCTTTTTCTTTTACAAAAAAAACCACTGTGTATATGTATATGTATATGTATATGTATATGTATATGTATATGTATATGTATATGTATATGTATATGTATATGTATATGTATATGTATATGTATATGCAGGGCTTTTTTTCTCATAGAACACTCAGAACGGAGTTCCAGCACCTTTTTTGGATGGAACCTTGTAGAGTAGGCAAGGCGGGTTGTATGACATGTGTGAGTTCCGGCACCTTTTTCTTTTACAAAAAAACCCACTGTGTATATGTATATGTATATGTATGTGTATGTGTATGTGTATGTGTATGTGTATGTGTATGTGTATGTGTATGTGTATGTGTATGTGTATGTGTATGTCTTGAGGGTTTTGAGCACCTCGTTGTTCCGATGAGGTGCTCAAAACACTCGTCTCTTCCCTCCCTAATGCAGCTGACAAAGTGAGAAAGAGCCTGTGGCCTAGAGGTTAAAGCAACTGTCTAACATGCACAGCAGGCCAGGTTCGAATCTCAGAAGGGTGTGGCTGATTGATGAGAGCAAAGAAGCTTGAGACAGCTATATCAGTCTCCCTTTAATTCTTTGTCAGCAATCCAAATTTATTGTATACGTGTGTGTATGTATATGTATATATGTGTTTGTGTGTGACATGTCCACTGAAGTAAAGGAACAATTGAGGTAGATCATCTTATCACTTTTGATGCCTCGGAGGGCCACTTTTGCATTGGAAAATGTGAGGTGAAGACAACTTTAAGACAGATGTGATCTGCAGAGACTTGATTTGCAATTTAAAAAGTGTCTGTGGGAATTCTCAACCATTAAGGTCTTGGTTGTCTCAAAGGCAACTAGACTGTTTTATTTTGTTTCTTTGAAAACAAGCTTCTTCAGTTCTGAGAAGCAAAATGTTTTCAAAGAAAAAAAACACCCAAGAATGTCCAGTCGCCTTTTGGAAAAAGCACCTTTGGGACAATTTAAAAAATAAAGTGGATTTATTAAGAAAAAGTGCAGACTGCATACCAGGAGAAAAATAGATTCTTTAAAATGCAGTATTTTAAGGAAGTGTTACTTGCAAAAATTGGAGAACGAATGCACGAATCTTCATGGAAGAAAGCGAAGGAGGCTTGCCAGATCTGCAAACTGAGGCTGGGAAATGAACTTAACATTTGCAAAAATGGCTGGGACTGAAATCAACAGATCCATAGTAGTTAGGGAATTACAGGAACAGGAGCTATCTTTTCCTTGACCTTTGTGTGAGATCCCAATGACGTGGGATGATATGAGAAGCAAGATACTGGCCTTGTTGATTCTTGCTCTGATCCTGCAAAGTGTTTTAGAAATGTTGTTACTATGATAAGTCCAAAAAGCATAGGCAGTTTTTGAGTTTAGGATGCTGTATATGGACACTGTTCCACTCTGCCTTCTAGCCTCTAATCCATGGAAAACTCAGATCTCAGGAAGGACTAACCAGCTATTTAGACATGGCTATTTTAGGCAAGGCATCCCAGCAGTGGTACTTTTTCTCTTGGAGAAAATATGTGTCTTATCCCACAGTACTTCAGACTCGTTTGGTGCCAGTATTCAGTCAACTACTAAATCAGTCAAGTTTTGTAGCAGAATGCAATGGGGGTGGTGGTGTTCCAACCTACAGAGGACAAGCTATTTTAAGTCGGTCAGGCAGCAGCGTAATGCCAACCGGATATCCTTCAGAAGTTCAAATTGAAGTTGCACTCCCATTATTCCTGTCCTATAAGCATGCTATGTGGTGGATGATGGCAGTTGTAGTCCAATTGAGCAGGGGCCACAATGAGTGCCCTTCCTCTTGCGGTCAGCAAGCCAACAAAACCTAAAGGGATGCAGAATCCCTGATGCAGAAACACTGTCCAGAGGAAATATAAGCATAGGTCAGGGGTAGGGAACCTTGGCTCTTTTATGACTTGTGGATTTCAATACCCAGAATTCCTGAACCAGCCATGCTGACTCAGGAATTCTGGGAGTTGAAGTCGGCAAGTCATAAAAGAGCCAAGGTTCCCTACCCCTGGTATAGGTAGGGAAGTTACCTTACCAACATTTCGTTCTGTGGCCATACAAAATTATGACAAGCCCTTCCTCAAGTTATAGCTGTGCAGTGTTCCCGCGGCCACTGAACAAAATTTGAGTGTTGGGCAATCCGCCCATCATTACAACCGACCAGGGTGGGGGCTGGCGAGGAGGGCGAGAGACCCAGAGGGGTGGGAAGCAGATCGTGGGGTGTGTCAGATCATGGGGCTAGGGGAGATCTTGGAAGACCTTGAGGCAGGCCATGTGGGAGCTCGGGAGATGCTGCAATGCAGGCTTGGGCTTGCATTCGGTTTCTCAGGGCCTCCCCCATGCTTGAGGCATTCTGTGCTCTGTTTAGCAACCAAAACAGATAGAACAGGGATTGGGGGTCATTAAGAGATGCATTCACATGGGCATCTGGCTTAATGACCATCCAACTTACGACTTACAACTGGCCCTCACAGTTATGACCATTGCAGCATGCCCATGATCAAAATTCAGGGACTTGGCAATATTCTATGGAGATTCTCAGTCAGGCAGGTTATATTTTAGAATAGAATAGAGCTGGAAGGGACCTTGGAGGTCTTCTAGTCCAGCCCCCTGCTCAAGCAGGAGAACCTATACCATCTCCGACAGGTGATTGTCTAGTCTCTTCTTAAAAACCTCCAGTGATGGAGCACTCACGATTTCTGGAGGCAAGCTGTTCCACTGGTTAATTGTCCTCACTGTCAGGAAGTTTCTCCTTAATTTCAGGTTGCTTCTGTCCTTGACCAATTTCCAACCATTGTTTCTCATCCTTCCCTCAGGTGCTTTGGTGAACAATCTGACCCCCTCTGCCTTGTGGCAGCCCCTGAGATACTGGAACACTGCTATCATGTCTCCCCTATTTTTTCTTTTCTTTAGACTGGCCAAACCCAAGTCCTGCAGCCGTTCTTCGTATGTTTTAGCCTCCAGGTCTTTGGTCAACTTACTTGCTCTTCTCTGATTTTTTTCCAAACTCTCAACATCTTTTTTTTTTGTGATATGGTGACCAAAACTGGCTGCAGTATTCCAGGTGTGGTCTTACTAGGGTTTTATAAAGCGGTACTAATACTTTGTGTGCTCTTGATTCTATGCCTCTGTTTATACAACCCAGGATTGTGTTAGCTTTTTTGGCGGCGGCTGCACACTCCTGGCTCATAGTCAAGTGGCAAGTTCATATTGCCTCTTGGACTTTGGGAACCCTCTGTTTATGTGCAGAGGCTTGGGAAGAGTTGAGAGGGAGGGCAAGGCCACAGAATCCTTCCCCCCACCCGCCTACTGAAGAAGGAAACGAAAGTTGCATTCAAGGAATGATGTGAAAGCCTTAATAGCATCAGCATGTGGAGATGGAAAACAGGAAGGATGAGGTTGTCTACCCTTAGTAAAGTAGACATTTTCTAGCTGCCCTGGAAGACATTGTTTTGTGTTTTTCTTGAGCTCTGTTTTTGTACTTTTAGCAGCCTGGACTTCTCAGTGTTTACCCAGAGAAGTTCTGAAAAACAAATCATCTGGAGTTGGTCTAGAATCATAAACCTCTTCTCTCCAAGGCCACAGACTTGGAGACCAAGCCTTCCTGTCTGTGGTTTTATTTACATAAAGAGCTTAAATCATCCAGAGTCTGGACGGCGGGCGACTTGAGTAAAACATATAGAGAGGAAATATTTTGCTGAGAACTTGTAGCAATCTATGTCTTAAGCTTCTCTTTGACAGATCTAAGAACGCTCTCAAGGAGGTTATTAGGAACCACTTGTTGTTGGCCACTCAGCCTGCTGGGAACTCCATTCTCCCATCTGTTCCTTCCTTTTGTGCTTATGTTTTTCATCTTCTTTCAAATATCTATTTTATTTGGGAGGTGAAAGGAAGACGAAGCGGTGACAACCTGACATATTGGGGGGGGGGGAAGAGAAATAATCTTCTTCCTTAACAGAATAACAGATTGCTATCAGATATGATCCAACAGTGCAAAATGAAAGCAGAATAACAGAAAAACAGGGGGGAAAAACAGAGCAGGAAGGGAACTTGGGAGGTTTTCTAGCCCAGCCTCCTGATCAGACAGGAAACCCTGTATCATTTCAGACAAATAGTTCTCCAATCTCTTCTTAACAACTTCCAGTAGTTGAAGCTTGATAGGCTTATTGAAGATCTAATACACTTGCAGTTGTGTCCTCAGCTGGGGAAAGGGGGGAGAGAGAGACACAAGTGATGTCCAGACCCAAGCTCTGTCCTCTTTTTATATGCCCCTCTTTCTCAGCCCAACCCACCTCACAGGGGGGGTTGTTGTGAGAAAAATAGGAGGAAGAAAGTGTGTTGGGTATGTTCACTGCCTCAGGTTATTTTGAACAGAATAACAAGGAGACCTTGGAGGTCATCTAGTCCAGCCCTCTGCTCAAACAGGAAAACCTATACCATTTCAGACAAATGGTTGTCCAGTCTCTTCTCTAAAACTTCCAGTAGTTGGAGCACCTACAACTTTGGAGGCAATTCATTCCACTGATTAATTGTTCTAACTGTCAGGAAGTGTCTCCTTAATTCTAGATTGATTCCTTCTTTGATTAACTTCCATTCATTGCTGGTGTTGGAGGATCCACTGCGTTGGAGCGTAATTCATCCACTTTAGATTCCTTTAGTCCAAATGGTAAGAAGGAGAAAGATGCATGGATTAACGAAAGAGATGGGGTGGGGTGGGGGGAGGAAGTCCCTTTTATTATTGTCGAGTTTCTCACGTCCGTCTTCTGACATCATATAATCATAAAGTAATTTAATTTAATTTAATTTAATAATATTTATATACCGCCCTTCTCCCTGAGGACTCAGGGCGGTTCACAGGGCAGAATAAAATACTAAATACAAACATTAAAACCAGATTAAATAATTGCCCATATTAAAACAGTTGGAATAAAATTCTAAAACACCTAGTTAAAATTAAAGCACAAAATTAAAAAACCCCACCAATCCCCATCAGGCTAGGCCGGCTTGAACAAACAGAAACGTCTTGAGATCGCGACGAAAGGAGCGAAGATTGGGCGCCATCCGGAGCTCTACCGGTAGCTGGTTCCACAACTCCGGAGCGCCCACAGAGAAGGATCTCCCCCTGGGGGCCACCAATCGACATTCTCTGATCGGTGGCACCCTGAGGAGGCCCTCTCTGTGGGAACGCACAGGGCGCAGGGAGCTTGATGCCGGCAGCAGATGTTCCCTAAGGTACTCCGGCCCCATGCCATGAAGGGCTTTAAACACTGTTACCAGTACCTTGAATCTCACCCGGAAGACAACTGGCAACCAATGCAGCTCACGGAGCAGCGGTGTAACGTGGGAGTATCGGGAGACTCCCAACACAACTCTCGCGGCTGCATTCTGTACCAGTTGGAGCTTCCGGGTGGTCCTCAAGGGCAGCCCCATGTAGAGAGCGTTGCAGTAGTCCAGACGAGAGGACACGAGCGCATGAGTGACCGTGCATAAATCATCCCGGCTAAGATAGGGCCGCAACTGGCGCACCAGGCGAACCTGGGCGAAGGCCCCCCTAGTCACAGCTCCTATATGGTCTTCCAAAGTGAGCCGTGAATCTAGGAGGACTCCCAAGTTGCGAGCCCTATCTACGGGGGGTAATAATTCACCCCCCATAGCCAGAGGTGGAACATCCGAATAAACCCGGGATGAAGGTATGCAAAGCCACTCAGTCTTGTCGGGGTTGAGTTGGAGTCTGTTCCTCCCCATCCAGACCCGAACTGCCTCCAGGCACCGGGACATCACGTTGAGGGCATCACTGGGGTGGTTTGGGGTCGAAAGGAAAAGTTGGGTATCATCAGCATACTGATGATACCCAACTCCAAAGCCACGAATGATCTCACCCAGCGGTTTCATGTAGATGTTGAACAGGAGAGGCGAGAGGACCGACCCCTGAGGAACTCCACAAATGAGAGACCTCGCGGTCGACCTCTGTCCTCCTGCCAACACCGACTGCGAACGTCCCTGGAGATAGGAGGAGAACCACTGTAAAACTGTGCCTCCCACTCCCAATCCCCTGAGACGCCGCAGCAAGATACCATGGTCGATGGTATTGAAAGCCGCCGAGAGGTCTAATAGGACTAGGACAGAGGAATATCCCCTGTCCCGAGCCCTCCAGAGATCATTCACCAGTGCGACCAATGCCGTCTCCGTGCTGTGCCCGGGCCTGAAACCCGATTGGTACGGGTCTAGATAATCCGCTTCATCCAGGACCAGAGGGAGCTGATGCGCCACCACACTCTCAACAACCTTCGCAAGAAAGCGAAGGTTGGAGACAGGACGAAAGTTGTTTAATACAGCTGGGTCCAAGGCAGGCTTCTTGAGGAGGGGCCTCACCACCGCCTCTTTCAAGACGGCGGGGAAGCTACCCTCACTCAGAGAAGCCGATATAACTGCCTGGAACCAGCTGCATGTCCTCTCCCGGGCTGCATAAACCAGCCAGGAAGGGCACGGGTCCAATAAACACGTGGTGGTGCTCAGCCTCCCCATGATCCTGTCCACTTCCTCCGGAGTCACAGAATCAAACTCCTCCCAGATGATATCGACAAGACCGCCAGTGTCCTGATCGTCAGACTCTGCCCAGTCAGAGTCCAGACCGGTCCGAATCCGAGCGATTTTGTCTGACAGATGTTGGTTAAACTCCTCGGCACGACCCTGCAAGGGATCCTCCCTCACCTCCTGATTTAGGAGGGAGCGAGTCACCCTAAACAGGGCGGCCGGGCGATTATCTGCGGACGCGATAAGGGTGGCGAAGTGGTTAGACCTTGCCTCCCTTATCGCAGCGAGATAAGACCTAATGTAGGCTCTTAGTCGCAATCGGTCGGATTCGGATCGGCTGGACCTCCAACCGCTCTCTAGGCCCCGTCTCCGACGCTTCATCTCCCGAAGCTCCGCAGAGAACCATGGAGCTCGACGGGATCTGCACCGGGTCAGGGGCCGCAAGGGTACAACTCGGTCAAGAGCCTCAGTGGCCGTCCTTTCCCAGGCTTCCACTAAGGCATCTTAGTGGAACCCTCCCGCCTCCCTAACCCCCTAAAAAATTTTGAAAGAAAAATAATCAGGGGCCTCTTATTAGGTCTACGTCGAAGGCCCCTACCCGTGCCCAGCCAACTCTCAGGGTCCCAATAAATGGGCCCTTCCTCAAGGTTATAATCGGCTGGCAAGGCGGGTCGCACCCAGGAGGGAGGAGCACCCCTGAGGGCGCACAAGTCCGTGGAAGAATATTTAAAAGAAGGCATAAATAGCAGTCCGGATCGCAGGCAGTCCATAGATGATAGTCCATGAGGAGGATCTATTCGGAAAGGGAGTCCCAGGCCTCCGTCCAGCCGCTGCCACTCAGCTGGATAAGCCCCCCGGGCAGGCCTACCACCGTCCTCTCACTACGGCCACAGAGCCAATTCTCGGGGGGGGATGGAAGTCTGGAGCAACCCCACTGGGTATGGCCTGCCCCATAGAGCTCTCACCTCTAGGGGCAGCAGATGTAAATTCGGCCATCCTCTCACAATGGCCAATACCCAGAATTCTCTGTCCTTTGGGGTATAAGGGGCAATGCGCAGTCGATTGTAAAAGCAAAAACAAGCCATCATAGTCAATTCTGATAACAGCCAAGTCCCCCGTTGTCTCGTCATTCCTAGAGGTTGTAACTGACCACCAATCCATAGGCCCTCAGTTTGATAATTATTGGGGCCTTCCAGACTGTGGTCAACAAAGATTGGCTCCCTCGGGTCCATTAAATTGAAATGAAAAGCATCCCAGACTTCATTTAGTCCAACCTGCTGCTCAGTCCAGAACCTGACAGATCATCTCTGGCAGATGCTCATCCAGCTGTTTGAGGACGTCTAGTTAAAAAGCATTCACCATGTTGTGTGAGAGTCAGCTACTCAATCCCAGACGTTTGATGAGGATTATGAATTCACTTCCCATAGCTTGGTGAATGAGATGTCCTTTCTTATGTCCCAGTTTCAGTTTCAAACAATTGCCACTTTTACAAAATAACAGAATAACAGAGTTGGAAGGGACCTTGGAGGTCTTCTAGTCCAACCCCCTGCTCAAGCAGGAGACGTTATCCCCATTTCAGACAAATAGTTGTCCAATCTCTTCTTAAAAACCTTCAGTGTTGGACAGTGCTTTTTTTGTAAAAGAAAAAGGTGCCGGAACTCACACATGCCATACAACCCGCCTTGCCTACCCTACAAAGTTCCATCCAAAAAAGGTGCCGGAACTCCGTTCTGAGCGTTCTATGACAAAAAAAGCCCTGGTGTTGGAGCACCCACAACTTCTGGAGGCAAGCTGTTCCACTGGTTAATTGTTCTAACTGTTAGGAAGTTTCTTCTTATTTCTAGGTTCCTTCTGTCCTTGATTAATTTCCAGCCATTGCTTCTAGTCCTGCCTTCAGGTTGTTTTGGAGAATAGCCCGATCCCGTCTTCTTTGTGGCAACCTCTTAGATATTGAAACACTGCTATTATGTCACCCCTGGTCCTTCTCTTCATTAAACCGGAACAACCAGTGGAATAAAAATGAGGAACATTGTTTGGTGAAAGAGGACCTTGCACATTGTTGCCTTCTTAGTAATTTCACTAAGCTATCATAGCCAAAATATGCATTTGTAAATGGGGAAAGCCTCATCATGAGATCACGCATTCTACCAGTCAATAGTATTACTGATCGATTGAGATCTTGAAACGCCATGCACAAAAGTTCTCCCTTCCTTCCTATGAGTGTTCATTTAATCTGATGAAAAAGGAATATGCTTCTGAAATATTAAAAAAGAGCATAATAGTGAAATTTTCATGGAGGGTGGTAGATTTTTCCTTATTTAGTTACAGCCTTATTTAGCTGGCCAAGAAGGACGTGCATAAATGTCTTGTTTTTCATTCACAAGACCAAAGTCTGCTCAACATAGGGCTGCCCTCAGTGCGTATCCAGAAGCTTCAAGCATTATGTTCAGAAAAGCACAGAATATACCTCTGCTCACTCTGCCACTTTGCTTGCAGGTCCAATTCAGGATTCTGGTTTTGACCTTTAAAGCCATTAAAGGTAAAGGTAAAGGTTCCCCCGCACATGCGTGCTAGTCGTTTCCGACTCTAGGGGCCGGTGCTCATCTCCGTTTCATAGCCGAAGAGCCAACACTTGTCCGAGGATGTCTCCGTGGTCATGTGGCCGGCATGACTAGATGCCAAAGGAGCACGGAACGCTGTTACCTTTCCACCGTAGTGGTCCCTATTTTTCTACTTGCATTTTTACGTGCTTTCAAACTGCTAGGTTGGCAGAAGCTGGGAGGAGTAACAGGCGCTCACTCTGTTACGCGGCACTTGGGATTCGACCCGCCAAACTGCCGACCTTCTGATCGAGAAGCTCAGCATCCTAACCCATTGAGCCACCGCATCCCTTTACCTTACCTTTACCTTACCAGACCTTTAAAAGAGACTGTTAGCGCCTTTTCCTAATTTTATTAAGAAGCCTAAATTCTTGTGAACTGCAGCTTATGGATTGCATCAAATAAAGTGAGCTGCAGTCACAAAAGCTTAGAGCTTTTGATGAAATTAAAATTGGAATCAGTGCTACCACACTCCTCCTCCTTCTCCTCTCCCTCCCCCCCCCTCCTCCTCCTTCTGAAAAGCAACTGTCCGTAACCTAGCTGTCCCTAACTCGGGACTCTTACTCACCCTGTGACATATCACTCTTGTAGCTGGAAAAAAAAGAAAGCAGATGGGATATGCAGAAAGAAATGGCTGGATAAATAGAAGATCCCAAGCTGCTGAACGGGAACTACGAAGTACAAAAAAAAAAGTGAAAGATAAGTCCTGCTGGGAAAGGAGGAAAGGCTGATTAGCACTTAGGGGCTGAAGTGTTTTGCTGCTTCCTTAGAAAGATAATGGAGAATGGAAGGAGTAGGAAACTGTTGCTATTTCCTTCCCATATATAGTTTGAAAGGGGAAAGGAAGCAAAGGACTTGCACCCAGTTTAGATAAGAGCCCCTTGGAATGGTGGGAGACAACTCTGTGGGCAAGGAAAGAAGATAAATAGCAGTTCTCTCACTTTAGCTTTCTTTCTGTGCCTGTATATACACCTCATGGCTGGAATTTAAAAATAATGTTTTCTTTACCAGGAAAAAAAAAGATGCCATCAGTAATGTTGATGGAGGCAAAAGCTATTGGCCTCCCTTTCCTCTTAACTTGTATGTAAGGTAAAGTTAAAGGTTCCCCCACACATGCGTGCTAGTCGTTTCCAACTCATCTCTGTTTCAAAGCCGAAGAGCCAGCGCTTGTCCGAGGACGTCTCCGTGGTCATGTGGCCGGCATGACTAGACGCCAAAGGCGCACGGAACGCTGTTACCTTCCCACCGTAGTGGTCCCTATTTTTCTACTTGCATTTTTACGTGCTTTCGAACTGCTAGGTTGGCAGAAGCTGGGATGAGTAACAGGCGCTCACTCTGCTATGCGGCACTCGGGATTTGACCCACCAAACTGCTGTCCTTCTGATCGACAAGCTCAGCGTCCTAAGCCACTGAGCCACCGCATCCCTAAGGTGTGGTCTTACTAAGCTTTTATAAAGCGGTATGTTTTATGACAGATGAGGATGATTTATGGATCGCAAAGCATCCTTTCAGTGGCCACTGTAAATCTGATTGGTTGTAAAATGACTGGTCATAGATGTAGGACTACCTGTAGAGGCTGGCTGTTCTTCCAGGCTTCGAGTTGAGATGATGGAGCCCCTTACTGGATATTGTTTTTGTATAAAGCAACGGGAGCCCATCTCTGCTTTGCTTTGCTTTACGTTGTGTTTTGTATTGTTTACACTATTGTGAGCTGCTGAGCATTGTTTCGGAGTTGGACAGTGCCTACATCTAATGAAATAAATAAGTTTTAAAAAAGGGGAAAAAAACTTGAAAGAAGGCAGTTTTACATCTGCATTATTGCCAAAAACCCAACATGGGCTTGTCTACCAGAAATTGAGGCTGATTCAGAGCAGGCTTAAAGACATAATGGGCTAATAAGTTCTTTGAAGAGGAAATAACTTGAGAGGAAGGGAGGGAAAGGAAAGAGAAAATTAGGGTATGACTTATTGCAAACACCGTGGCTGTTTCTGTTGCATAATTTGAGTTATCCTGCTGTCTGCTAAACGAAAATAGTAGGGCTAGGTTCGTTTTAAATTGATCGTACGTGTGCTGCATTTGCAAGATTCTTGTTTATAGTAATTACAAGCAGTACGAGCCTTTAAATAAAACATAAGTGGAAGGAACAAACATTGATAACATTCTAAAAACATAAAACCAAACACACACACACACACACACTCAAAAAAAACCCCCACTCAAATGGGGTATCCTATCCCTCAAAAGAGGCCCTCCAGAATAACTCAATTTTTAGGAATTTTTAGCAAGGCCGGGAGAGTGGCTGTTAACCTAATTTCCAACTCTTCTATAAAACAGGGGCTGCTGCTGAGAAGTGTCCAACTGCCTCCATCACCAATTTATAGCATCTGCCTTCTGTTTTCGTCGTTCACCCCTCAATGCCTTTGCCGTGAAAGATGCAGATATAGAGCAGAAGAGCAAGCAGGTTCAAATATTATGCAATTGTAGGTTATTTGGGAAGCACAGGTAGCCCTCACGACCAGAGCTGAGCCCAACATTTCTCTTGATAAGCGAGGTAGTTGTTCGGTGAGTTTTGTCCCATTTCACGACCTTTCTTGACACAGTGGCTAAGTGAAACGCGGCAGTTGTTAAGCTGGAAACACGGCTGTTAAGTGAATCTGGCTTCCCCCACTGACTTTGCTTGTCAGAAGTTTGCAAAGTGTGATCACGTGACCCAGGAACACTGCGACCGTCATAAATACAAGTCAGTGGCCAAGCGTCTGAATTTTGATCATGTGACCCTGGGGATGCTGCAACGGTCATAAGTGTGAGAAAACAGTCCTCAATTGTTTTTTTCCTTGCCGTTGTAACTTTGAACGGTCATTAAACAAGCTGGTGTAAGTCGAGGACTACCTGTTTGTCACTGGACAGTTTTTTCTATAAACTGTAATGCAGTGGTCAGAAATTTGTGAAGAAACATTTTGAAATCAATCATAAAGACTCTCCCTTAATTCACTGTAAGACACTTTCCAAGATTTGGTATTTATCCTCAAACAGCATTAAAGACTTCTTCCTGGTATTTGGAGGTTGGCATCCCACTGTTTTGTTTTGGTTTTGGTAGTGTTTTAGTTATTGTTTTTATGGTAGTTGTAAGCGCCAAGAATTACTTAAGATGGGCAGCCATATAAATCTTTTAAAGCAATCAATATTAATCAATCAGTGGAAACTAGTCAAGGAGAGAAGCAACCTAGAACTAAGGAGAAACTTCCTGACAGTTGGAACAATTTAACCAGTGGAACAACCTGCCTCCAGAAGCTGTGAATGCTCCAACACTGGAAGTTTTTAAGAGGAGACTGCACAGCCATTTGCCTGAAATGGTATAGGGTTTCTTGCCTGAGCAGGGGGTTGGACTAGATGACCTCCAAGGTCCCTTCCAACTTTCTTCTTCTTCTTCTTCTTCTTCTTCTTCTTCTTCTTCTTCTTCTTCTTCTTCTTCTTCTTCTTCTTCTTCTTCTTCTTATTATTATTATTATTATTATTATTATTATTATTATTATTATTATTATTATTATTATTATTATTAGCCTGTCCCAACACAAAGGTGGCTTAAACGGTGTAAAAAAATGAATGCGACGCAAACAGTTCGGTCTAGAAATCAGTTTTATCAGAATCATGGAATTATTTATTTCATGAATGAATGAATGATTGAAAGCCGGGCCTGAGACAGAAGGAGTTTCTGTGCGCTAAAACTAAAATGCAGAAAGATTCAGGATGGATAAGAGATAGTATTTCTTTATCATGAAACCATGGAATTTTCTGACATCTGATGTGGCAATAGTAGCAATTTAAAATTGCTCCAAGGAGAGATTGGACAAGGATTTGTCTGAAATGATATGGCGAACCTTTTAGAGACCGAGTGCCCAAACTGCAACCCAAAACCCACTTATGTATCGTCGGGTGCCACGTGGGCGTGGCCCATTGGGTGGGTGTGGCCCATTGGGTGGGTGTGGCCCATTGGGTGGGCGTGGCTGCGGTGGTAACAGCAGACTGGGTGGGACTAAAACATTCAATCAATCAATTCCAATTTTGCGAGATTTTTTTTCCCCCGTTAGAAGTTAAAATTGATTGATTGATTGAACCTTTTTTTTTTGCACAAGGAGGTGGAGGCCTAAAGCGAAAAGGTTTTATAAAACCCAGCTGAAGGCCTAGGACTGGGGCGACGGCGCGCAAGCCCACAGAGAGGGCTCTGCAAGCCACCTGTGTCACACATGCTATAGGTTCGCCACCATGGATATAAAATCTCCTCCTTGAGCGGGGGGTTTGGACTAGAAGACCTCCAAGGTCCCTTCCAACTCAGTTATTCTGTTAAAAGGTTTGAAAAGGGGACAGACAAAATTTATGACTAATTGTTTTAAAGGCAGTTTAGCGCTCCTTGTACCACAGATTAGTATATTTTCTTTCCATGCTTGAAACCTTCTGAATTCATCTAGTTGCCCACTGATGATACCAAATGGTGGCTGAGCTCAACCCTTGGACTCATTCAGCCTCGGCATTGTCTTGACGTCCTTACTCAGTTGAATAGTGAGACCCTTATATTACTTTCCTTCGGCTAATACAGGTAGTCCTCAACTTATGACTGCAACAGAGCCCAAAATTTATGTTGCTAAGAGAGAAATTTTGTTAAGTGAGTTTTGTCCCATATTACGATTTTTCTTGCTGTAGTTCTTAAGTGAATCACTGCAGTTGTTAAATTAGTCATGCCGTTGTTAAGTGAATCTGGGTTTCCCCATTGACTTTGCTTATCAGACACTGCCACTGTTTAGAATAGAATAGAATAGAATAGAATAGAATAGAATAGAATAGAGTAGAATAGAATAGAATAGAATAGAATAGAATAGAATAGAATAGAATAAAATAGAATGGAATAGAATGGAATGGAATGGAATGGAATGGAATGGAATGGAATGGAATGGAATGGAATAGAATAGAATAGAATAGAATAGAATAGAATAGAATAGAATAGAATAGAATAGAATAGAATAGAATAGAATAGAATAGAATAGAATAGAATAGAATAGAATAGAATAGAATAGAATAGAATCTGGAAGGGACCTTGTAGGTCTTCTAATCTAGTCCAGCCCCTTACTCAAGCAGGATAATCTATTCCATTTCAGACAAGTCTCTGTCTAGTTTCTTCTTAAAAATCTCCAGTGATGGAGCGCCCGCGATATGAACCAGTTGTCAAACATCCAAATGTAAATCACATGACCATGGGGATGCTGCAATTGTCATAAGTCACTCTTTCCAATAACTTTGAACAGTCACTAAGTGAACTGTTGTAAGTCGATGACTAACTATAACGGTTTGTCTAACTGGTTTGTGTAGGGTTGCCTACAAGGCAACCAAATCTATGAAAAAATAAAGGCAAGGTTTTATCAACCTTGGCCGGCTTCTCCATTTCCTGCAGTTCCTTTCTCCTTAACTTGATAGTAAAACTTTTTATTGCTTGGAAAGTAATAGCTCTCTGCTAATTCCAGAAAGTGAAGCTGAAGTTTTGGGTAGCAAATTTATTCTGGCCAATAAATGGGGTGGTTTGCTGTTTGTTTGTTACTGTGATGTTACCGGTCAAAGTAGACTGAGATGTATTGCTACCGTAAACATGGCTTATGGATGGGAAGAACCACAGGAGCTGTTTACTGCATAGCTTCTCTTTTTCAACCAGGTAACTTGAGATTGGGGTGGCACAGTTGCTTAGTGGTTAAGACGCTGGGCTTGTCGGCTGGAAAAAGGGCAGCCTGGGTTTGAGACCCGAGCGCCTTGTGAGAGGGTGAGTTCCCGTTCCTCGCTCCAACTCCTGCCAACCAAGCAGTTTGAAAGCATGCAAATGAGAGCAGATAAATAGATACCACTTTGGTGGGAAGGTAAAAGGGTCACAACTGCAGTGATTCACTTAACAACTATATCAAGAAAGGTTGTCAAAAGGGGACAAAATTCACGTAATAACTGTCTTGCTTAGCCATGGAAATTTTGGGCTCAAGGACTACCCGTACACATATAGGCATTTTCTTTGCAGTGCAGCTTTTGATCAATAATTACTGTCAGGTGGCAAGGAAAAAGATAGCCCAATTGAAATACTTGCTCAGAACATCAAGGCAGAAGAAGAATAACAATTTCTTGTGTGGTGTACTAGACTCAACATTAACATTAAAGGAATACAAGTTGAATTTAGCATCGCCTTACATTCTTTAAATGTTATTTAATCTCTCCAGCCAAATGCATATACATGTGCGTGTCTGCTCATAAAAAGCTCTTCTTCAGAAGACACGTGAGATAATGATGGGCCCTTTGATCATAGTGCCTTCTAGGTACACCGGAGAGGGGATTTGAAGCTCTATCAAAAAGTAGGATCAAAAAGAGTTAAATGCACAGCCAACAAGTTATGGAGTGGGTGGGGGGGACAGGAAAAAGGGACTGAGACTCTTTTTTCATCAGAAATTACAGCAATAAAGGAAACATTCCCCCTTGACTGTTAAACATGCTGTTAAACAGTGAGTTCCTGTCATGGCATCAAAAAGGAAGAGACACCGATCATTAAGTCTGCTGCAGTGAGTGTGGCACACAGCCACTTTAAAATGTCATTATAATTGTAGCAGTCAGGTATGGGATAGATACCCCTTTGATTGTGTTGGAAAATTTATGACAGCCTGGCCTTCTGATATATGATAACCTTTATAAGGCAGAATACATCAGCTTTATTCTCTTTCTCTGCTTCCTGAGAGTTTAGAGCCTTCTCTACGTACCATCTTGGTTGTAACTTTTTAAAAAAATCTTGGTCGGCTGCGCAGATACTTACTAAGGCTGTATAAGTAGTCCTCGACTTACAACAGCTCATTTAGTCACCCGTTCAAAGTTATGACGGCACTGAAAAAAGTGACTCATGAAAAAGTACGGTAACTTATGACCATTTTTCATCCTTATGACCGTTGCAGCATCCCCGTGGTCATATGATCAAAATTCAGACACTTGGCAACGGGTTCATATTTACTGTATGACCATTGCAGTGTCCCAGCGGGTTGTATGATTCCCTTTCGTGACCCTCTGACAAGCAAAGTCAGTGAGGAAGCCAGATTCACTTAACAACCATGTTGCTAACTTAACAACTGCAGTGATTCACTTAACAACAGTGGCAAGAAAGTTTGTATAATGGGGCAAATCCCACTTTACAAATATTTCACTTAGCAACAGAAATTTTGGGCTCAGCTGTGGTCGTAGGTTGAGGACTATGTGTGCATTACAGTCTCCAATAGGTGAAACTACCCAATTTGGTTTGCAAAAATCCAAATGACCACTAGATGGAGGACTTAAGCATTTCTGTATCATTTTGCTGCCATCTACTGGTCTGGTGAATTTTTGTATCTTAGATTGGGGTTCGTGGGACTTCTCCAACGGCCATCAGATCTCCACAAAAGTTGCCTTTTACATTTAATTGACACCTGCTTGATTGGTCATTCGTTTTTGCTTCTGTGGCATTCCTAAAACCCACCATGGCTTTTGTTGTCACAGCTGTGGCTTCAACCCTTCCCAGATGCTCTCCACAGGATGTACACAGTGAAATAGGAGCCAAAGATTAAGAAACAGCGGCAGGGAAACAGGAAGTACAGCTGAACAAAACGGGCTGAGAATGCCTGGCTGCTAATTGCCTTGGTGATGGAAAGGAAAGGGTTGAACGACAAAAGTTTCCTCTTATTTGGAACATCCACTGTATTCCTTCTGAGCAAGGGGCAAACATTTCATTGACTCAGCATAAAAAATGCATTCTGGACTCTCCAGGCTGTGAGATTAAGGGTGGAGTGGATTAGGTGAAATTCCACTCAACGGCATGTTCAGTGAAATAAGATTGGATGTGAGGTCCGGAGACTAAACCATATGATGAAAGATTGAAGGAATTTCATCTAGTCTAAGAAAGAGACGGGGTGATATGATAGCAGTCCTGAGGGGCTGTCACAGAGAAGAGGGGGTCAATTGCCAAAGGCAAGATAAGAAGTAACAAATGGAAAATCATTAAAGAGTGATCCCAATCTAGAACTAAGGAGAAATTTCCTGAGAACAATTGACCACTGGAAGGTCTTGCTTCCAGAAGTTGTGGTTGCTCCATCCCTAGATGTTTTTAAGAAGAGACTGGACAGCCATTTGTCTGAAATGGGGTAGGCAACCTTGGCTCTTTTATGACTCGTGGACTTCAACTCCCAGAATTCCTGAGTCAGCATGGCTGACTCAGGAATTCTGGGAGTTGAAGTCCACGAGTCATAAAAAGAGCCAAGGTTGCCTACCCCTAGTGTAGGGCTTCCTACTTGAACAAGGGAATGGACTAGAAGACCTGCAAGTTCTCTTCCAGCCTATTACTCTATATTCTATATTCTAATATCTAGCACTGTACAATCATTGTTGGTATTCGGATGTCAGGGTCCCTTGATAATCCCATCTGCCTTGAGAATAACCTGTCCTAATATCTGTGCAAAAGTGGAGCATGCAAAAATGTACAAATATAAACAAAGGCAGTGGATATTTTTTTTAATTGACTGAAGGTCAGAACTCAACATTCTTATGTTTTCTTTTTTCCTCCTCTTTTTTTTCTTATTTCCTTTCTTTTCCTTTTCATTATTTATCTTTTGATTTGATGGTTCCATAAAATTTGACTTAAAATGTTTTTAAAGAAATTCAAAAAAGCAAAATCACATTACGCAAATTCACGCCCTGTGTGGTGTCGTAGTTAAGGTGTTGGTCTAAGTTTAAGACGAGGGTGATGTAGGCCGATATTCACTGTCAACCATGAATGTTCTCTAGATGAATGAATCTTATTACCTCTCCCTCAGCCCAAATTACCTCACAAACTGCTGTGGAGGAAAAAAACACTGGGTAGAGAAAAAACAGGAAGTAATAAATGAATCAATAAGTTAATAGTTGGGTGTGAACAATGAGGATTGCATGGAAATTGGTGGGCGGGATCAGAGTCAAGACAATCTCTCTCTCTCTCTCTCTCTCTCTCTCTCTCTCTCTCTCTCTCTCTCTCTTCTTTTTAGCTTTTCCTTTTTCTCTCCCTGCTCATATTTGTATAGCTGCTTGCCAAGGGAAAACGGTCACCTCCGGAATGTTGAGGATTTACCAAAGACTCACTTGAAAAAATGGGGGCCGAGTGGGGGTCTCACTCTTGGTGGCTACAGCAGGCATAACCAGTCACAGAGAAGAATGTGGGAAGCAACGATTAGGAGATTTGCTTCAAAGGCAATTCTCTCTGATAATTGAAAACACGATGAGGAATTACAGTGACAACAAGTTGGGTCTAAGCATTGAACCGGATACTTCTGAATTGCTCTGTTGATTTTAAGGGCCATTTTTTTTCAAGTCAATTTGGAAATTCTAATCAATTTTCAGAGCTGATTTGAATTAATATGTGGAATTTCATGCTTTTGGCAATATTTAGAGTCAGAATAACAGAGTTGGAAGGGACCGTGGAGGTTTTCTACTCCAACCCCAGGCAGGAAATCCTATACCATTTCAGACAAATGGTAAAAACTTGCAGTGTTGGAGCACCCGCAACTTCTGGAGACAAGCTGTTCCACTGGTTAACAGTCTTCACCATTAGGAAGTTTCTCCTTAGTTCCAGGTTGCTTTTCTCCTTGATTAGTTTCCATCCATTTTTTCTTGTCTTGCCTTCCGGTGCTTTGGAAAATAAGTTGATCCCCTCCTTCTTGGGGTAGTTTAAGTGTTACTTAAACAAATCTTTGTAAAAAGTCAAGTAGGCAGACTTTGAAGGAAGCTGTTACTTTCTGCCTGAGTCAGTCCCATCTCAAGTCCTGTGTCCAGCCATGGACATCACACTTTAAGAAACCTCCTAACAATAAGAGCTGTATAACCATAGAATTACCTGTGTTTTCCCCAAAATAAGACTGGGTCTTTTTTTTTTTAAACCTCCAAAAGAGGCACCAACAGCCCCACCCAGCCAGTCCACTTCTTCTGGGGCCGAACTTCTGCAGCTGCATTCGAGCCTGCATTTTGCAGTCAGGCCTTTCCAGGCCTAAGCAGCTGAGTACCGAGCTATGGATTCAATCCATAGCTCGGTGCTTGGCTGCTGAGGTCTTGCAGAACCAAGCTATGGATTGAATCCATAGCTCGGTCCTTGGCTGCACAGGCCTTGCGGAAAGCCCTGTGACTGAGAAATGCAGGCCTGGCTGCAGAAGAGTCCTCAGAAGAAGTGGGCCAGCAAGGAGAGGCCTGGCTGCCAGGTAAGTGGGGGTGAGGCAGGTGGGGCAGCTTCACACCTCCACCTCCACCCTAGCTTGATTTTTAGGTGTGTGCCTCACCCCCAAACGAGCTTATTTTGGGGGTAGGGCTTATATTAGGCTCACCCCCAAAAATCACGCTAGGGCTTATTGTTGGTGTAGGCCTTACATTCTGGGAAACACGGTAATTGCCCATATGAGTGGGAGCCTTCTCCTCATTGGACATGTTCATGGAGAGGTTAGAAGCCTTTAATTTGAACCCTTCATTGATCAGCCTAAATCTCTTGAATCTCTTCTTAAAAGAAGATTCTTATGGGGCGTTTGGTTCCATGTTGTTGGTGCTTGACCAAACCTGGTAACTAAGACTTGTGGACTTCAGTTCCCAGAATTTCCCAGCCAGCATGGGGTTCACAACTCTTAAAGTTGCCAAGGTTGGACACCCCTGGATTAAAGTGATTCCTTTCAGAAGGACTAAGGAATCTTCCTGCAGTAAACTTCACCTCCTAAAAGTTTACTCTTCTGCCCTACTTAAATAAATCCATTTTATGCAGTGACAGCAGTCTTTCCGAATAATTCTTCATTTCCAGGAGATTGGCATAAAAAGCCTTGCTAAAAGATAGTATCTGTTATTCCTTCTCGTAATATGGTGCAACAGTGATCCTTTTAAGTTATTTGGGAAAGGAAGTAAGACACATGAGAATGTGGGGTGTCATTCAGACGTGCCTAATTATAGATTTACATCTCTTCACAGAGGCTGAGTGCACCAAGGAGAAATAGAGACGGAACTAAAAAGAAATGAGATTGATTTCATTTTGTTTGACAAGCCATATTGCATCTGCCAGCTTGCTAACAGATGTAGAATCACGCTGTCTCCTGTACATACTGGCTGAGAAAGTGGGAGAATATTCCATTTAATAGGCCACCCAAGATAATCGAATAATTCTCTGCTATGTTGCATTGCAATCCAGCTACAAAACAGGCTATGGGAATAGATTACGGTATTCTTTCAGTACATCATTTCTCTTGGGTTCTGGGCTAAAAGGTAAAGATTTCCCAGTTCTGTCTGACTCTAAGGGGTGATGCTGATCTCCTTTTCTTAGCCAAGGAAGCCAGTGTTGTCCAAAGACATTTCCATGGTCATGTGGCAGCGTGGCTACACACCAAAGGCACACGGAATGCCGTTACCTTCCCATCAAAGTGGTACCTATTTATCTACTTGCATTTGAATGTTTTCAAATTGCAAGGTTGGCAGGGGTTAGGGCAAGCAATGGGAACTCACCCAGTGGTGGGATTCAAATAGGTGAACAACCAGTTCTCTGTATGGATGCCGCTTCCGGATATCCATTCTGGGCCTGGGCAACAAAAAATTAGCTACTGGTTCTTCTGAAGTGGTGCGAACTGGCTGAATCCCACCACTGAGCTCACCCTATCATGTGGTGCTTGTGTCTTAAACCCAGGCTGTTAGCTTTTTAGCTGATAAACTCAGCTTCTTTAACCGCTGAGCTATCATGCTCACGATTCTGGGTTAGGCCTGGTTTAATTTGTGAACCAGACTCCTATGTGGCCCCAATTTTTATCATTACCTGATTTATGACATTACGAAAGAATTGTGGTAACTCAGATGCCTTTGACTGTTTTCCTCAGCTGTATGCACACATTGAGGGAACTGTGGCTTATCCTAACCAAATCAGTTCACAAAGCAGTATCTGTGAGAGAGATGGGCGGTTTCTGACTTTGATAAAATAAATAAAGAAATAGATAAATCTGAGAGCATGGTGGGCTTTTGGTTTGTTTGAAATCTTCTTAG
Organism: Vipera ursinii; assembly: GCF_947247035.1. Taxonomy (NCBI): domain Eukaryota; kingdom Metazoa; phylum Chordata; class Lepidosauria; order Squamata; family Viperidae; genus Vipera; species Vipera ursinii. The sequence goes on from NC_139521.1 coordinate 68,309,283, forward strand.
GTTTTTTTTTTAAAAAAATAATTATAAATGGCATGGGGTCACTGCAGTTGTAACTCTTTTACCCCTCCCTTGCTTTTCGTAACTATTGCCTCTAAAGGCACAATCTCTTGCTCAGTGCTAAAGAAGTCAAACTACTGGTCCCATCACCCACTGCCAGCATGCTCACTGACTCTCTTAATGAAGTACTTTGGCATATCTGGAGTTGTGGAAAAATGTCTTTAAGCAAAAACAGTCTTTAATTACTTGTTAATGTAGAATTTTATCAGTGCTCATCAGAACCAAAAGTTAAGAGTGTAAACTGAATCAATCAACCAATTGATAAGAGCCTGTACAGGTAGGCCTTGATCACAATTGAGCCCAAAATTTATGTTGCTAAGTGAGACACTTGTTAAGTGAGTTTTGCCCCATTTTACGACCTTTCTTGCTACAGTTGTTAAGTGGATCACTGCAGTTTTTAAGCTAGTAACACGGTTGTTAAGTAAATCTGGCTTCCCCGTTGACTTTGCTTGTCAGAAGTCGTGAAAGGGGGTCACATGACCCCGGGACTCTGCAACCGTCATAAACATGAATCAGATGCCAGGCGTCTGAATTTCGTTCATGTGACCGTGGGTGTAATGTATTGGGCTTTATTGTAACACCACGTGGTAAGCTGGAGCTAGCTAACGGCTCCCAGCACCTCAGACACCCCGTCTCCAGGGCTGCTATTGGTTGCCCCTAGGCGGCAATAGGCTGCTTTAAACCTATTGGCTGCCCCCTAGGGACCAGACTATAAATTGCTGCAAGCTGCAGCCCAGTTCTCTAGTTTAGATCCTGCAAGCAAATAAACATGTTCATTGCTGAACTCATTCGCCTTGTCTTCATTCCTGCGCAACGAACTCACTACACAACAGTGGGGGTGCTGCAATGGTCCTAAGTGTGAAAAACAGTCATAAATCTTTTTTTCAGTGCCATTGTAACTTTGAACGGTCACTAAACGAACTAATGTAAGTCGAGGATTACTCCTATGCCCAAATCTCAATTCTTAGAGTTATGATCTCAAAAGGGGGATTAGATGCCCTGTTCCTGATCAGGGGTCATAAGAGGAATTCCTGGTGTGTGTTTTCCCAGAAAGTGATCCCTTTGTCTACCTAGAATAACAAAGCTTTGGGAAGAACGGATGACTCATCGCCTTGCAATGGTTCTTAATCCGGCACCCATTCTTTTTCTAGAGTGCACCAATCGGCCTCCTAGGTGTGTCCCATACGAACAATGGGAGCACCAGGAGAGGTTGTTATTATGCCTCTTCCTCTGACCACAACAAAGGGAGTGACATGTCAAAGACACATCTCTGGCTCCTGCCAATCACCATTAAGCATAATACGCAGATAGGACTTTATGTTAATGTTCAACATAAACAACGTAATTGGATGGGATGTATTTCAGTTGGAATGGAGAGGATTCGCACATATTCCAGATATCTACCTGTGTGTGTGAAGGGGGGGGCAGAATTGGTGTTTCTGCATCTTAGAAAGGGCACACCCACATACATACCTGAGTCTCCTGCCAAATTGCTTCTGAATTTGTAAAAAAAAAAAGTTTCAGCAGCAGACTGGAAGGAAAAACAAATTCTCCCTTCGGGTGGCTTAACACAGGGCTTTTCAACCAGAGGTACGGGTACCACCTGTGGAACATTGGCACCTGGCAGGTGGTACGCGACCATCCTAGAAAAGTGGTAGCAGGGGAGGGGAATGAGCTGAACCGGTGGCAGCACCGTGCAAGCCTGAGTGAGAGATGGCTGGAGCTGCAGGGCTATCAGGGCTCAGCGGAAGTGCCAGGATCAGCGCCAAGCTCCAGCTGGAGCTCGGCGCTGATCCTGGCGCTTCTGCTGAGCCCAGAAGAAGCACCGATCAGCTGGAATGTTGCAGCATCTCCAGGGTCTTGTGATTTACATTCAGATGCTTGGCAACTGATTCATATTTATGGTGGTCAGTGTCCCAGGGTCATGTGATGTGACCAAAACATGCTGCAACCACCTAGCAGATGGGGGGAATAAAAAACAAACACCCCCCACCCCACCTCCACTGCCAAACCTCAACAGAAATGCTCACAACAATGAAAACCTTGACACCTTGCTAGGCGACTGGTGGTACTTGGATGTTGCCATATCCTAAAAGTGGTACAATGGGTGAAAAGGTTGAAAAGCCCTGGCTTAACAAGCACTGGGTATTCTGAGCTTTCTGGATCCTGAACTGTCATCCTGGGAGCTGACACCAGTACTTATGGAAGATATATATGATGATTAAATTATCTCCTCCTCCTCCTCCTCCTCCCTTTCCTTCTCCTTCTCCCCCCCCCACTTTCTCCCTTGGATAATGACTATAAATAACTTTCAGTTGAATTTGGCCCCAGGCCATTCCTCTTCCCAAGTCAGAGCAAGCACAACCCCCCCTCAATTCAGCTAGCAAAAAAATAGTGGAGGATTATTTATTAAACCTCAGCAAACATCAAAAAGTTAGGGGGCAAAAGGGAATAAAGCAGGGAAAGAGAGGGAAAGAGAAATGAACAACAGGCAAAAACTTGTATTATTTATATCTTATCCATAATCAAAGGACACAATATTGGAAGCTATACTGTGGGGAAATAGCATGCAGTGTCCCAGAGAGAGTGGCCTTTGGTTATGCCAGATTTAACCCTTTAATGTATATAATGGCAGAGGTATAGAGATGGAATGTAGGACACCAGGTGATCCATCCTCTATTCAGTTTTGAACTTCTGACTTTGCATTGTTTTAAAAACCACCTTAGAAGCTTTGCTTTGAAATATGACTTTAAAAAATACATGTACAAGGAAAAACGTCAATTCTATACTTTCTCAAATACGGTCCAGAGAAGAGTTACATTTACATATGTCTATCTAGCTTTTAAAATTTCATAATGTTTCCAACTCTTCAGTGTAAAACCCACTGAGCCTCTAGAAACTTTGATGAAAAAGAACCAAGGCTGTCAATAGTTGTAAAGTAAATATAGCAAAGCAATGGGTTTTGTAGTCAAATGCAGGAACGAGGTAATTATGGACAGTTGGAAACGGTCACATTTTGGCAAGAAGCATTTTTAATATCCAAGATTAGTGTTCTGAATTCCTGATTCTTAATTCTTAATGTAAGAAATTCATAAGAGATTGAATACATGGAAAAGGAAAGGTGTTGCATGAACACAGAAAAGAGAAATAAAAGCTGATTTCAAAAGTGAGAAATTCTACAGGCTGCCAGCATCTAGTTTGCTGTGGATAAACACTTCAGAAGAATTCATGGCAACTTTAAGACATGTGGACTTTTAAGATGTGGGGAATTCTGGGAGCTGAAATCCACAAGTCTTTTGTTTTTGTTTTTATATATTTATATTTCATACTTTTCGGTGGCCAAGGTTGGACACCCTTACTTTAAAATAACTCATGATGTCTAAACTCAAGTTTAAGAGGGCCTTTAAATACTAAAGTACGTGAAAACCACACACTTTCTAAATGAGTACTTTTTAAAACTCCTTGCAACTTTCATTTGTAGAGAAGTGCACAGCTGAGAAGGACACAGCTTCTAACTTGCAGTGTTTCTCCATGCCCTGTTCCAAGAATTCATCACTAAATTCTTTATATACTTTGCAGACAGCTTAGTTTTGTTTGGCAAAGGTTCCTGCTGGTCATTTTGTAAGCAAAGTAATGCTGATGACGTCAATAGAGAACACTGCGTCTCTTGCCTAGTGGCATCAAAAGATAGTTGGGGTCACTCTGAGGATCTCAACCTCATAATACCCTGTTCCTCCTTAGAGTTGTTTTCTCTTTATCCTGCATCTTTTCATCCTCTCATCTCTCTTCTCTTTTTCCTGCTGTTTTACGCATCATGTTTTGTGAAATTCCACTGGTCATAATGAAAAGAAGATAGTAGGGACTCTTTTACACATAAGATGTCGTGGTTTTTTTGATTATATCAATTTGATATATAGGAAAGAGAACTTCTATTTGTTGTGACCTGTGCCCAGGGCTTTTTTCCTCATAGAACGCTCAGAACGGAGTTCCGGCACCTTTTTTGGATGGAACCTTGTAGGGTAGGCAAGGCGGGTTGTATGACATGTGTGAGTTCCGGCACCTTTTTCTTTTACAAAAAAAGCACTGCCTGTGCCTGACAAAATGGTAACATTGATAGATTCCAATAAAGGAGACTATCTGTACCTCAGGGTTGTATGGTGGAGTTCTTAGCGCCCTTTGAACATGATGGTTTGCTTGCAAAGATTACATTACCCAGCTAAGTAATATCATCAGTGCTTGATGATGCTATTTACTGACGATGTTACCTAGCTGGGTAATGCACTATAAGCAAACCACCAAGTTCAGAGACCACTAAGTACTCCATAACATTAATAGAGACAAACAGAATTTCCTAATTTACCCTAGATTTCACAGAATTATAACATATATGAGTTGAGTGGGTCTTTAGGGGATCTAGTTTAATCCACTCTTCAGAGCAGGAATCTTCACAATTCCAGCCAGCCTGTTTGAAAATGCCCAGCCACACAGAATATTTTATAAGCACCCTTTAAATTTAATCCCAAATGACAACTGTAATAAGAGCTTGAGAACAAGCCAGAATATTAAAGCAGCTTCCATGTCTCAATGATATGTGTTTTGCCTGTGATACGGCTAGATTACTGTAAAGTACTTAGCATGGTTTTGTCCTTGAAGATATGTTCACCAATTAGAACCAATGAGGAATATTGTGGCAGGAAAATTCACAGCTGGTATTCAGACTGTATTACAACTCTAAAATGTGACCTGGTTACATGAGCTTCATTTTCTTTTCAGGTTTGAAATTTCAGGTGCTGAAAGAGCAGAGTATTTTTCTGAACATATTAAAACCTACTTTTCCTCAATCAATGTATAAGATGGTTCAAGGAGTTGAGCATCCCTCATTCCTTCATGAAGGGTAATCCATCCCTTAAGTGATGTGAGGTCCAGTGGATCTAGGCCAGGGGTCTTCAAACTTGGCCCTTTTATGACTTGTGGACTTCAACTCCCAAAATTCCTCAGCCAGGCACACATGCCCACAAGTCATAAAAGGGCCAAGTTTGAAGACCCCTGATCTAGGCTTTCCCTGACCTCCAATTTCCCTAATAACCTTTGGCGTAATTCGTTTCTTTTCTACTTCCTTGGAGTGAAATCACAATACCAGGTGACTAAGAGGCCTCTTCCACTCTCCTAGAAGGTTAATCTTCTCTAGAAGATGACTTCCAAAAGCTGCCCTTTCCGATCTTCACGCCCCCAACCACTTTGCACGATTAGAAAGGGTTCAGATTTATTTACAGGCCCACCGTGGACTGTTCATGGAGGATGAGAAGGAAATAACAAGGATTTATTTTCTTTCTGAGGATAGGAATTGGCTTTGTAGGAGCACATATTCTACTTAGCCTTTTTCTAAGGTGTGCACAGTCACCTGGTGAATGCAGGTCAGACGGTAATAAGAGAACAGAGAACCCCAAGGGCTGATTAATTTTACACTTATCAAGATTAATCTTCAGTGCCATTTCCTCTCTAGTTCGGACCAAACAAAATGATGATATAGCTCAGGATAGCAATGACGGCATAAACTGATCATTTCCCAAAGTCTTTTCCTTTTATTTTGTTCCAGCATGGAAATCTGTGAGTAAAAAGGGCCCCCACTTTAATGAATGTTTGTGCTGTGCTTGAAACATTTCAGCTGTCGCTGATTTTAAATTAAGGATTTTAAATGCAAATTTAAATTATATTTTAAAACAAATCAGGACTGTATGATTGCCAGCCCTGGTATGGGCAAGGCTTTGATTTCTTCATTATTCAAAGATTTATATTCTGCATTGAGTATTCATCTCTGAATAACGATCATAAAGAAATTAAAGCTTTGTTTGCTCGGGAATTGGCAATCTTGCCATTCTGATTTGTATGAAACAAGAAACTATGGCTAGTATATTCTCCTCTTTGTGTGTACAGGTAGTCCTTGACTTATGATCACAGCTGAGTCCAACATTTCTGTTGCTAAGTGAGACAGTTGTTCAGGGAGTTTTGCTCCATTTTACAACCTTTCTTGACAGAGTCGTTAAGTGAATCACTGCAGTTGTTAAGTTAGAAACACAGACGTTAAGTGAATCTGAGTTTCCCATTGACTTTGCTTGTCAGAAGGTTCACATGACCCCAGGACACTGCAACCGTCCTAAATACGAGTCAGTTACCAAGCATCCAAATTCTGATCACATGACCATGGGGATACTGCAAGGGTCATAAGTGTGAAAAATGGTCACAAGTCACTTTTTTATATATTTTATTATTTTTTTAACATGGTCACCTTAATATTTGGTAAACAGTGTGTTGTCTGGGTTTACATTTAAAAACATTTGCTAACAATTGGTTTCTATGATCTATAATCCACATAATTTCTTTCTTGATTTTTCTCTTCTTCCCATAATGTTCTCTTTTAACAACCTTAAGTTAATACAATTCTTATTGTTTTGATAGATAACAATTGAATATAAAAAAATTCTAATATTTTCGCAAATAATAATCACATCAATATAATATTTCTTTTCTATCTAGTCATTCTAGTTGCCTCATCATAGATCCCGTTTACAGTTCTTGTTTACATTTGTTTTTCCCATATTATTCATGACATTCTTACTGGTGAAGATTTTCTCAAAGTTAATTTCATTTAAATATTTGATTCTATTTTTTCTCATGTAAACCATCCCATAACTTTTACCTTACTTAAGGAATAAATAAGACTAAAAAGAGAGAAAAAAAGAACAAGAGTAAAGAGAGATAAAAAGATAGTATACTACTGAAAGTCCATGCTTCCCCTAAGCTAATACATATTTGTTTCCAAAATTTTTCCACTCTTTTTTACCATAATTAAGAATATATTTAATCTTTAAATATTCCACTTAGTAAATCTAGTCATCTGGTCTTTTAACTCTTATTTAAAACATTTTTCCCCACTCCATTGTAATTTTCTTAAAATCAATCACATTTAAATATCTAAAATATGTCGTTATATATACTATAAGCCATTCAAATAGTTTTACTCATATCAAGAAATAAAATAAGAAAAGAGAAGAAAGAGAGAGTACTATGTTAAGGGACTCCTCCCTCTTAAAGTAAAATTCATATCCAAAGTCTTTCTATTACTTTCACCATATTCAAATAGATGTTTCTTTTTTAAATATTCTCTCTGATAAGTCCCATCATCTGTTTTCTTAATTTTCACTTTGGCCTTCTTCTTTTGCCCAATATCTTTAATCAATATATTCTGTTGAATCAAACAGTCTTTCCATATTCTTGTAGGTGTCACTGTAGACAGGGCTTTTTTTCTAAAAAAAAAAGGTGCCGGAACTCTCATCTTGGCAGGTGCAGGAGGCGGGGCGGGGTGGCGCTGCTATGGTCATGGGCGCGAGGGGTCTTGGTGGGCTGCCCCCCGGGGCCAGAGCCAGCGTGGCTGGTGTTGTGGGAGCAGTGGGGCCTGCTTTATACGGCGGGGCTGCACAGGGCGGGTGGCGGAAGCGGTGTGGGCCAGGCGATGCAGGGTGGCCACTTAGGCACGCAGGGCGATGCAACGGTGGCTCAGGTCCAGCACCAGGTAGGCCACCAGCCTGGCTGACACGGGTGAGCACAAGGAAGGAGTGCACATGGACTCTGCAGAACCCACTTCCCACTCCTTGTCCTCTCTTACTTACCTAGTTGAGATGGTGTAGTTGGGCAGCAGGGAGGGATGCAAAGTTCCTGCCAACTCACCTTCGCTTCAGACAACTTGCCGGTGCAACATTTGCCAGCTGGGTCTTTTGGCACGCTCAGCAGCAATTCCTATTGGCTTTCGAAAGCCAATAGAGGGAGTAGCATAGCTTGTGCAAAAGCTTTTTTTTTTGTGGAAAAAAAAAGATGCCGGAATGCCATTCTGAGCGTTCTATGAGAAAAAAAGCCCTGCTTTTATATTTTAATCTTATGATTTTAAAAATATGTTTTCTTCTATTGTAAGTTGCCCCAAACCTCGCCATGTGGATTGCATACAAATATTATATAATCAGTAAATAAAGGTAGAACATATGTTAAATATACATCAAATGATAATATGCTTCCCTACAAAGTCAATTCTTGCTCAATGACAGACCAAGGAGTTAACTCGGAAAGGCAAGAGGAAAATCTAGAAGAGGTCTGTGCAACTTGTAGAAGGGAAAGGCCTTAAATTAAAAATCTTTGTAGTCTGCAAAGGAATGCTGGTGGGCTAATCAATGATTTGGTGACTAGAGGAGCATCTACAGTGTTGGAGCTCGTGGTCATGGTAAGCCATGGAGGCACTAGGCAATATGACTTTCAGGGCAGTGGTGGTGATTTTATTACTTTTTTTTTAAAAAAAAAAGTCTGTGCTCTTTCCAAGGGTGCTTGGTAGGCTGCATGTACAGGCCTGGTCTAGAATTTATTTATTCAACTATCTAGAGCAGGCATGTCAAACTCGCGACATCATGTGACATTGCATGATGTACCACACTTTTTCCCCATTGCCGGCAATGGGGTGGGCGTGGTTTTGTTGTGACGCATCTGGCCCGCTGGTCAAGAGTTTGACATGCCTGATCTAGAGACATCCATTTTTTGCATTGCAAAGGGCCTTTCATCTGTTGTATATATGGTTTTATTTTTGTGTGCAAAAGGGATTCTAAATTAATTGAGTCATGTCCTGGTGTGAAGTCTGATAGCTTGAGTTAAAGAGCCTATAAAATCTCAAATGACTCCAGTTGTTTTCTTCAAGTATGCCAATGTTCTAAGGTAAATATTATTCATACTACATAATATCCAGATGAGCACCTAGCATATTGTAGTTCTATGAGGTGTGGTGGGCTTCATAATTTGTTGACTGAAGAAACCACCATGCCATATGTATATATGCAACTGCCATTATTTTTCAAGCTACATTACTTGAACACATGGCACACATCACAAATCAGATTCCTCTGTAATGCACTATTCCTTTGCATGACCGTAGGACATTTAGAAACGCAATTACGTTCTTATGCTTCCAAAGCATTCTTCCCTATCTTCCTGTTACATTGATAACCATAAAAATACTCAAGGTTTCTTGGTATAAGATAGAATAAGTATGGTATTTAAGGAATGCAATAGAAAGCATTCACAATGCACAATGTATTTAAATTTCATTTTGTTTGAGGCAACTTCTTATAAAAGAATTGCCATTAATTTGTTTTAATAAAATAATTTAAATCAATTTTTTACTTGATTTCAAATTAAATTAATTATATTGGCTGACAATGAGATTTTTTTTAGTACAATTGCCAAATGCAATAAACTGGTTTTAGGTATATGTGTGCACTAATTATTTCAACACCAATACATTTTAACAACATATTCTATTTGTAAATGAATGCAAATGCAAATTATACAATTTTTTGTGCAAAAATAAAACAAAATAACAGATTTAAGAACTGTTATCATTAGTTATCCTTAGATAAAAAAATATTTCCATCATCCAAAACTTTGTTATACTGTATTTAACGAACAGATGCTTTGGGATTAAAAAAAAGACTAACTACATTTGATTGTGTATCACCATGGCATTAAAACAAAATTTGAACAGTGTATGAAAAATAAAAGTTCCCTAAACGTCTGCAGGGTATATCTATGCATTTTCCTTGATAGCACTCTATTGCCTTTTTAGCATTTTTTTCAACTTCCCAGCTTAAAAAAGGCAAGGCGTCCTGCACCAGGAGCTGAAAGTTTGTTTAAGCAGGTTGGTAGACAACCTGTTCACACTCGGCCCTTCTTACCCTCCCACTTTTGAATCAATTTGAGCCATCTGAAGGTCTGTCGCTGCAATGCATTCTGGTGCTCTGCAACCTGGCTGCCTGAGGAGAATTTGGCTCTCTGGAACAGTTTCCTTCAGCTGTGTGTGTGTGTGTGTGTGTGTGTGTGTGTGCAAAAAAAGGTGCCGGAACGCTGTTCTGAGCATTCTATGGGGAAAAAAGCCCTGACTGTAGATATAAAAGATAAGTATAATATCTTTGTACGAGGTGTTTGCTCTTTCATGTTTGTTGAAAATCTTTTTCTTTCTTTTTCTCTCTGTATCTCTTATCACTTTTTGTCTCTCCAACTTTAGTGGTGTTCCTGACATCTCTGCAATCCATTTTGACCAATCTTTTTTCTTATCCTCAAATTTGTCTTGTGATCTTAAAGTATAAGTTGCCTTTTCCAAAACCAATATTTCTTGTAAAGTTTTTTCTGCTTGGGTTAAATCATACTTCTTTGTTGTGCTAAGTTTCATCTTAGACTCTCTATCCTTGAATTTGTGTTCAGTTATCTGTTTTATCTGCTCCTTCTCTATTGTTATTTCCTGGGATGTTTTTGTTGTAAAGTTAAATTGGAGATGAATTGGTTTATATTTTCAAATTTATTTTGGATTTCTTTGTGTCATTGTTGTTTGAATTAGTTGCAGCATCTCATATGTCTCCTCTTGAAAGGTATTTATTTTTTCTTGATAAGTTCTTTCTGCAAGTCTCTGATTTTCCATAGTAAGTCAAGAATTGAGGTTTTCTGTTCTCTGTAAATAGCTTTAGAGTCACAGTTTAGTAGATATTTATAATCCAAAAAGGTTCAAAAAGGTTTCCTGAAGTTTATAATCCTCTCTTTGTCTGTAACCCAAATTGTTTTCTTTTTTTGTCACAGCTGTTCTCTGTTGTTTAGCTTTGAAGGTCACAAGCACAGATTAGTTTTTTTTCCAGATTTTGCCAAGTGCTGTATAAAAGCTATATCTGTCATAGGGTTTATCCACCACCAGATGTAAGCACCAGTTTATTTTTCAAATTATCAAAATAGAAAATTGCCTTTAAAATGAGAATCTTAACCATTCAACAATTCCAAACTTATCAAAATTTAGGTTTTATATTCATTTCATTTCATTTCTGTATGTTCTGGTCCTCCATAAAAGGTTTAATTCGCTGCTTCTGTTAGTAAAAGGGTGGGGCAAAAATCCCCCTCCTTCACGTTCGAAGGTTTTTTTGCTTCTTGAGAATTATTTTTTTTAGGAAAGTTAATAAGTAGGATAGAGAAAATTGATGATCTTACCCAGATTCAAACGCGCTGTTTATAATCAGCTTAAAATAGTGCTTTTTGACTTCAGTTGCTTGTAGCCTTTCTCCTTTTGGTTTCTGGAAGGCTTCTCCTGGACCAATCAGGTCAACCACTGTCTCTCCATGGTCCACAGGACTTCTTGCTTTGCTGCCTCTTCGGGGTGACTTCTGGCCCATTTAGCGTCCCCTAATAGGAAGAAATTCAGCCAAAGGGCACAGAGCTCCAAAATCCCTTGGCTGCTGCACTACTGCGCAAGACCGGAAGTCCCACAAGTCACTTTTTAAGTGCCATTGTAACTTCGAACAGTTACTAAACAAATGTTGTATGTCGAGGATGACCTGTACAGTAGCTTTTCAGCCAATGTCACTGAATGTTTTTACGTGCTTGTCCACCATCCTTACAAAAAAAAGTTTCAGATTTGAATTTTATCTGTCTTCAGCATTTCCTGCATATGATTCTGATATTTCTTAGCCTTTTACAGATAAAAAATTATCTTCCAACACAAATTGTTTGAAATTCCCTTACACATCTTTGACCATTGATCAGGAGTTAAATACCATCAAATACAACATTGTAGTGCCTCTGTACTGCAAAAAGGTCAAAAGTCAATTTTTGTAGTGTATTGGTTTTATGTATTTTTGTCACTTTTTAACTTTATACTTTGATTCTCTTTACTCTTTTCCCTTTATGTTCTTTTGTATTTTTTAAAATTTTAATACAGGTTTTTTATTATTAAAAAAACTATTGTTTGAGGATTCTTCACTTGTTTGTTCATGGCCTCAGTATATGAGTTTACCTGAAATACAGTCACCCAAAGTCTGGCATAATCATTGTCCTAAGCGGTGGACGGTTTTCCACCAGCTGCTGATATTCAGAAAGGATACAGCAACCAACTCCAAGATTTTGCTTAACATGGCCTACGGATGAGGACCCAAGAAGAAGGAAGGCAAAATTTACGCCATATAATTTTCTGCTGACTCAGAGGCTGGTGACTCACTTGAACGTAGCCTTGGAGGAGACCCCATAAAGGATGCCTATGCAGATGCCCTGAGGGGATTTTATTTTAATTTAGAATTTTAGAATATTTTCTTATAATTATAAATTGGCCAAACTGCTTCAGATAATAATTTTGCTAGATTTAAAACACGATATTTATCCAAGGAGGATATTGCCTGAACTTAACTAGTATTACTTTATTCATACTCCTTCTCTGGTTTTCCACACTAACAGTGACCTTACAACATTTTTTTTAAAAAAAGAATGCCAACCATGCTAAGTACAGGTAATTCTCGATTTGTGACCAAAAGTGAGCTCAAAATTTCTGTTGCTAAGCACGACAGTTGTTAAGTGAGATTTGCCCCATTTTACGACTTTCTTGCCACAGTTGTGAAGTGAATATTGTTAAGTCAGTAACACAGTTACAAAGTGAATCTGGCTTTCCGATTGGCTTTGCTTGTCAGGAGGTTGCAAAAGGTGATCACATGGCCTGTGACCATCATAAATATGAGCCATTCAGCCATTTGCCAAGTGCCTGAGTTTGGATCATGTGACCGTGGGGCTATTGCAAATGTCATTGGTGAGAAAAGTGATCCTAAGTGCCTTTTTTTCAGTGCCGTTGTAACTTTGAACGGTCACTAAGTGAAAGATTGTAAGTTGAGGACTACCTGTATTAAAAAGGTAAAGGTAAAGGTTCCCCCACACATGCGTGCTAGTCATTTCCGACTCTAGGGGCCGGTGCTCATCTCCATTTCAAAGCCGAAGAGCCAGCGCTTGTCCGAGGATGTCTCCATGGTCATATGGCCGGCATGACTAGACGCCAAAGGCGCATGGAACGCTGTTACCTTCCCACCGTAGTGGTCCCTATTTTTCTACTTGCATTTTTACGTGCTTTCGAACTGCTAGGTTGGCAGAAGCTGGGATGAATAACAGGCGCTCACTTTGCTACCCGGCACTCGGGATTCGACCTGCCAAACTGCTGACCTTCTGATTAACAATAATACCTGTATTACAGGCATGTAATTTAATGAGAAATAACTGGCTACATTTTTGAAGCCAATTCTTTTTCCTTAAACTGCATGAAAATTACAAGTAAAAAAAATGTACACCTGTTTTCTACCAGATACAAGATCAGTTCTTTTAATATGGAGCAGCATATTACTGATTTCTTCCATGGCATGGGGCACCTGGTAGTCCTTGGTTTACAACAGCTCATTTAGTGACCGTTCGAAGTTACACCCTACCTGAAAAAAATGACTTAGGACCATTTTTCCCATGACCGTTGAGGTCTCCCCACCGTCACGGGATCAAAAGTCAGATGCCTGACTCTTATTTATGATGGTTGCAATATCCTGGGATCATGTGATCACCTTTTGCGACCTTCTGACAAGCAAAGTCAATGAGGAAGCCGGATTCATTGAACAACTGTGTTACTAACTTAGCAACTGCAGGGATTCACTTAACAACAGTGGCAAGAAAGGTTGTAAAATGGGGTGAAAGTCACTTAACAACTGTCCCACTTAGCAAAATAAATTTTGGGCTCAGACTACCTGCTTACATCTTAAAATGATTCACCCACTGATTGTCTTTTCCTAACAAGACAGACGTAGATTGGCTTTAATTACTCAAATGGAACTTTGCAGTTCGTTGGAGTTTGTTTTGTGTAAAGCAGTCTCTGAAAAGAGCATGGAAAATGCAGCTGGTTCAGAATCCATCTGCTAAATTGCTGGGCAGACTGATGAGCATTTTGTCCCAATACTTCACCCAGTTCCAGTTGTACTCTTAGCCAATGAATCAACCACTTCCCTTTTCATACTCTGCCAAGGCTCTCTCAGCTGCATGGGCTTCTCAGCTGCTTCTAGATCATTCGGCATTTGTATTCAGTTAAGATCCTGCAAGACAGGACATCGGCAAGATTCATAGCACCAAGTCAGAATGGGACACTTTTGATGCGGCAAACTCCCCGCCAGCCAACTTGCCATCATGGTCCCATGAAGGTGGGCAGGGGGTGAACTTCGGCATTGCGTTTGTAACTCCCTTTTCCAGGAAACTCTGTTCAAGGTAGTCCTCAACTTACAGCCGGTCGCTTGGTGACGGTTCAAAAGTGGTGGAAACTTCAGTCGAAGTGTCCACAACTTCGAACTGTCACTAAGCGACCCATCATAAGCTGAGGACTACCGTTAAAGATATATGGGGGAATGAGAAAGCAAAATAAAAGAAATTGGTTTCTGAAAACTTAAGCACTTTTTTTCTTTTTTTTTCCTTCCGTGAGTTTGGTTGGTGGGGGGGAGGGCGGGTGCCACCAATTGCAAAGGGAAGCAAAATCCATTGCTTTTGCAGCCAATAAAATTGACTCTAGAAATCCAAGTTTTATTCAGCTGCTTGTGAGCGGGGTAGAGCTATTATTTATCTGCAAACGATGCTGATCTGGTAACTACTGAATTGCAAAAGTATTTGTCCAGATAAAGATCCTGGGAATGAAGAAAATAAATTATTTTTAGATATGTTTCTTCTTCCTATGCCTTTAACTTCTTTGATTTACAAATTCTTATTCTTTTTTTATTGTTGTGGGCTGTGTAACAGGCTTAGCCTAAAAAGGAATAGCATGATTGATATGTATGTCTGTGTATAATTAAGGAACAGGCAGATGAACTCCCTCTTACTGATCTGTTAGTCTATTTCCTGTGTAATTGGATGTAATTGGAATAATGGATGTATATCCGTATTGAGTGATGACCTTTCTTTTCTCCTTTACTCCTGCCTGGTGACCTACAATGTTAACCTTTGTAGCTCAGATGTGATTGAGGCCAGGAAATGAACATCAATTGCTTACAAACATCCTTGTGTTACCTCTCTTAATTACTCTGGAATGAAATAAACAAGGAGCTTCTCCTCACACACGCTCCTAAGAACCTTCCAGGAAGAAACAAAAAACAAAACAAAACAAATTGAAACACAGAAATTTCACACTTGTTCATCCGGGCATCATCTCAGCATTGCAGGAGATCCCAAGGCAATCATTACTGTCTGAACATTACATCACTGGCATTTGGGAAAAATTCAGTCATCCTTCTGACAGTATCCAACACCCAAGTGAACCTTGAATTCAAGTAAATCGTCATCTTTCCTCCCAGTTTGGGAGGTTTATCTACACATAGTCCTCTCTTGATGACTGGTAGCTTAGTGACCATTCAAAATTACGATGAAGGAAAAGGTTTCCCTTGTCCAGTCATGTCCGACTCAAGGGGACAGTGCTCATCTCCGATTCTCCGCCAAGGGAGCCTGCGTCATCTGAGAGACACTTCTGTCATCCTGTGGCCAGCATGAAAGTATGGAACTTTGTTACCTTCCCTCTGAAGTGGTACCTATTAATCTACTTGCATTTGCATGCTTTCAAACTGCTAGGTGGAAAGGAGCTGGAGCATGGAACGGGAGCTCATCCTGTCACACAGCACTCAGGTCTCAAACCTCAGTGTCATTAACCACTGAACCATTGTGCCCCCTTATCAAGGTTATGGTAGACCACCACCAAAAGGTACTAACCACCTGATTTCAAAATTCTGATGAACACACCACCGATGGTCACATGACCCCATTTTGTACACCTGGAAATGCTCACCATTACAACCGTTTGCAGCATCCCATAGTCATGTGATTGCGATGAGAGCAAAGCAGCTTGAAATAGCTATACTAGTCTCCCTTTAAGTCTTTGTTAGCAATCCAAATTTAACATAAAAATGATTGTCTGTGGATGGCCCTAGATTGGGCTGATACAGGCAAAAGATTCCTTCTTCCCATATTTGTGCTGACAGGGTGCATTAAAAAACAACAACCCAATATATACTTTTTGCCAGTTTCCGGTATTTGCTTCCAATTTCTGGCAAAAAAACACCCATTGGATAAAACATTTGCTTAATAACCTAACATTTGCTTAATGACTGCAGCATTTACTTAACAACCGCCACAAAAATGATAGTAATGTTGAAAGAAAAAATCTTCATCAGGGTCCAGTCCAAGCTGGGAATAATCAAAATGGAGACTGCTTTAGAAAGAAGATTGTAGTTTATTGAAGAGGAGAGCCAGACAGAAAGATGGCTTTGGAAAAACTGACTACATATAGCAAGGTGTGGTGGGTTTTTATATCTTCTGGGGCTCTTGAGGTTGTTTCTTGTTCCTGTTTGAGGCTTTGTATTTCGTGTGTCGTGTACTTTGACCTGAGTCTGAGTGTGCCCTTTTGGTATTAGTGGGTTAATCCTATTATGTCCCCAAAGGTCATGTCTTTTGGAGTTTGGGTGGGGTATGTAGATTTTAGAGGTCTTTGTCTTCCTAATCTCACAGCTTTTAGCTTCCTGGCCCCAACTTTCCTGAATGGAATATTGAATTTGCATTTCTAAAAGCTGGCCTCTGCCTAGAGGGCTGGGGATGATTTCTGGGGCTGGTTTCTGTCTTTTTTTTAAAAGATCTTCTCCATTATTCCTTTTGGGAAACATATTTTGCCTTTTTAATATTTCCCCAAAATATTTCTTTCTCTGGATTCTTCCCACAGTAACATGGGCTGTGGTTGTGTTAAGCGAGCGACCCATTTAATGACTGCAATAATTTGTGACTGTAATTCCAAGGCATTTGCCCAATTAAAAACCCTTTTCAGGCAACAAGCCACCCTCTTTGATATTTTGAAGTCCTTCCATCCCGCATCCTAAAATGAGGACTCCGATTGTTGGGGGCCATATCCTGACTCTGTAAACCACTTAGAGACAGCTGTAAAGCACTACGAAGGGGTATATAAGCCTAAGTGTGCCCTTGCCCTCGCTACTCAAAGTGAAGGAACCAAAACATCTTCAACTCACACAAACCGACAATATGCATGCTGTTGTGGCGTTAAGCAGACCTTTGATTCAGCGGTCACTTTGCAAAGTGAAAGCGAGCATTATATATAGCAAAAGCAGATGATCGCCATTGAATTTTCCAGAGTTATGTTCAGGGATAATTTTGGAATTCCATCCCATTTGCTGTCCAAAATTGAGAGGGCTAGGGGAGAGAGGAGCTGTGATTAGAATTTGCTATTAGAGGGGGGGGCCCTATTTGCAATATGAGAGCTCATTTGGTAAATGGTGGGGGCTACGGAAAGTCTCTCAGCAGCTGTTTTCTGCACAAGGAAGCTAAACTATTCCCTTTATAGATCCTTTGACCTTGAATACAGACAAGACGGCTTGCCACATCTGACTGCTTCACTGCAGTCTTGCAGATAAGAAAAAAAACATGGCTCTTACATTGGGAGCAGATCCGCATCTTGCATTTACATGGGCAAAAACAGATATTTCTAAATCGATTTTGGAATTGCCTAACGGTGAAAAGCTTCCTCAGGAATTTGTTGAATGTGCTATATGGCTTCCCTAAACTGAATGCGTCTAAAGAGTCTACGATCTTCCTTATTTTTATTCCCAGCCCCCCTGTTTTATGCAGAGTGAAAGGTTTATGGCTAATAAATAATAACAATTGTTAACTGCATATATAAGTATGTACTGCAGATTTTATTAGATTGTGGTTTTTGTTCATATTTGGAGGTCTGAGAAAAAGCTTTATTGGTAATACATTTTCGTATAAAATGATCTAAGGTGTTTTTGGAAATTCTTTACAATTGGCTAGGTAAAGGTAAAGGTAAAGGTTCCCCCGCACATGTGTGCTAGTCGTTTCCGACTCTAGGGGCCCGTGCTCATCTCCGTTTCGAAGCCGAAGAGCCAGCGCTTGTCCGAGGACGTCTCCGTGGTCATGTGGCCGGCATGACTAGACGCCAAAGGCGCATGGAACGCTGTTACCTTCCCACCGTAGTGGTCCCTATTTTTCTACTTGCATTTTTACGTGCTTTCGAGCTGCTAGGTTGGCAGAAGCTGGGATGAGTAACAGGCACTCACGCCGCTACGCGGCACTCAGGATTTGACCCGCCAAACTGCCGACCTTCTGATCGACAAGCTCAGCGTCCTAACCCACTGAGCCACCACGTCCCTAGTTACAATAGGCTAGCAGTATTCAAAGATCAGGGCAGATCTGCACAAATAGCCTCAATTGTTATTGAGGAATCCTACCCACTTCTTTCTCTCTCCCTCTCTCTCTCCCTCTCTCTCTCCCTCTCTGCCTCCCTCTCTCTTCTCTCCCTCTCTCTCTCTCATATTTCCTTAAGGTCAAGCTCCAATCCTTTGTGGACATGCTCTCTTTAACCCTAGAGAAGTAGTCTCCCATTGCCTTCTGTGGAGAAGTTCCAGGGTCTTGTCGTTCTAGCTTTTCTCCAAGGTTGGCAACTTTGAGACTCATGGACTTCAACTCCCAGAATCATGCATGACTAGCTGAGGAATTCTGGGAGTTGAAGTCCACAAGTTTTAAAGTTGCCAAGTTTGGAGATCCCTGGTCTAGCCTATAGCCTTGTTCTGGACATCTCTCATTTAATGGACCCAAGTTCAACCCTGCTGGACTCTGGATCTCAGATGAAGTTGCTAAAAACTATCACAAGCACTTGCTGAACCTTGCCCATTATGTCACTATAAGTAGTCCTTGACTTAGAACCATTCATTTAGTGACAATGTGAAATTACAAAGGCACTGGAAAAAAGTGACTTCTGACTGTTGTTCACCCTTACAATCATTGCAGCATCCAAATCAAAATTTGGACACTTGGCAACTGCCCTGTATTTATGACGATTATGATGTCCCAGGCTCATGTGATCACCTTTTGCGACTTTCTGAAAGGCAAAGTCAATGAGGAAGCCATGTTCACTTACCAAAAGTGTTCCTATCTTAACAACTGCAGCGATTCACTTAACAACTATGGCAAGGGGGGGTCATAAAATGGAAACAAAGAAAAACCTGAAAATTAATGAAGTTTCTGGTCCATAAAGTTCATCAAAGCCCTACACCTTTTTAATGAGCATTGTCATGCAAATTAAAAGGGGGTGGAGCTTAAATCACATGATTGTGGCTGCCATCTTGACTTGTTTGACCTTTCCCTGCAGATACCCTTGGTTGCCATAATTGCACTTAGCAGGATTGTCTTTCCACATCCAGACCTGCTTAGTCTTGTTTAATAGTGATCTCTTCCCATTTTTTGTGATAGATGTATCTGCATATCACTGATGCCTATAGTAAAAATATTTGACAGAAAAAAAGAAAATATATAATAAAACAGAATAGCAAGTATCTAAGCTTTTAATTAGTAACTCAAATCTCTAAATTAATACCATCATTTTAGGAGGGCAGTTAATATTAGCAACATGTTTTTTCTATTACTTATTAAATGTATATACTTCCTTTCTGCTTATATAAGCAGTCAGGCTATTTTGCAACAATAAATCAAGAGACGAATAGAAAACCTGGCGATAAGATCATCACAATTAAAATAAAAAATAAAGTCAACTCCATTAACATCGCATAGCAAATTAATCTCTACTTAATTGAGTTTCTGAAATAGGACTCAAAAGGTTTGCAATAAATTTGCAAATAAATAAATAAATGCAATATAATTAAAAATAAAAAGACATAATTATTTATTTAAAAATAAATTGATGAAAAATAAAGTTGCCCTTTGCTTCATTTCCTATTCTTCCCTTCCCCAAATAAAAATTATACTATTTATGATTTTAGAAGAACCTTTTTCCCCTTCTTCTGAATTTTGCTTTTGATCGAAGATAGCATCCCTTCATAGCAGGGGTCCTCAACCTGTGGGCCACAGCCCGGTAGTGGGCCCTGGCCAACAGGGTGTGGGACAGGCTGGCCAGTGTGCATGCGTGTGCACGCACACCTCCTCACTTGTGGTAGCACTGCGGTTGCAGGGCGCAAAAACAGGATGCCGCACCATGGGGCGCAAAAACAGGACACCGCTATGCCTCAGGGCGTGAAAATGGGATGCTGACGCCGCACCTCGGGGTGCAAAGATTGGTTGCCGCCATGCCACAGGACAAGAAAATCGGTGCTGCCACACTGCAGGGCGCAAAACCAGGCCATTGTCACGCTGCAAGGGGCAAAAATAGACGCCGCTACACCACGGGGCATGGAAATGGGCCACCACCGTATGCGGGGTGCAAAAATGGGGCACCGCCACACCACGGGGCACAAAAACGGGCCGCCGCCATTTTGCAAGGTACAAAAACAGCCGCCACCAGTCTGCAGGGTACAGAAACAAGGTGCTGCACCATGCAAGAACAGGGTGGGGCTAGTGAGTGTCACGAGGCGCTAGCCCCGCCCTGTTTGCAGAATGCGCGTGCTCGTGGCTCTGTGTGCACACGCTCACGCGCCTGCATCTAAAATGCTTCCCCCTCCCTTTTCCTCCAGTCTGTCAACTGACAAAGGTTGGTGCCTTCTGCTTTATAGTGTCTTCACTCAACAATATCCTATTGTAATGGATCAATTTACAGAAAAGGAGAGGTTTCCCAAATCTCCAGAGACTCCAGATGTGTTGGATTTCAGTTGTCATTATTTGGTGCGGATCACAGCAGCTGAAATTTAACACATCTGGAGGGCATCAAGTTGGTGAGGAAACTTGCATAAAAGTTTAAAAGAAGAATCCCGCTTGATCAAAAAAATATAAATAAACCAATGTCATATTTGGTAAGCCCCACCAGATGGAATGAAAAAGTCTCAACACTCTGAATCTGTCAGAGTCTTTAAACCTTCATTTATTAGCGCAGATAATGTAACGTGCATCTAGTAGAGATGGGTTTTATTTTACTACATGTAAATTTGTTCCAATTTGTTGTTTCTGTGCTAAAAAAAATAGAGAAAAGATCTCTTGATGTGGCTAGTCCTCAATTACAACAGTTCATTTAGTGACCATTCAAAGTTACAACAGCACTGAAAAAATGACTTATGACCATTTTTCACACATACGTCCACTGCAGCATCTCCATGGTCATGGGATCAAAATTCAGACGCTTGGCAACTGACTCATATTTATGACGGTTGCCGTGTCCCAGGGTCATGTGATCCCCTTTTGCCACACACCCCCCCACAACAAGCAAAGTCAATGGGGAAAGCCATGTTCACATAACAACTGTGTTACTAACTGAACAGCAGTGATTCACTTAATAACTGTGTAGGAAAGCTCATAAAATGGGGCAAAATTCACTTAACAAATGTCTCGCTTAGCAACAGGAATTTGGGGTTCAACTGAGGTCGTACGTCAAGGACTATCTGTAATGAGAGACAAGCCTAATGGAAATTCAGGGCCATAAGATAAATATACACTGTCATTTTGTAAGAGTTAATGGCAAGGTTGTAATATAATTTTTGATTATGTATTATAATCAGAGAGGAAAAACTGATAAGTGGAAGAGATTTGGGGTGGGAGAGATGGAGGACAAGGAATGAATTAAACAGCTCTCCTACTTTCCCCCCTCTACATGTCTCTGCTGTAAATTCAATTCTTCCAAACTGGGGGTTAGTTTCATAAAATTATTGCAGAAGTCATGTCCAGCTCAATGGCAGCACCTGGCTGATCTTGGATGACCTCAAAAAAGCTCAGAAAAATTAAGATCTGGGTTTTATTGGGGACCAGGAGGCTCTCGGATACTAGATTAGGAAACTGAAACACTTTATTGGAAGAGTGGAAAACTACTTCCATACTGTTGCCAAAAAAATAACAGAGATATAATCAAGAATTGAGCTCAGTTTGAAGGAGAATTGATTTCATATTTTTTTCTAGGGCAGGGGTAGGCAACCTTGACTCTTTTATGACTCGTGAACTTCAACTCCCAGAATTCCTGAGCCAGCATGGCTCAGCTTAGAAACCTCTCCCTTTTCCCTCAGCATGGCTAGCTCAGGAATTCTGGGAGTTGAAGTCCACAAGTCATAAAAGAGCCAAGGTTGCCTACCCCTGTTCTAAGCTATAGGAAACTATAGTTTATCTCTTAAGTACAATTGCTCACTGCACCTATATTAGGGGCCCATTCACTGAGTCTGCTCAGCCATGGTTTACTGAATAAATTCCAGTAATCTGGATTTACCCAACATGTGAAATTAAACCACAGGAACTACATTTATAAAGCATATATATACAATATATGAACATATAAACATATACAGATAGTCCTCGACTTTAAAAAGTTCGTTTAGTGATTGTTCAAAGTTACAACAGTACTGAAAAAAGTGACTTATGACCATTTTTCACACTTATGACCATTGCAACATCCCCATGGTCACGTGAATAAAATTTGGATGCTTGGCAACTGGTTCACATTTGTGACGGTTGCCGTGTCCCAGGGTCACGTGATCCCCTTCTACGACCTTCTAACAAGCAAAGTCAATGGGGATTCAGATTCACGTAACAACCATGTTTCTCACTTAGCACGATTCACTGAACAAACGTGGCAGGAAAGATCGTAAAATGGGGCAAAATTCATTTAACAAATGTCTCACTTAACAACAGAAATTTTGGGCTCAATTGTGGTCGTAAGTCGAGATCTACCTGTAAGATGAGGGAGCAGGGTCGGTAATGATTGCCATATTTCTTATTTCCCTGCAAACAGCACTATAATCAGCAATTTTTTTAATTTTTAATTTTTAAAACAAATTCCATACATGTTGAGGGGAAAAAAACCGTTGACATTAAATGACTGTGCCTCAGCAGAAGACAGCCAGTTGGCTGAACTGGCTCACCCTGGCCTTGCTAATAAACTTTGCATTTAGGTGCATTTATTAAAGGCTCAGACTGTCCTCAGCATAGATCAGTGGTCAGACTTTGAGCAGAGGAAAAACAAACTTGCTTTCTGACAAAAGACAAAGTGTGATGTGACAACTCCCGGAGAGTCAGTATGGAAAATCAAGTTCTTTGGGAAACTTTAGTCTCTTCAGATTTTAGGAGAGAAAATAGGCTGACGAGGCAATAAATAGTTGAAAAGTCATTCTGCATGGTGACAATGGCTGAGTATAATACTTTATATCTCCCTTGGTTTAGTGACTTTGTTTTCATTTGCCTGACCGGTTCTGACCAGTGACTTAATTTAATATTTCCTTTTGCTTCTCCCTACACTGCAGGGGTGTAGGGAGAACAGGTCTAAAGAGTGCTGGCAGCTTTTATTACATGGGTATAAATGCCACTTTGACTTTTTTTTTTGACCATCTTTGTGGAATGGATCCATTGTTCTGAAGTGCTGATGGATATGGTCGTTTGGTAAGTTTTCTGTGAAACAAGGATTGGTAGAAGACGTTTTTTGGAATTGCTTCTCCGAAATTGCTCAGACATAGTTAGCTTCTGAGAAGAATTGGCTGCATAAAGTCAGTGCTGAGAAAGGGAAAAAAAACTCTACCAAAAAGCATTTTCTCAGTTGGGTGTAGACCTCAACCAGAGAAAATGAAAGGGTTACAAACAATTCAGCTGGCAGCCATCTGTTGAAGACACAGAGACTAGTAAAAATACTACTAGACTGTTAGACTGTTGCAATGTGTTCTACATGGAGCTGCCCTTGAATACTATTCAGGGGCTGCTGCTGTTCAGATTACCCAGGTAATCTCTCTTTGGGAGCTACGTTGGTTCCCAATAGGTTTCTGAGCACAATTAAAGGTGCTGGTTGTTATCCATACAGGTAACCCTCAATTTATGACCACAGCTGAGCTTAAAATTTTCCTTGATAAGCAGGTACGTTGCACCCCATTTTACGACCTTTTTTGCCACCGTTGTTAAGCAAATCAGTACAGTTGTGAATCACGAATTCGTCGAGGTTGTTAAGCAAAATCTGACTTCCACTCATTGACTTGGCTTGTTGCAAGCCAGCTTTGAAGGTTACAAATGGGGATCACATGACCCTGGGACATTGCAACCGTCATAAAGACATGCCAGTTGCCAAGCGCCTGAATTTTGATCATGTGATCATGGGGATGAGGCAATGGTCGTAAGTGTGAAAATTGCTAAGTCACTTCCCCCCCCCGTGCCTTTGTAACTTCAAACGGTCACTAAACAAATGGACTACCAGATTGGACAGATTAGGCATGTTCTGGTTACTTTTGGTGGAACAATGTCATCTGGTAGGAACCAGGAAGTGTGAACTTGTTGTCATGGTGTCTGTGCCTTGAGTTTTAGACAGTCCTAAACCAATTGGCCAACTGGAAAGGCCTTGAAGATCTGGCCTTTCCTTCTGGCATTGTGGCCACACTGTCAGGCACATTGGAGATTTGGAAATCATTTTTAGCAAACTTAGCTATTGTTTTTATCTTGTGTTTTGTTTTGTTTTGTTTTGTAGGTGTATTGTGAGCTGCCTATTGTCACCGGGTTGAGATGGACAGCTATATTAGCTCAACAAATAAATAAGAAAAAAAAAACATATAAACCAGTATATGCAATCCAAATATTTAAGTCATGTTCCAAATAGGTATCATAATGGTAAAATCTTGCTTTATATAGATTGTTAAATTCTTCCAGGAAAATTGATGGAGAAAAGATTTTCTTTCTGGCCTGGAACCTCAGGTGTTTTTTTTTTTTGCAATAGCAAACTGCATTATTCATTTCCATTGCCCTCGTGTTAATTTTCTGAAAATTAACCTAAGTATTTGCAAAAAAATTGTGAGTCACCCGTAACAAGATTAATATGTGCAATTATTTTTGTGCAAAAGAAAACCTGTATACCACAAAATCACATCTCCAACATTTTGAGCTTGACATCTTTTCCAATTAGCTAAATCCCTCTTTATTTCCCCAAGAAATAAATAAATATGTGCAGTGAACTGAAGTAATATTTTTATTAAGTGACTGTAATTGTAAAACTAATGAAATATGATGTATAAAAGCTGAAATCATCTCCCATTAATGTTTAAAACACTGAGAGCTACAATTCCTTATTTCATGACACCCTATATTGCTGGACATCCAATTTTAGTAGAATACCTAAGAATCATTTGTAAATAATAATTATGGAATTATTATTTCATAAAAGACACAGTAAATCGCCTAATACCATACTAAAGGGATTGTGAGCTTTAAAGCTGCAGGTCCATGTATAAATCTCAATTTAAGATTTTGAACTATTCAACAAATCTGAATAATGTTGACTATTCAGCTGGTTATGTTGCAATTCTTCAAAAACCAAAAAAAAATCTGTTTATTAATTTTGGGGATACACTCTGCCCTTGATCTCTAACCAGAGGGACGCCTTGCTACTTTCAAGTCTAAATTCCCCCACAATGCTAAGATTATTAATAGGAGAAGAACCCCTGTGACTTTCTGCATTAATTACAGCTAATATTTCCATTTCATTTGAAATTTGAAGTCTCTTGAAACAGAAATAAATGTTTACTCTCCTGGCTCTTCAACCTCTAAAGCAGGGGTCCTCAAACTTGGCCCTTTTATGACTTGGGAACTTCAACTTCCAGAATTCCTCAGCCAGCATGCCTGGCTGAGGAATTCTGGGAGTTGAAGTCCACAAGTCATAAAAGGGCCAAGTTTGAAGACCCCTGCTCTAAAGCTTGTTATTCTTCTACTTTGCATTCCAGTATTTTGCTGCAACCACAAACAATGTTTTTGGAAATAGGTTTTTTTAAAAAAAATAAATTGTACCATCAGTAGTGGGAATAATTGCTATTGTTATAACCAGGGCTTTTTTTCTCATAGAACGCTCAGAACGGAGTTCCGGCACCTACCTTGTAGGGTAGGCAAGGTGGGCTGTATGACATGTGTGAGTTCCGGCACCTTTTTCTTTTACAAAAGAAGCACTGGTTATAACAATACCACAAAAAAAAAAAGAATGACGGACTAAAATCTTGTAATTATGCCAGCTTCCCCCTCTCCAAAAGAAAGAGGCTGCCTGTTTGAATTTTAATACCAGCACAAAGTAATCTAAATTAGTCCCCGTAGATTCAAGATGTACCTATTAATAAATATGTGGAAATGACACTTGGATAAACTAATGAAGGAGACATGGGGGATTTACAGCCAATATTCTTGCTTCTCAGTCAGAACTGTATTAGCCTATTCAACTTGAAAACAAGAGATTTTTTTGCCTGCTTCGTGTGTTCTTTGTTGAGTTATTCGAACCAATGTCTTGAGTAAACTTAAAATCTAAGATATTTATGACAGTACAAACTTTCATAGTCTATAGATCACATTCTTAGATACCTCTTAGATGACTCCAAAGCAGACCTGGGCATTTTATGGCCCATGGGCTACAACCAGCCCACAGGCTGTCCCAGTCCGACTCATGGTAGTGGGTGGTGGTGGAGGGCCCGGGCATCATCGGTGTCAGGAGGCATTGTTGGGGGTGGGGCATCATCGTTGGGGGTGCAGCATCATTGTTGGAGACTGGGGCATCAGTGGTGGCAGCCCTCCACAACAGTCTGTTTCTCATGTGGCCTTATTGGAGAATTAATTCCCCATCCCTGCTCTAGAGAAGACGTACCGTTGTTGGTCTCTTGCAGCAGAGATGACAGTCCTGTGGACTTTTAAGGGCTAAAATATTTGTATCACATTAATAAATAGCTTTTCTCAATAGCAATCCATGCCATCCAAGTCGTAGAAGATAGCAACAGCAATAGCACTTAGACTTACATACCACTTCACAAGTGCTTTACCACCCTCTCTAAGCGATTTACAGAGTCAGCATATGGCCCCCAACAACCTGGGTCCTCATTTTACGGACCTCAGAAGGATGGGAGGCTGAGTCAACCTTGACGCAGTCAGGACTGAACTGCTGACAGTGAGCAGACTTAGCCTGCAATACTGCATTCTAACCACTGTGCCACCATGACTCCTTTTTCAAGATAGTCTTGAA
This sequence comes from Vipera ursinii, assembly GCF_947247035.1. Classification (NCBI taxonomy): domain Eukaryota; kingdom Metazoa; phylum Chordata; class Lepidosauria; order Squamata; family Viperidae; genus Vipera; species Vipera ursinii. Next base: position 68,336,143 of record NC_139521.1, read on the forward strand.
AAAGATGTCAAATACAGTGCTGAGGAGAGAAATTATCTGCATTTTTTTTTCTACCGGTCCCTCATTCAGTTGCATAAAACAAAATGTGTTTTTCACTTTTTTTTCCAAAGGAGAGGAGAATTTTGAAACATTTATATGGACGGGGATGGATGTTTCTGCATTAAGTTAGTGACTCAATGGCCTAGAGCAGGGATCTGCAGCCTTGACAACTTTAAGACTTGTGGACTTCAGCTCCCAGAATTCCTCAGCCAGCTGAAGTCCACAAGTCTTAAAGTTGTCAAGGTTGCAGACCCTGGGCTAGAGCAGGGGTAGGCAACCTCGGCTCTTTTATGATTCATGGACTTCAACTCCCATAATACCTGAGCCAGCCATGCTGTCTCAGGAATTCTGGGAGTTGAAGTCCATGAGTGATAAAAGAGCTGAGGTTGCCTACTACTGGCCTAGAACATGTTTGTGTGAATGTCCCCTCTGTCATTCTCCAGAAGTCTACATTCTTCTTAAAGGTAAAGGTAAAGGTTCCCCCGCACATGCGTGCTAGTCGTTTCCAACTCTAGGGGCCGGTGCTCATCTCTGTTTCAAAGCCGAAGAGCCAGCGCTTGTCCAAGGACGTCTCCGTGGTCATGTGGCCGGCATGACTAGATGCCAAAGGCGCACGGAACGCTGTTACCTTCCCACCGGAGTGGTCCCTATTTTTCTACTTGCATTTTTACGTGCTTTCGAACTGCTAGGTTGGCAGAAGCTGGGACGAGTAACAGGTGCTCACTCTGTTACGCGGCACTCGGGATTTGACCCGCCAAACTGCCGATCTTCTGATTGACAAGCTCAGCGTCCTAACCCACTGAGCCATCGCGTCCCTTACATTCTTACATTCTTCTTAGGTACACCTATTTCTAATCCATCCCCTAGACAGGACATCAGAAGAAGAATTTCCTTTAAGGGACTCTTCCAATATGGGTCGTCTTCATTTAACAACTGTTTTGAACATTGAACATTTGGAGTTATAACGATGGCGGAAAAGTAAACGTGGGACTAATCCTTGTATTCACAATTTTTGCTGATCTGTAAAGCAAAGAAAAGCTGAGGTAATATCATAAGCAATGTTGTGGTTTCAGTTAACGGCTGCATCACTTAACAACCTAGTTGCTGGTCCCAATTGTGATCACTGTATTAGCAGAATGATGCTTTAAAACATAAATTAGAGTTAATAATGACCAACAGCAAGGTGGATGGAATGAATTAGAGCAGTAAAGTGTGCACCATTGGAAGACCCAAAGGACTAGGCTGGAGACAGCAAAACCTAGAGAAAATCTATCTACGTAACTAAGAGTCAACATCAACTTGGTGGCATATAATGAATCGATCAGCTAGGTTCATAATATAGGTAGTCCTCAACTTACAACAGTTCATTTAGTGGCTGTTCAAAATTGCAACGGCACTGAAAAAGTGACTTATGACAGTTTCTCAGCCTCACAACCATTGCAGCCTCACCGTGGTCACGTGATCAAATTTCAAGACGCTTGGGAACTGACTCACATTTATGACTGTTGTAGTGTCCTGGAGTCACGTGATCCCCTTTTGCGACCTTCTGACAAGCAAAGTCAGTGGGGAAGTCAGATTCACTTAACAAACGTGTTACTAATTTAACAACTGCAGGGATTCACCTAACAAGGTGGCCAAAAAGGTTGTAAAATGGAGCAAAATTCACTTCACAAAAGTCTCAGCACACAAAAAAATTGGGCTCCACTGTGGTCATAAGTCGAGGTCTACCTGTACATTGAACAAAACTAAACAAGCCACATTATGATTTAACATGATTTGTGTGGCCAGCCTGTATATGTATTACCAGTCAGGATGCCCTCTCCGTGATGTCCCGTTGCCTGGAGGCGATGAGGGTCTGGATGGGGAGGAACAGGCTTCGTCTAAATCCCGACAAGACCGAGTGGCTGTGCATACCAGCATCTCGGGTTGTCCATTCTATTCCATCTTTATCTACAGGGGGGGAAGTGTTACCCCCCGTAGATAGGGCTCACAACTTGGGTGTCCTCCTTGATTCACAGCTCAGTTTTGAAGATCATATAAATAAAAATAAAATAAATATAGGAGCTGTGACCAGGGGGGCTTTTGCCCAGGTTCGCCTGGTGCGCCAGTTGCGGCCCTACTTGGACCGAGATGCCCTACGCACAGTCACTCATGCGCTCGTGACCTCTCGGATAGACTACTGCAATGCTCTCTACATGGGGCTGCCCTTGAATACCACTCGGAGGCTCCAGCTGGTGCAAAATGCGGCCGCGCGAGTTGTGATGGGGGTCTCCCGATACTCCCATGTAACACCTCTGCTCCGCGAGCTGCATTGGCTTCTGGTTGTCTTCCGGGTGAGATTCAAGGTGCTGGTGATGACCTATAAAGCCCTAAGTGGCATGGGTCCGGGTTATTTACGGGAGTACCTTTTGCCAGCGTTAACTTCCCATCGTCCTGTGCGCTCCCACAGAGAGGGCCTCCTCAGGGTGCCGTCGGTCAGGGAATGTCGACTGGCGGCCCCCAGGAAGAGAGCATTCTCTGTGGGCGCACCTGCCCTCTGGAATCAGCTTCCTGTTGAGCTCCGGATGGCTCCCGACCTTCGCTCTTTTCGCCGCGACCTGAAGACTTGGCTATTTGAACTTGCCGGCCTGGACTGAGGGATTGGGATTTTAGATCTTAAAATTTTAAAAATTTTAAATTTTAGAATGTGTTTATTGTTTAGGGCTATTTGATTTAATTTCATTTTAATTTTTGTATATTATGTGTTGTTTATAGTGTTTTAATTGCCCTGTACACCGCCCCGAGTCCCTTGGAAGAGGGGCGGTATATAAATCCAAATAAATAAGGATGTCAGCATTACACATACAATGCTGGTGGTGGTCACTCCCTGTAGCCAATTTGGTTTCTTAGAGCCTTGGTGGAGCAGTGGGCTAATGCCTCCTTAAGTAACACTGCCTGCAATTAGTGCAGGTTCGCATCCCACCAGGCTCAAGGTTGACTCAGCCTTCCATCCTTCAGAGGTAGGTAAAATGAGGACCCAGATTGTTGGGGGCAATTAAGCTGACTTTGTAATAATGCCGCTTGGGGTGGGTGTGAAAGCCCTAATAAGCAGGCATATACATAGAATGAAGGCTACTGCTAAGCTTGTAAGCCGCCCTGAGTCTTCGGAGAAGGGCGGGATATAAATGGAATTAAAATAAAAATAAATAAAAAATAAATAAATAAATTTCCTATTTGCTCCTTTCCCTGCTTCAAGAGATATCTGTAGATCTATTTAGCAGTCCTTTGTAATAATTCTATTCCATACATCTGATGAGATTGACTCTTTTTTAATCTTTAAATTTCTCCAGGAATGTGTGACGGTTTCAGTGGAGGAGGGGACTTTGTATACTAGACTTACTCATATCTTTACGTACTTTCCTTCCTGTCCCCTTATCACCCCACGGCTGATGTCCTCATGTCGTATTTTCCCTGGGCTCAGCTCTTTGCATGATCCTAGATTAGACTTCATTAGATATCTAAATAGCAAGTAAGCTACCTCCTCATATTTATTAATGCAGTACGAAAAAGCTTAGAAGAGGAGGTAGAAGCTCTGCCGAAACACGCTTTTCCGGAGTTTTCTAACCTTCATGCGTTTAGGTCAGGGGTCTTCAAACTTGGCCCTTTTATGACTTGTGGACTTCAGCGATGCATCGCTGGCTGAGGAATTCTGGGAGTTGAAGTCCACAAGTCATAAAAGGGCCAAGTCTAAAGACCCCTGATTTAGGTGTATGTATGTATAAGACTAACAGCTTTTATGGCTTCTGACAATTGGGTTCCAGTCCAAGAAGGCTTAGTAAAAATGTTTGTTTTTAGAGCACAAACAATATTTATTTTCCTTTTGTTGTGACAGCTGGAAGTTCAGAACTTCCCTGAAATTCTTTTGCTGTTCCTCTCTCCTGCAAGTACAATATTAGAGAATCTTGAAATGCTTTGGTTAATAACAGATATCCCAAAGACGCTCTTGTCTTTTTTGGGAAGACATTTCGGTTCTCATCCGGGAAGTTTCTTCAGCTGACTGGATGCAAAGCAAAACGTCTTCAAACAAAAACAAGAAAATCCAGTTGCCTTGTGAAAAAGCATCTTTGTGATAACTATGACCTGAATGACTGAGAATCCCCATAAACATTAATAACAGATACTCCTTTGGGCCAAGCATAAAGCAGCCTCTTTGGCAAATGAACACAGCTAACAAACCAATTTTTTAAAATAAATAAATAAATAAATAACTGAATTCATCTCTGCAACATTTCTATGGGGAGATACTCTCTATAATCCGCTGAGTTTTCCTATGCAATTCCCATGCAGTTGTCCTGGCTGAGGAATTCTGGGAGTTGAAGTCCACAAGTCATAAAAGGGGCAAGTTTGAAGACCCCTGGTTTAACCAAATTTGATTCTCTGCCTCTTTCTGAGGGCATTTGAGGCTAGCAAAGAAAGCCAACAGGATTTGACAGGATCAATCCAACAATTGCCAATCAGATGAGATATCATAGTCTGTTTGGTCTAGTGCAGGGGTGGGGAACTATAGCCCTTTTTACGATCTGTGGACTTCAACTCCCAGAATTCCAGAGCCAGCCATGTTGAAGTTCATAGATCGTAAAAGGGCCGTAGTTCCCCATCCCCAGTGTAGTGGTTAAGGCACCAGGCTAGAAATCAGGAAACTGTGAGTTCTAATCCCACCTTAGCCATGAAAGCCAGATGGGTGACTTTGGGTCACTCTCCTCCAACCCAACCCACCTCACAGGGTTGTTGTTGTGAGGAAAATAGGAGGGAGGAGGAGTACGAGATATGCTTGCTGCTTTCCGTTGTTTATAAAAATAATAAAGGTGGGATATAAAAGTAAATAAATAAAAGAGTCATGGTAGACAGTGTCTAGGGACACGGTGGCTCAGTGAGTTAGGACGCTGAGCTTGTCGATCAGAAGGTCAGCAGTTTGGCAGGTCGAATCCCAAGTGCCGCGTAACAGAGTGAGCGCCTGTTACTCGTCCCAGCTTCTGCCAACCTAGCAGTTCGAAAGCATGTAAAAATGCAAGTAGAAAAATAGGGACCACTCCGGTGGGAAGGTAACAGTGTTCCATGCGCCTTTGGCATCTAGTCATGCCAGCCACATGACCACAGAAGACGTCCTCGGACAAGTGCTGGCTCTTCGGCTTTGAAACGGAGATGAGCACTGACCCCTAGAGTTGGAAACGACTAGCACGCATGTGCGGGGGAACCTTTACCTTTACTTTTAGCAGTGCTTTTTTTGTAAAAGAAAAAGGTGCCGGAACTCACACATGTCATACAACCTGCCTTGCCTACCCTACAAGGTTCCATCCAAAAAAGGTGCCGGAACTCCGTTCTGAGTGTTCTATGAGAAAAAAAGCCCTGCCTTTTAGACAGTGTCTAGCAAAATGGCCATTTAAACAGGGTGGAGAAGAATAGGCCTTTGGATAATACTGCTGAGTCTTTCTGGCAACTTAACGCTTTGCAGAGGCTGACAAAATAGACAACACATGGCTAATTCTCCTTGCCTTGTCTTTTTTTGAAATCTTTGACTTGTGCAAACCGGGAAAGGGTGGAGATTTATCACCTGAGTCAAAGGGTGATGTCAGGGTTACGGCTTGTATTTAGGTATAAGGTGTAGATGATCTTTGCCTTATGGAATCTGACTCAGCTTTATTAGGAGTTCTAGGCAATGCAAAGTAAGCTCTCTGAGTTAGAAAGCAGAATACCTCATTTGGCCTGTGATACAAAAAAGCGATGAGTTGGGCTATTGTAGTGTTTCTCAACATGGGCAACTTTAAGATGTGTGGACTTCAACTCACAGAATTCCCCAGCCAGCCATGGCTGTGAGAACCTGCATCTACTCCACTATTTGGAACCAATAGCCCAGCATTTCTCCATTTTAGCAAACTTTAAGATGAGTGAACTTCCAGCAAGGCTGGCTGGGGAATTCTGGGAGTTGAAGTCCACACTTCATAAAGTTGCTGAGATTGAGAAACACTGGGTTGTTGCTTCCAAACGGGGGAGTAGATAAGCTGTAGATTTTTCTTCTCACTTGAGAACTGAAGTTTGTTAATAAGTCAAGCAGCACTGAAAAACAAATCGTGAACTGAAAGTGAACATGGCTTGCAAACATCCTGGATGTCTTTGCCGATAGGTAAAAATTAGCTGTGGATGGAAAAGGGTCATTTGCTTTAACTTTTAACTCTACAGTTAACTTTTGGGGATGCTTTGAACATACTTATAGACACACAATTGCAATACATGCAAGTACTTATTATTGAGGGCAAACTGCTGATTGCTGTAACAATACTCTCCATTAACATGGAGAAGCTGTGTTCTGCAGTTGATACACACACACACACACACACACACACACACACACACACACACACACACACACATATACTTTCCCTGGTGGGGATGGGGTTGTTTTGAATACTGTATTGCCTTCCTTAGAATACAGGTAGTCCTCAACATACAACCATTTATTTAAAATTAAAACAGTGCTAAAAAAATATATCCCTCTGTTAATGCAGCCTAGCACTGTGTTGGCTTTTTTGGCCAGTAAAAATCTTAGTATACTTCTCTGCTTTATCTGCCATGCCATCAGCTGTTGTTTTATGGAATCTGAAGCTAGTAAAATAAATGTCCATCCATTGTAGCGCTGCCTGTCTAAAAACAAGCTTTTCAGCTATAAAACCACCAAGGAGGTGGCTTTGGTAAAGTACAAATAAATGCTCTTCTGACCTTCAGAAACATAATGCAATTTGCAGGGCTTTTTTTCTCATAGAATGCTCAGAACGGAGTTCCGGCACCTTTTTTGGATGGAACCTTGTAGGGTAGGTAAGGTGGCTTGTATGACATGTGTGAGTTCCGGCACCTTTTTCTTTTACAAAAAAAGCACTGGCAATTTGGTGGTTTTTTTAAAAAACAAACATGAAACCTTCCATGCAAATAATTATGACATTGTTTTGGCTTCCTAAACCATTCCTACAAAAAGGACCAAAGAGGCTCCCATTCCCTTTAATGTGTGAGCAGTCCCTGGTAATCTCAGAGCTTGGTTGTTTTCTTGCACACGTTTCATTACCCAAACATAGGTACCATCATCAGTGATCTGATCACAGCACCAGTGCTCTTTTAAAGTGTGTTGCACACATTACGCAGTTGTAAGAGGAGGTTGGGCTTTGATCACCCAGTTGTGTCTATCAATTTATCGAATGAGAAATCATTTATCAAAGAAAGATCCAATCTAGAATTAAAGAGAAATTTCCTATGAGGGAGAACAATCAATGGAAAGTCTTGCCTCCAGAGGTTTTGGGTGCTCCATCACTGGATGTTTTTAAGAATAGACTGGACAGACGTTTGTCTGAAATGGTATAGGGTCTTCTGCCTGGGCAGGGGGTTGGACTAGAAGACCTCCATGGTTCTTTCCAACTCTGTTATTCTATAATTCTGTAATTTTGAGTCTGTTGACCCTACCCACTGCAAATAAGGAAGGGCATATTTACTAACATTTTCCACAATCGCAAGTAATATATTGTGTGTATGGGGGAGGAGCTGTGCATTTCCAGTCTTTTATTTATTTAAATGTGAGTTATTTAAGACCCTGGGACGTGGTGGCTCAGTGGGTTAGGACGCTGAGCTTGTCAATCAGAAGGTCAGCAGTTTGGCGGGTCGAATCCCGAGTGCCGCGTAGCAGAGTGAGAGCCTGTTATTCGTCCCAGCTTCTGCCAACCTAGCAGTTCGAAAGCACGTAAAAATACAAGTAGAAAAATAGGGACCACTACAGTGGGAGGGTAACAGCGTTCCGTGCGCCTTTGGCGTCTAATCATGCCGGCCACATGAACACGGAGCCGTCCTCAGACAAACGCTGGCTCTTTGGCTTTGAAACGGAGATGAGCACCGGCCCCTAGAGTCGGAAACAACTAGCACGCATGTGCGGGGGAACCTTTACCTTACCTTTACCTTATTTAAAAGACACATCCACAGTGTAGCTTTTCATCTTCACTGACAGAGGGAGAGCAAATGAATACGAAGTGTTTCCACTGTCCTCCAACCCAAAGAAGTAGCTAGCTTGCTCTGGTTTAATGAGGAATTAAAATAATTGGATGAAACATAAGCTTGGATGGTTATATATACAAATTAGAATTCTGGGGATACAAATCTGAAATACATTTTAGAGTTTTTACAGCTGTGTAAGGGACCCAAATTGTTCCTTTATGTACAATTCTGACATCTTGCCTTTCATAGGACTGTATCTTATTTTGAAAATCCCATTGTGAACCTGAGATGGAGAATGACATTCTGAATGTGTGCACCTTACACAGTATGGTCTGAACCTATGAACCAAATTTCATTCCCATTATCTCCAGATTATGATCAGACATGTTAATATATTAAATAATGCTTTCAGTTTGAATGAATTCTCAAACCCAGATTCCAGGAGGCATGCAAACAAAAAGCAGACCAAGCTTTTGGTACCCTCCCACAAAGGAAAAAAAAGGGTACAATCGAAGAAGACAGGTTAAACACCAGCTGAAGAATATAAAATATTCTCCCGTAGCAATTTGCATTAGAAAAATGCCTCATTTGCATTTTTATTGCAAAGTGTTTTGAGAAAACCTGGATTCTGGGGAAAAAAAAACCTTAAAGAGTCCAGGCCTGACAATGTCACTGAAGAGTCAGCCTCACTGAGAGTAGCAAGGTTGATTTATGAGTGAACTGCATGACAAGGCAATAAGCTGCTGTATCTTTCAGTTCCCCTGACTGAAATCTGAGAGACCACATCTGATCCTCATTTTTCATAGCCTCCAGGATGTCACCTTTTATGTCAGGTGTGGAGAACTATGGCCCCCTTTTTGACTTGTGGACTTCAACTCCCAGAATTCCTAAGCCAGCCATGTTGAAGCGAGTTCCTCACCTCTGTTTTATGTGAAGGTGGCCCCATAAACATTGCAATTTCTTCTCTACCGTGTTGGCTTTAGGCTCTCCTCATTTTTTCCTTTACAGTTTGTCGGACAACTCGGTTGTTAAGCAAAGCAGTTGCTGACTGAAACTGTGCTTACAACCTCACTTCAGCTTTCCTTTGCTTTACAGGCCTGCAAAGGTTATATAGATAGGCCTCGACTTAGAACAGTATGTTTAGTGACTGTTCAGCGTTACAACGGTACTGAAAAAGTGACTTATGGCCATTTTTCACAGTTATAACCATTGTAGCATCCCCATGGTCTCGTGATGAAAATTCAGATGCTTGGCAACTGACTCATATTTATGACGGTTGCAGTGTCCCGGGGTCACGTGATCCCCTTTTGCGACCTTCTGACAGGCAAAGTCAATGGGGAAGCCAGATTCACTTAACACCCGTGTTACTAACTTAACAACTGCAGGCATTTACAATAACTACTGTGGGAAGAAGGTTGTAAAAACTGTCTCGCTTAGCAACAGAAATTTTGGGCTCAATTGTGGTTGTAAGTCGAGGACTACCTTTAAATGCGGGAATTAGTTACAATTACTTTTTCATCACTGTTGTAATGGCAATGGTCACTAAATGAGGCAGTCACTAAACTGTGACTGGCCTGTTTTATCCTTGAAGAGAAGAAAAATACAATCTTACCACTTAATTCTTACTACTTGATAATTTTCCTTCCTTAATTGGCACACTTAGAATAGAATACAGCTGGAAGGCACCTTGGAGGTCTTCTAGTCCAGCCCACTGCTCAAGCAGGAGAACCTATCCCATTTCAGATAAGTGACTGTCTAGTCCAGGGTCTTCAAACTTCGCCCTTTTATGACTTGTGGACTTCAACTCCCAGAGTTCCTCAGCCAGGCATGCTGGCTGAGGAATTCTGGGAATTGAAGTCCACAAGTCATAAAAGGGCCAAGTCTGAAGACCCCTGGTCTAGCCTTTTCTTAAAAACCTCCAGTGATGGAGCACCCACAATTTCTGAAGGCAATTTCTGTTCCACTTGGTAGAAGCTCTTTCCTCATTTAGTTTTTTGTAGCACAAAAGGCTAAACAGATGATTAGCTTGGTTTCCAACACGTTAGCTCCCAACCTGTGAAGGATAAACCCTTGCTCTCTTATATATAATTATGATTTATAGAATTCAAATGTCAGCGTGGATTTCTGTCTTATTTTTCTCCCCTGTGGAGATTGACAGAAGAGGAAAATGACTTCTTTGACTCAAAGAAGACACTGAAGGAAGAAAGAGAGCTTGTGGTGGGAGACTTGAGCTGAGGTCTCAGATCTGCTCTTCCACATTTAAGTCCTGGCCTTCTGTCTCCCCGTTTCTCCTCTTTCATCCCAACTGCATCACCTCCCTTAGTGTGTATTGGCTTGCAAATTGCCCGTCTCCCTTTCCTTGGCACCAAGGAATTCCAGGATGTGGGAGTGATAGGAGCCCCCTCCCCAACAACCTGTGGGCCTGATTAGCAAAAAGAAAGGGAGGGAGGGGAGTTGATAAAATTAAATTACATTTGCTAGCCCCCCTCTAAACCTTGCTTTGGGAAAGTGATCAATCTCACAAGATGTAAATAAAATAAAGTTTCCCTACAACCTCTGCCTCAGGATGACATTCACCTTTCCATTGCTTCAGAACTCATATAATAATAATAATAATAATAATAATAATAATAATAATAATAATAATAATAATAATAATAATAATAATAATAATAATAGTTGAAAGGTACCTTGAAGGTCATCTAGCCCAACCCCCTGTCTCTTTTTGGTAGTCCACAGTAATTTTAGTAATTTTCTCCAAATATGTAATTCAGATTTTCTCTTTCAGTCTTTCTCAATTCCCAGGCTTCCCTGCTACTGATTATCTCTTAAAAACCACTGTTTTAACTTGTTATGTATTGGGCTCAATTGTAATACCACGTGGTTAGCTGGAGCAGCTAACGGCTCTCCAGCAACCCAGACTCCAGGTCTCCAGTGCTGCTATTGGCTGTCCCTAGGCGGCAATGGTTGCTTTAAACCTATTGCCTCCCACCTAGGGGCTAAGCTATAAAATGCTGCTAGTTGCAGCCCAATCCTCAGTTCAGATCCTGCAAGCAATAAACCATGAGCTTTGTTGAACTCACTTGCCTCGTGTCCTTTCCTGCGCGAAGAACCTGCTACATAACATAACTGGTCTTATATTCCTTCAGAAAACAAGCCAATTCAGAAAAAAGACCCCTAGGAACTGGAGAGCGTTACAAAAAGTCAATCTGCATCTTCCTAAACAACTTATGCTGAATTTATTAAAAAATAATGGAACTATGATTCTTACAGCATTTAGTAGTCATTTAAGAGCCAGTTTTAGTTTAGAACACAGGAATAGCTTTCCTGGAGTAAAAAAAAACAACTATGAATTTGAAGAACTCCTTTGAGAAGGAGATAGGATTTTGAGAGAAATTCATGCTTCTAATTTGGAAGCTGAAAAGGGGAGCAGGAATATCCCCCACTGAATTTCCAATTGCTAACCAAGTAAATTCTGTTTTACATTCTTTCCAGGAAATCCAACACATTCCATCCAGATGTTTAATAATCATTTCTAGACTTCCCAGAAAGAAGCTCCCACTCAAAGAGAATGACATGTTCAAAGCTACCCATGTAAAAAAAAGGGAAAAAAAGAGTAGTTACATGCAAACCAGAAGTTAAAGCAGCTGTAGCTAATAGTTGCTTTGTCTGCTTTTCTATCAAAATATGTAGAGGAAGGAGTGGCAGAAGCAGGGGGGTGGAATCAAAAGAGGAATCAGCTTAGAATCGTTAAAAAGGTAAAGGTAAAGGTTCCCCCGCACATGCGTGCTAGTCGTTTCCGACTCTAGGGGCCGGTGTTCATCTCCGTTTCAAAGCCGAATAGCCAGCGCTTGTCCGAGGACATCTCCGTGGTCATGTGGCCGGCATGACTAGACGCCAAAGGCGCACGGAACGCTGTTACCTTCCCACCATAGTGGTCCCTATTTTCCTACTTGCATTTTTACGTGCTTTCGAACTGCTAGGTTGGCAGAAGCTGGGACGAGTAACAGGTGCTCACTCTGTTACGCGGCACTCGGGATTCGACCCACCAAACTGCCGACCTTCCGATCGACAAGCTCAGCGTCCTAACCCACTGAGCCACCGCGTCCCTTAGAATCGTTATGTAGCCACAAATGGACTAAGTCCACCCATCTTGAATTCAGTCGACCCTTATCTAGCACAAAATAGCGCTAACAGTTGAACAGAGGTTGTCCTTGCCTTACAATCACATTTTAACCCAAAATTTTTGTTGCCAAGTGAGACAGCTAAGTGACTTTTGCCCCATTTTGTGACCTTTCTTGCCACAGATGTTAACCGAATCACTGCATTTGTTAAGTTGGTGACATGGTTGTTAAGTGAATCTGGCTTCCCCATTGACTTTGCTTGTCAGAAGGTTGCGAAAGGTGGTCACATGATCCAGGGACCCTGCATCCATCATAAATATGAGTCAGTTTCAAGCATCCAAATTTTGATCACATGACCGTGGGGATGCTGCAACAGTGTTAAGTGTGAAGAAAGGTCATCAGTCCCTTTTTTTCAGCACCGTTTTGTAACATAATGTAAGGTAAATAAGTAAAAAAGAACATAAGCACAGAAAAATCAAATACAAATCTTCCATTTATAGTGGGAATGCTGTGAAGGAGATGTGGCCAACCCGTGACTTTTGTTCTGTAACTCCTGTAACTAACCGCAGTGGCAAAATAATTATGAGTAATTTGGGGGTAGAATGGGAAGTTCTAATCTCTTTCTCTGTAGTGATTGCATCAAGATTGTTGTTTTGGAGAAGGACATAATCTTAGTGTTTCTCAACCTCGGCTGTTTGAAGATGGCTGGGGAATTCACAGAGTTGAATCCCACACATCTTCAAGCTGCCGAGGTTGAGAAAAACTGACATAGTTTCTCCAAGTAGGACTAATGTACATGATTGGCTGAATATCTAACCCAGTGATGGCAAACCTTTTAGAGACCGAGTGCCCAAACTGCAACCCAAAACCCACTTATGTATCGTCGGGTGCCTGGTGGGCATGGCCCATTGGGTGGGTGTGGCCCATTGGGTGGGTGTGGCTGCGGTGGTAACGGCAGACCGGGTGGGACTAAAAAGTTCAATCAATTACAACTTTGCGAGATCTTTTTTTTCCCCACAAGAAGTTGAAATTGATTGATTGATTGAACCTTTTTTTTTTTTGCACACAGCAGTGGAGGCCTGAAGCGAAAAGGCTTTATAAAACCCAGCTGAAGGCCTAGGACTGGGGCGACGATGCGTGTGCCCACAGAGAGGGCTCTGGCACGCGTGCTATAGGTTCGCCACCACGGATCTAACCTATTAGTTGATGCTGCTTTATATTGCTATAAGAATGCACGGTCCTAACTGAGACTTGTGTGCGTAGGAGATAGGTCCAAATATTATCTCCCCATTTGCAATTTTGTCTAGTGTTTCTCTTTCCTAATGCGCATTGAAAAGGAAAATAGATCAGTTCCTGCCTGCAGATTAAATATTCCTTGCACGGTCTGGGATCTTTTCTCTTTTACTCTGCCTTATGGAGTGAAGACATGGACAAAGTTAAAGATACCCTTGAGTCAAGCTGCACTCCTGCTGAATACACAGATATATCCATGTCATTTTCTTGGCGGTGAGTCAGAAGTGGTTGGCCAGCGCCTTTTTCCAAGAGATTTTTTTCAATCTTTACTACAGTCGTGGGGATTCCTGGTATCTCCCACCTAAGTATTAACACCTAAGTACTAACAGGGCCCAAGGCTGCTCCATATTTAGAATTTTGCAAATCAGATAGCCCATGAAACAAGGGATCGGATTTCTTCCATTTTTGGGTTAAGGCACTGGGGTTTGAAAGCAGGAGATGTGAGTTCTAGTCCCGCATTAGGCATGAAAGCCACTTGGGTGAATTTGAGCCAATCGCCAGGAGACTGTGAGTTCTAATCCTACCTTAGGCATGAAAGCCGGCTGTGTGACCTTGGGCCAATCACCAGAAGACTGTGAGTTCTAGTCCTGCCTTAGGTATGAAAGTCAGCTGGGTGACTTTAGGCCAGTCGCTGGCTTGAATTATTTGTAAAAATAACAAAAGTGGGGGGCAAGAAAATAAATAAAAATAAATGTAAAAATAAATTTCTACATGGAGAGCTAAATTAAAAATGGGACCCCACCCACTTATGTTAGCATGAAAAAAGGCAAAAGGGCAGCTGTCTTCCATGCACACAGTATAAAGCATCTCACAATTTCTTTCTAAAAAACACTTGAGAAAACACCGCTATGATTTACTGGGGTTCCTGGCAGTATTTTATCTTCTTCTATCCTCTGTTGACATTATTGTAAACTGAGCTTGGTTGTTAATGTGACACTGTTTTAAGATGAGACCTAGGAACTGGGTATGTCTAGTTTAATGAAAAGAAGGACTAGGGGTGACATAAGTAGCTGCCTTCCAGTACTTGGGTGGACCTATTCGCTAAAGCACCTGAAGGCAGGACAAGAAGTAACCAGTGAAAGCTCCTTAAAGACAGACCCAACGCAGAACTTAAGGAGAAATTTCCTGACAGCAAGAACAATTAATCAGTGGAACAACTTACCTTCTGAAGTCACTGGAGGTTTTCAAGAAGATATTGGACAGCCACTTGCCCAGCATTGTATAAAGTCTCCTGCACGAGCAAGGGGTTGGACTAGATGAGCTCCAAGGTCCCTTCAAAACCTATTATTCTGTTTTTACGAATCTCAGATATTGGGTTGAAAAAGAGGAGAATAAACCTTGTTCGACTCTTATTTAAACCACCAAGAGGAGCAAAATTAGACACGTGTCCTTCCATTAAAGAGGGAGTCCCAGCATCTACCAAAAGCGTTTGTAAGGTGTGGGGGGGAGTTATTGAATGGAGCTTCCCCATTCAAACTTTCTCAACAGATGGATGGGAAAGCTCGGGGCCATTTGAAACATAACTGGAACATTCTGCCTCCTTTCGAAGACCCTCCAGCATTATTATTCAGGCTCTTAAACCTGTGCCAGGCTGTTAATGGCTTAATGCTTATTCAAGTGTCAGGGAGCGCTGGCAGATGTCAGAATAAATGGGGAGCTGTCAGCGAGGAAATTATTTACCATTCACAAAGTGATGGCTGCAGTCTGTCAGATAGCATTGGAGCTCCCTTGTCATTGGGCTGAAAAAGGGAAAATGGGAAGAAAGGCATGTCAGAGTTTTAAAAGGGGAGGGGGGGTTCATGAAAGGAAAACTGCGGCTCCAACAATGTTCCTCATAAATCTGGAGATTAAAAAGAACCACAGATCTTTTCTAAGGTTCCTGCTGGGTTGTTGTTGTTGTTTTTTTTAATCCCCCTTTTTGTTAAGTGCAATTACATAGAGAGCTAACAGCATTTGGGGCTGTCTGCAAATTGCAATAAAGGGTAGCACAGTCCCAAATTTCACTGTTAATCCTATTCAATCCTATTCTGTTCTCTAATAAAGGAATATTAATGGTTCTGGGAAATTATTTTTCTTCTAGATCAGGGTGAACAATGCGCAGCCTGCCCCCCCCCGAGAGGAATTCCCTTTTTAAAAATATTTGTTTGTTTATTTAAATCTCACCTTCATTATTTATTATTTCCCGTTAACAATCACAATCTGGGCATAACTTTCAGAAAAAGTTTGCCTGGGATGAAATTGGGGAGCTGATAGGAAGAGCCGGCAAACTCAGATTGAAATTTCCTAAATAGGAGAAAAATGGCACAATCTCTTTTTTTTATTATTTATTTTCTGGTCCTGCTGTGAGAGATCACTCCATTCACATTCACAAGAAGACATGTTGGGCAGTTCATGGTGGGAAGCCAGCCCTTGTAGACTGTTGTAGAAACAGGCCATTGGCTTAAGCCATTGGAGTTTAACCTTAATTAGCACGTTCTGCATACCATGGCAATTCTGCTTGGTTAATTCTAGTCTAGTGAAAAAGACTAGGGGTGTATAATAGCATTTCAGTATTTGAGGGGCTACCACAAAGAAGAGAAAGTCAAGCTTTTTCCCAAGCACCTGAAGGCAAGACAAAAGCAATGAATGGAAACTAATCAAGGAGAGAAGCAGTCTAGAATTTAGGAGAAATTTCCTGACAGGGAAAACAATTTAATCAATGGAGCGACTTGCCTCTAGAAGTTGTGGGTGCTCCATCACTGGAGGTTTTTAAGAAGAGACCGGACAACCATTTGCCAGAAATGGTATAGAGTTTCCTGCTTGAGCAGGGGGTTGGACTAGATGACCTCCAAGGTCCCTTCCAACTCTGTTATTCTGTTATTCTCTTTACAATCAAGGGATGCAATTGTGGACTATATAAAAGTTATTCTGTGAATCCATCCTTCTGAGGTCGGTAAAATGAGGACCCAGATTGTTGGGGGACAATAGGCAAATAATGCTTCCACATTGTAAGACATTCCAGACTGCTGGAAAGAGCTAAGCCTAAATGTTATTGATAAATGCTATGTTCATTCCCACTCCCTCTTCTTAGGCCAACAGTTAGTAATGGCAGAAAGTATTTAGTCACTGATTCCTAAATAACGTTTAATCTATTTTCAGTACACATTACACTTAAAGTGGAAGTGGAAGCTGAAAGGGGAGAAGCAGAAAAGTCTTCAAGGAAATTTGATTCTTCCTCTTTTGGGCAGGGAAATTTTACAGCCGGGAGCTGAGATTTTACTTCCCCAGTTAGAAGTGAGCGGGGGTGGAAGAGAAATTAGGATCCATGAGTCTTTCTCAGATGTTCTTCGCACAAACATTTTGATTACAAGAGAAGCAAATGATACGGAGAGGAAATGGGGAAGTTTTGAAAATAAGAGACTTCTCATTTGACCATTACACATGCAGAAGGAGGAGATCAAGGCCTCCTTTTCAGGAGATTCCCTAAATGAGGCCTCATTTACCATTTGTATACTTATTTTTCCATTGCAACTGGAATATAGAAATTCCCCAAATCAACACTGAAAGCAGAAAGAAAAAAAAGGACGGGCAAGTTCATTCCATCTTTTGCATTTATACCATAGTTAAACCCTACTTTCTGAGAAAAACATGACATATTGTGCCTCAGAATTCTAGGTTTGATCAAACCTGAGATGTTCATTCATGATTCCCAGTTTGGTCTAGTGCAGGGGTAGGCAACCTTGGCTCTTTCATGACTTGTGGACTTCAACTCCCAGAATTCCTGAGCCAGCATGGCTCAGCTTGGAAATTCTCCCTTTCCCCTCAGCATGGCTGGCTCAGGAATTCTGGGAGTTGAAGTCCATGAGTCATAAAAGAGCCAAGGTTGCCTACCCCTGGTCTAGTGGTTAAGGCACAAGGCTAGAAAGCAGAGACTGTGAGTTCTAATCCCGCCTTAGCCATGGAAGCCAGCTGAATGACTTTGGGCCAATTACCAAGAGACTGTGAGTTCTAGTCTCCCCTTAGGACTGTTCCAGCAGTCCGGCCTGGCCTGATAGCTCTTGGGGTTTCATTTGTTTTTACTATTGTTTAACTGTATACCTACCTTGCTCTGTACACCGCCCCGAGTCCCTCGGGAGAAGGGCGGTATATAAAAACAAACAAACAAACAAACAAACAAATAAATAAATAAAAGCTGGCTAGGTGACCTTGGGCCAGTCACTCTCTCTCAGCCCAACCCACCTCACAAGGTTATTGTTGTGGGAAAAATAGGAGAAGAGAGGTGTGTCGGATATGTTTGTTGCCTTATTATTTGTAAAAGTAATAAAGGTAGATACAAATACTATAAATAAATGTTTGGCATCTATTGTTTTTCATGGAAAGATTATATTCTATCTCCTCTTCAGTCATCTTTGGGTTACTCATAGCTTTGGGCTGGGAGGAGCAGTTTGAGAAACATATTTTATGCTCTTACATTTTGTAGCAATCTTCCTCTATCAGATTCCAGAAAGGAAAGTCAAAGGCCAGGAGTGCTATTCTCATTAGTTTAATGCATATTTAAGATGTTACTTATAATTAACCAACATAATTAAGATGAGATATTAAAGTCCATGCTATTACAAGGCAATTGCTTATTCTTCTTTCCTTAACATGCCACCTTTCACATATATTCATTATTTATCGATTCACTTGTTAAACCTATGACCACAATTGAGCCCAAAATTTCTGTTGCTAAGCAAGACAGTTGTTAAGTGGGTTTTGCCCCATTTTGTGACCTTTCTTGCCACATTTGTTAAGTGAATCACTGCCGTTGTTAAGTTAGTAACACAGTTGTTAAGTCAATCTGGCTTCCCCATTGACTTTGCTTGTCAGAAGGTCGCAGAAGGTGATCACGTGATCCTGGGACACGGCAACCATCATAAATATGAACAATCTGCCAACTATCCAAATTTTGATCACGTGACCATGGGGATGCTGCAAAGGTCGTAAGTGTGAAAAACGCTCATAAGTCACTTTTTTTCAGGGCTGTTGTGCCTTTGAATGAATGTTTGTAAGTTGTAAGTTGAGGACTACCTGTACCTCTGATTACAGGTAGTCCTCAACTTACAACAGTTCGTTTAGTGACCGTTCAAAGTTACGCCATTGAAAAAAATGATGTATGACCATGTTTTCACACTTAGGATTGTTGTAGCATCCCCATAGCCCTGTGATCAAAATTCAGACAATTGGCAGCTGACTCATATTTTTGACGGTTGCAGTGTCCTGGGGTCATGTGATCACTTTTTACGACCTTTTGACCAGCAAAGTCAATGGGGGAACGACTGTGTTACTAACTTAACAATATTTTTTTTAATCCCATTTATATCCCGCCCTTCTCCGAAGACTCAGGGCGTCTTACAATCTAAGCACAAATCAATGTGCTTAGCAATAGCCTTCATTCTATGTATATGCCTGCTTATTAGGGCTTTTGCTCCCCCCCAAGCGGCATTATTACAAAGTCAGCTTATTTGTGATTCACTTCACAAATATGGCAAGAAAGGTTGCAAAATGGGGCAAAATCCACTTAAACAAATTTTTCACTTACCATCATAAATTTTGGGCTCAATTGTGCTCGTAAGTCAAGGACTACTTGTGTTAAAGTCTCTTAGTGGTTTACTCTGAAAGAAAGCAATGTGCCCCATCCTCTCTGTTCACATGGGCTGGGAGTAATGGACATTGTCATGCAAGGTTTGGGACAATCTCTATACTCCAGAGCAGTGTTCTTCAACCTTGGCAACTTTCAGATGGGTAGATTTCAACTCCCTGAATTCCCCAGCCAGCATAGCTTGAAAATTGCCAAGGTTAATAAAAAACACGGCTTCAGAGACCGGAAATGCTCTTACAGTCCTGGAAACGAAAGCATTTGAAGACACAGCCCAGCTGAACTTCCAAAGGGTTGTTCTTCAAAAGCTTTGTAGTGGCCAAGATGAAGCTTGCTCTCTAACACCTTCTCCATTCTCAGCCTCCCAGTTCTAGGCCTGCATTGCTTTAATCCTCTAATTGCTTTCCCAGGAAAGCACCCTATCTCTTAGGCTTCAGGGTATGACGTTGCAGCAGTTGTATCCATCATCCTCACCTCCACTGTCCTTAGCCTTACTTGCACATTTCTGAGTGCACAACCAACACAAAAGAATGCCATCAAGTAACCCCACCAAACCAGAGCTGTCGGACACATGAGTAAGCACTCCAGACAACCTTCTGAATCACCTGTCAGGGGTGTCTGTCTACTACAAGGCCGAAAACTTGAATGGCACCGATAGGATTGGAGAATATGGAGAAATGTGTTGCAGGATGCTTCCTGTAGGCCCTGGCTAGGATTAAAAAAACAGCTGCTTTCATTGCTCAATAGCTGGGAAGAGATAGGGAACAGGAGACTGACATCATTACTCACATTCTGAGAAACAGAATTAGAGGGATAGGTTTAAAGAAAATCGTTTGAATCAAGTTGATAACTTCAAGGAACACGTCTGTTCCTACCAAGAGGAGAGCTTGGGAATTCTTAAGCTAGTCTACAGCCCTAATTCTTGACTTACCACCCAAACTTTTTGTTGCTCGGCGAGACAGTGAAGTGAGTTTTGCCCCGTTTTTATGACCTTTCTTGCCACAGTTGTTAAGTGAATCACTGCAGTTGTTGAGTTAGTAACAAGGTTGTTGAGCGAATCTGGCTTCCCCATTGACTTTGCTTGTCAGAAGGTCGCAAAAGCAGGGTGTGTGTGTGTGTGTGTGTGTGTCACGTGATCCTGGGACACTGTCATAAATCTGAACCGGGGTTGCCAAGCATCAGAAGTTTGATCACATGACTACGGGGATGCTGCAACGGTTATAAGTGTGAAAAACAGTAATTGTTCAGTGCCTTTGCTACTTTGAGCTGTCACTAAACACTAGTGGTTAAGTTGAGGACTGCTTATATCAGGGGTGTCAAACTCAATTTCATTGAGGGCCGCATCAGCATTGCGGTTGCCCTCAGGGGGCCGGGTGGGTATGGCCAGGGTTGGCGTGGCCTACTGGGTGGGCGTGGCTAGAGTGCGTATAGCCTACTGGGTGGGCGTGGCCAGCTCTACATCATTCGCATCAAGGGTGCCTATGGGGGCCTGGGCAGGAGTGGGACAGATCTGAGGGTCTCTGGTAGAAGGAGGGTCTCTGGGCCAGGACCAAGGCAGTGGGGGCCATTCCCTCACTGTTTCCAGGATGGCTTCGCGGGCCACATGAAACCATTTTGCGGGCCGGATCTGGCCCCCAGGCCTTTTGTTTGACATGTCTGGCTTATATAGTCTACAACCCTAGAACATAAGGATGGCCAAACTCTGCTGAGCTCAAGATTAATCTAGACTAGGATCTGCCTCTTTATCAGACCTGTAAGATGGAACAAACTTTTCCCTAACCCTTTGAGCCATGAAAATCTAAACGTGACTTTGGACAGCTCTGCTTGAGACTATTTCCCTTCCAATCAAAATGGGAGTGGCTTTTTTAGAGCAAAGCAACATAATAGTAATATATTAAGTGTATGTGCCACTTGACTCCCAGCAACCGAACACATTTTGAAATATCAAAGTGAGTGCTACTAAAGCCTTACTCTCTTTTTAATGTGTATCACATGTGCGGTGCACACAGAATGGATGCTTTCCACACCAAGGTTGTGCCAACCATCTGTTCTTTCAGAACCCCACCTCCCCACTTCAAGGACAGTTCCACATTTGAAAGACCAAATGGTCCTATGCTTCATTTAAAGTAATCCATTAAAATATAATCCAAAAGGGTCGTTGTCTTAAGAGTTTATTACTCTTTATTAGAGTTTCTCCTGGGCAAGCTATTCACTGGGCCATTTATTTCAAGGCCAATAAGGCGAGAGAGAGAGAAAACAAGATTCTCGAGTTTAGATCACTGTAAGAAGAAAACTGCAGAGGCAGATTCCAAATGAACTTCTTCTTAATGCATTAAAATGAGTCATGGCAAACTTATTTATTTTTCACATTTCTGCATTGCCCACCTCCCTCAGAGAGGGAGCCAAATATTTGCTAGTTCCTGTACAGAGAGAAAGAGAGAGAGAGAGAGAGAGAGAGAGAGAGAGAGAGAGAGAGAGAGAGAGAGAGAGAGAGAGAGAGAGAGAGAGAGAGAGAGAGAGAGATTGTTTCCAAACTCATTCTTTAGGTCTGACTGAGCATCTCTGCCAGAGCTTCTTCTGAGCTTCTTCACTTCACAAACACTTTTACTGCACCCAGAACTTGATCCATTACTCTCGCTGAATTTGGAACAAAGGCCAGGAAAGGCCGTGATTACATTATTTGCTTGTTTATTTCCTGCCTTTATTATTTCTATAAATAATTCAAGGCAGTGAATACAACTAATACTCCTTCCTTCTATTTTCCCCACAACAACCACCCTGTGAGGTGGGTTCGGCAGAGAAAAAGAGAGAGAGTCAGTCACTGGCTCAAAGTCATCCAGCCTGCTTCCCTGCCAAAAGCGGGACTAGAATTCACTGTCTCCTGGTGATTCGACCAAACTTATCCAGCCTGCTTCCCTGCCTAAAGCAGGACTAGAATTCACTGTCTCCTGGTGATTCGGCCAAACCTATCCAGCCTGATTCCCTCCCTAAGGCAGGACTAGAACTCACTGTCTCCTGGTGATTCGGCCAAACTTATCCAGCCTGCTTCCCTGCCTAAGGCGGGACTAGAACTCACTGTCTCCAGGTGATTCGGCCAAACTTATCCAGTCTGCTTCCCTGCCTAAAGCGGACTAGAGTTCACTTTCTCCTGGTGATTCGGCCAAACTTATCCAGCCTGCTCCCCTGCCTAAGGCAGGACTAGAACTCACTGTCTCCTGGTGATTCGGCCAAACTTATCCAGCATGCTTCCCTGCCTAAGGCAGGACTAGAACTTACTGTCTCCTGGTGATTCGGCCAAACATATCCAGCCTGCTTCCCTGCCTAAAGCGGGACTAGAATTCACTGTCTCCTGGTGATTCGGCCAAACATATCCAGCCTGCTCCCCTGCCTAAGGCAGGACTAGAACTTACTGTCTCCTGGTGATTCGGCCAAACATATCCAGCCTGCTTCCCTGCCTAAGGCGGGACTAGAACTCACTGTCTCCTGGTGATTCGGCCAAACATATCCAGCCTGCTCCCCTGCCTAAGGCGGGACTAGAACTTACTGTCTCCTGGTGATTCGGCCAAACATATCCAGCCTGCTATCCTGCTTAAAGCAGGACTAGAATTCACTGTCTCCTGGTGATTCGGCCAAACTTATCCAGCCTGCTTCCCTGCCTAAGGCGGGACTAGAACTCACTGTCTCCTGGTGATTCAGCCAAACTTATCCAGCCTGCTTCCCTGCCTAAGGCAGGACTAGAACTTACTGTCTCCTGGTGATTCGGCCAAACATATCCAGCCTGCTTCCCTGCTTAAAGCAGGACTAGAATTCACTGTCTCCTGGTGATTCGGCCAAACATATCCAGCCTGCTTCCCTGCCTAAGGCAGGACTAGAACTCACAGTCTCCCGGCCTTAACCACTAGACTAAACTGTCTTTCTGTTTTGAAACTCAAGAAAGCCAGGAGATGCTAAAACAAAAGCAGTTGCTTCCTTTGGGGATCTGATCCAAGGCTAACATTCCCCACAGTACATTTGCTCTCATCTGTTGTTTGGATAAACCGAAGGCGTTCTACAAAGGGACTGCAAGTCTCCAAGGGAAACTGAAACCTTCAAGAGCATCCTCAAACTTTTCACTCTTTCGGAATGCACAGATGGGTCTTTATTCTCTCTTTATTTTTCCGGAGCGATTTAAACAATGTCAATGGATATTCCAGGAGCCATTTATAATAAGAGGATTCCATTCTGGTGGCCTGTAAGATGGGGAAACAAGGCTAATAAGGACAGTACTTATTATTTTCAATATTGGTTCATTCCTCTATTTTATGTCTGGGTTGTTTCCTTAAACCAGGGGTAGGCAACCTTGGCTCTTTTCTGACTCGTGGACTTCAACTCCCAGAATTCCTGAGCCAGCTTGGGGGAACTATGTCTCCTTCATGACTTGTGGACTTCAACTCCCAGAATTCCTGAGCCAGCATGGCTCAGCTTGGAAACCTCTCCCTTTCCCCTCAGCATGGCTGGCTCAGGAATTCTGGGAGTTGAAGTCCACAAGTCATAAAAGAGCCAAGGTTGCCTACCCCTGCCTTAAACCATGTTTTGTTTCACTGTTACTTGTTGCAAAAGGCACAATTGGCTGGGGGTTTATGATACAGGTAGTCCTCAGCTTACAGCCACAATTGGGAACAGCATTTCTGTTGCTAAGCAATCTGGTTGCTAAGTGACTCATGTCCAATTTTATGACCTTTGCCATGGTTAAATAACTCTCCGCAGTTGTTCAGGGAATCATGTGGTCATTAAACGAATCTGGCTTCCCCCTGTACTTTGTCAGAAGCCAGCTGGGAGAGTCACACATGGCAATCGCAAGGTGTATAATAATCAATTGCAGGTAGTCTTTCACTTACCACAATTGGGAGCAGTTGTGCCCAAAGATTTTGCCATGGCTATTAAATGAATCATGCAGTCGTTAAACTAACCCAGCTTCCCCATGAGCTTTTGTTTGTGGGGAGCCAGCAAGGAAAGTCACAAATGGTAATTATGTGACCCAAGATACTGCAACCGTTGTTAGATACAGGTAGTCCTCCAGTTACGAATGTAATGGAGCCTGCCAATTACATTCGTAACCCGAGGATTCGCCCAGGCCTCCATTTGCAGAGAACAGAGGCCTAAAGTACCGTGAGACCTTGGACTACTGATCTCGCGGTACTTTAGGCCTTGATTCTCTGTGAACGCACCAAAGGCCTGAAGCAGGCCAAGAAACTGAAGGCTTGCTAGATCTTCGCAATGTGAGTATCCACAGGCCCAAGACCTGTGGAGACCCGGCCAGGCGGAGGGAGGAAATTAGGCAGCATGAATGTTGCAGTGCCTCTGTAGTTGTTCGTAAGGGCGAATCAGTGGTGGGATTCAGTCAGTTTGCACCACTTTGGCAGAACTGGTACCTAATTTTTTTGTTGCCCAGGCCCAAAACGGACTTCCAGAAGCGGCATCCACACAGAGAACCAGTTGTTCACATATTTGAATCCCACCACTGGGGTGAACGACTGCCGTGGTGCTGCAACATTGATAACTTTGGGACTGTCGTAAGTAGTTGAGGTGGTTAATGTCACAAGTTCGAATGGTCGCTAAGTGAACTGTTGTAACTCAAGGATTACCTGTACATGCCGATTGCCAATCCTAAATTTTGATCATGTGTCTGTGGAGATGCTTTGAAGGTCGTACGTGTGGTTGTAAGTCACTTGTTTCAGCACCACTGTAACTACATCTTTAAATCACTACCGTACTCATAAGTGGAGACCGCTTGTATGTATTCATTATGGGTTAGCAAGTATTGCAAACAGAGTTAAACCAGAAACTGAACAAAAATTAAACGTAGGTTTAAACTTTAAATGTAAGGTTTAAAGCAATGTAGAAACACAGCATTTTCAACAGAGTAAGCCCATAAGATACTAACTCTTGTTTTTAACTAGTTCACTAAATAAACTGTCATTGTCTGGCTTTGCAAGAAATATAAACTATGCTTCCCATATTATAATGGCTAAATTAGTACGTGTTCATCTCATGGTCCAATTATATGTGGTTCATTGAATGAACCCAATTTAGTAAATCATATTTTGACTGGAAATGTTATGATGTAATTACAACCTGCAATAGTAGCTATCTCTAGCTAATATACTTGAAAGTGTAATACTCAGAAGCGATTATCGTTTCAGCTGGTGAAGCAACTACAACTAAGATAATCTGTTTATACATTTATCACCTACTATATGATTCATCACCAACACTCCCCCTGAGAATGTAATTTTTCTCCCCAGTTACAATTCTTCAGAAAGATCTCTGTTAGCCTGTTGACAGTTCCGAGTAAATCCACATCATAGGAGCTACATCATGCCAGAGCTGCAGGCATTTCCCACTAAAAGGAATGAATTCAATGACCTTTTTTGCTTAAATAGCTGGTGATGATTCCCACTAAAAACAGTATTGCTCATCTTCTGGGCACAACTTAAGGTTGATCAAGAGATTGGAGCTTTCAAGTACCAGCATATTTCTTGTTTTATAGTCAGGCACCTCTCCCACTTCCTGTCAACACGTTAACTCAGTAAGGAAAATGGGAGCAGAACCCAACTTCACATGAAGTGTTAACGCCACTCTATAATGCCTTGGTAAGACCACACCTGGAACACAGTTTTGGTTGCCACAATGTAAAGCCTGTGTCTAGATAGGGCTTTAAAAAAAGGGGCTGTAGGAATCTGACCACTTGTTCCCCCCCCCCCCTGGTCGGTTTCTCACAACTCTGCTTGTCCAGGTCAGTCAAAGATAGGGGTGGCTGTTATTAGTCTTAGTTTTAACTGCGGTGGGCTTAGTTTATTGTGTAAGCCTTCCTATTTGCTTCGGCTTAGTCTTCAGTATGTTTTTATAACCAATGTAAAAAAAAGATGTTGAGACTCTAGAAAGAATGCAGAGAACAGCAACAAAGATGATCAAGGGACTGGAGACT
This sequence comes from Vipera ursinii, assembly GCF_947247035.1. Classification (NCBI taxonomy): domain Eukaryota; kingdom Metazoa; phylum Chordata; class Lepidosauria; order Squamata; family Viperidae; genus Vipera; species Vipera ursinii. Next base: position 68,362,190 of record NC_139521.1, read on the forward strand.
AAAACATATAAAGAACTGGATATGGCTAGTTTAATAAAAAGAAAGTCTAGGGGTGACATGATAGCAGTGTTCCAATATTTGAGGGGCTGTCACAGAGGGAAAAAAAAGGGGGAGTCAATCTATTTTCCAAAGCAGCTGAAGGCAGGACAAGAAGCAAAGGATGGAAACTAATCAAGGAGAGAGCGCCAATCTAGAACTAAGGAGAAATTTCCTGACAGTGAGAACAATTAAAATCAGCGGAACAACCTGCCTCCAGAAGTTGTGGATGCTCCAACCCTGGAAGTTTTTAAGAAGAGACCGGACAACCATTTGTCTGAGCAGAGGGTTGGACTAGAACAGGGGTAGGCAACCTCGGCTCTTTTATGACTCATGGACTTCAACTCCCAGAATTCCTGAGCCAGCCAAGCTGGCTCAGGAATTCTGGGAGTTGAAGTCCATGAGTCATAAAAGAGCCGAGGTTGCCTACCCATGGACTAGAAGACCTCCAGGGTCCCTTCCAACTCTCTTATTCCGCTGTCCAACGTTTGGCGACATGAAGCGCAGGAGGGGACTTGGGCCGGCCCCATCTGAAGAAAAAAAAAAAGACACTCAACAGTTTCGCTCCGGACTCCAACTCGATCCCCACCCCAACCCCGCTCCGACAACCTTCCCTCATTTAAAGTTAGCAAGCGAAGATTCAGCCGTACCAACAGGCGTAAAAATAGCTTTTATCCGTGGGCTGTTAGGCTTTTAAATGGGACATAATCTTATGCAGAATTGACTTGGGAGGCCGGTGTGTGGTGTAGTTGGTTCACATAGTGTGGTGGGATGGAGGGTTTGTTGTCACTGTGTGTTGGGGGGGGGAGAGAGCACGGGGGGGGAGGCTCAGCTAATCTCAATGCACACATGGTGTACTTTGACAATAAAGGTTTATTATGGCATGGGTCCGGAGTGCATGGCATGGGTCTGGAGTACCTCGGGGATCACCTGCTGCGAGCGTCAACTTCCCTCCGCCCTGTGCGTTCCCACAGAGAGGGCCTCCTCAGGGTGCCACCGGTCAGAGAATGTCGGCTGTTGGCCCCCAGTGGGAGGGCCTTCTCTGTGGGTGCCCCGGCTTTATGGAATCAGCTGCCGGTTGAGCTCCGGATGGCACCCGACCTTCGCTCCTTCCGACGCGGCCTGAAGACCTACCTATTTGAGCAAGCCGGCCTGGCCTGATGGGGGATGTGCTGGGGTTTTTATTGGGGATTTTTATATTATTCTACTGTTTTTAGTTCGGGCTCTTATTTAATTCTTTTTTAATTTTTGTATTCTGTATTTTTTATGTGCCCTGTTCACCGCCCTGAGTCCTTCGGGAGAAGGGCGGTATACAAATATAATAAATGAAATGAAATGAAATGAAATTATTATTATTATTTATTTATTTTATTTTAATTCCATTTATATCCCGCCCTTCTCCAAAGACTCAGGGCGGCTTACAAGCTTAGCAGTAGCCTTCATTCTATGTATATGCCTGCTTATTAGGGCTTTCACACACCCCCAAGCGGCATTATTACAAAGTCAGCTTAATTGCCCCCAACAATCTGGGTCCTCATTTTACCTACCTCGGAAGGATGGAAGGCTGAGTCAACCTTGAGCCTGGTGGGATGCAAACCTGCACTAATTGCAGGCAGCTGGCGTTACTTAAGGAGGCATTAGCCCACTGCTCCACCGAGGCTCTGTGTGAGCAATTATTATTATTATTATTATTATGAGCAATCCACATCCCGACTCTTCTCTTCCCCCCCTCCCCGTTCACCCCCCCACCACCACCCATTTTAACTTCTCCTGCTCCGGCCCCGCCCACTACCGTGTCGGATTGCAGAGCCAGGATTGGTGGGAGAAGCCTGGACAGGCGGAGTCCAAAGGCGAGAAGGGGGAGTCGGCGCTACTACTGTCGTGCCGGCCAGACGCGGTCTAGGCGCATTCGAGAGGAGGGGCCGCCGGCAGAGTCGCCTGCGCGCAGCATCCAGCCGTCGCGCAGCATCCAGCCGTCCCCCAGCTCCGGAGGGCGCTGCTGCTGCTGCTGCTACTACTGCTGCTGCTGCTCGCTCCTCTGCGCTTTCCCGGAGCCAGGTGTGCGGCGGCGGCGTCTCGGACTTTCCCGAAAGGGGAAAAAGCTTCTTCCCGGGGCTGCGCGCGGTAGGCATCGGCGTCGCCTTCCTAATTTTTATTTTTATTTTTATTTTTTTTGCGCCCAAGCAGTTGGGTCTTCTTGGCGGCAGGCGAAGTCGCGCTCAGCAAAGAAAGCCTGGAGCCGTGCCGCCTTCTCTCCGGCCATCCGGATTCTCTTCCTTCCAGGGGGGGGGGGACCCCCGTCCGGGGCTTGCTTTCCCGTTGCTCCCGGGGGTGTGTGTGTGTGGCTTTGCTCACCTGTCCCGGACTGGGAAGATAATTTTGCCAGCTTAGAACCGTTCACCTGCCGGCCCCGGGTTAAGTGTTGCGCGGCGGGACGAAAAGTCTCGGAAGCCGCCTTGCTTGCAGGTCGTTCAAAGCGGCGGAGTAAAGCCCCCCCAAAGCTCATCGCGGGACCTTCGAGGCGCTGCTGTTGGAAGGTAGCCAAACCCCGTCCTTTCGTGTGTGTGTGTGTGTGTGTGCACGCTTCTCACGAGCGGCTTTCCGAGTGGGAAGGTGGCGGCGAGAGATGGGGACACGAGTGAGGGCTGCTCGGTATTATAAATTAACTCTCAAAGTAAGGGAGAGTTCAGCATTGCCTCCCTTCCACCACTGACGGTGTTGCCTAGCTGGCTAATGAAACGTCTGCAAAAACAACTAACCAAGATCAGAGAACACACACACACACACACACACACACACGGGGTGTTGCGTTTGGCCCTGCCGGGTTGCTTAAAGCAGGCTAGGAAGGCGCGCTTCTTCTTCGACTTAGCTTGCGGGTTTAAAACGGCGATCCTAGTTGTGGCTGTGAATGAGGTTGCGCGATAAGAAGCCGCCGGGTGGATCCCTAGGCTGCGATCTCTTTTCGAGGCGGAGCTGCCGCTCTTCTCTGTCCCCGCTCCGCTTCGAAATCCTCCCCGTCTCCGAAGTATTAAATGCGGTCTGAAGGAAGAGAGCCGGCTGCCTCTTCCCATCTATAGATTTAGCTTTCGGAAAGCAAGCAAAGAATTCCCAGCTGAATTCCAGCAGGGGAGCCGCTATTAGCCCCGGGAATCCAGATCGGGGTTTTGGGGAAAGCCTGTGTCTTGTTGTTGTTGTTAGCTGCGAAGTCGTGTCCGACCCATCGCGACCCTATGGACAACATTCCTCCAGGCCTGTGTCTAGATACGGCTTAAAAAAGGGGCTGTAGGAATCTGACCACTTGTTCCCCCCCTCCCCCCCCCCGCTGGTCGGTTTCTCACAACTCTGCTTTGTCCAGGTCAGTCAAAGATAGGGGTGGCTGTTATTAGTCTTAGTTTTAACTGCGGTGGGCTTAGTGCATTGTGTAAGCCCTGCCTATTTGCTTCGGCTTAGTCTCCAGTGTGTTTTTATAACCGACAAGATGGGTTACTTCAATAGTTGGACCCAGATTGTTGGGGGCAATTAAGCTGACTTTGTAATAATGCCGCTTGGGGGTGTGTGTGAAAGCCCTAATAAGCAGGCATATACATAGAATGAAGGCTACTGCTAAGCTTGTAAGCCGCCCTGAGTCTTCGGAGAAGGGCGGGATATAAATGGAATTAAAATAAATAAATAAATAAATGTTTGTGTGAATTTATGCTGTGCTCCCTTGCCTGATTTGACCTAGGTCAGCAGCAGTAAAATTACCCAAAATAAGCTCTCTGGATGTTTTAGCTGGTTTATTTTGTTAGTGACGAAAGAAGCTAAAAACCACTTGATCTGTGTCGCTAAGTCAGTGTATATACTCTGAAACTTTAGAGTCAAGCTAGCTGGCCATAGCTCTGTTTTTCAGGCTTATTGGCCATTAATTCCTAGATAAGTCCATTAATGGTGTTGACTGCAATAATCTCAGTTCAGGGAAAGGGTATCAAAAGCAAATAGGCTTGAGCAGAATGCAACAATGTGAGGAAGTGGTTAAGGACCAAGGACACTCAGATTTAAGTTCCTATTGAAACTAGGAATGGATAGATCTGCTGGTTGTATTAAGAGAACTGACTCACTCTATTTACTGAATTAAACTATTTTATGAACTTGCACGATATGCTGAACCCTATGCTTTGGGTATTCCTACCATAATTCAAGAGGCTAAAAACTGATTTAATTGAACCCCCAATAAAACTTAGAATTTTGGAATGCACAAAGCTGCTTTTAGCTTGATCAGGTATTTTCTGGGTTAATGACTGGTAAGTAACTTCCAGCTGGTCACTTTCTCCCTGGCCAAATGATAAATCCTGATGTTGTGGCCTTATCCAGCCAGGTATGGCCCAGGTATCTTGAAATTCAGTTCCCAGAATTTCAGGTCATTTTGAAGATGCCAAGTTGGCCAGGTTAAGGATAGATTATTCTGGGGGGAAAAATATATCTCATTATGGGGTTGCTCAGAGTCAATATAAACTTGAAGGTGCTTAATAATAGTAATAAAATTTGGATCTGGTCTTATAGGATCAGCTTGGTTATTGACTTCCAGTAATATAATCATGGTGATTAAATTGTCAAACTACAAACTTCCAGAAGTATGATCAGAACAACATTTAAAGCTGAAGGTAATGTCCTCGTGCATTGCCTTTTAGATAGTAATATAATTATTTCAGGCACTTCAGGCTGTGGAAAGCCAGATCTTCACCCTGCTAAGTTGCTCCCCCCCCCCCAAAAAAAACCCACACTGATCCTGTAACACCTTTAGGATAATCTATATTAATGGCTTCTCATTGGATTGCTCCCTTTTAATTTGAGCTGGTGACTCTCTGCTTGTCTGTGGCCAAGGAGAACAGCCTAGAGAAATGGTGGGAAATAAAAAAAAAATCCAGTTATCAAGATCAGAAATGAAACTACAGTGACAGCAATTTTAATGTTGTCTTGGCTGGCTGGTGTATTTCCTTCCACTCTGGGGTGTGTCTTTAGCCTCCTTTTCTCGGAGGTGGATTAATGGGCTTGTTTTGGCTTTCCTTGCCAACTTTGATCTCCCACAATATGCCTGTGTCTGTGCGTTGCAGAATCCTCTAAATTTAGCACCCAGGGGATGCACAACTAAGGAAGCTAAAGCTGAGAGAATCTCGGAAATTTACAGGGAGAGAGGGCTGGACCTGGTGCCTTGTTTTGATCACAGCATGGTGAGACAAGTAACACTCAGCTTAAACGATGACACATTCTTGCTCTTCCATTGGAAATGAGTGCATATTTATATCCAACTATGGCTTGTGGTTCCTGATGGCTACCAGGAAATAAGGGGATGGCTAGGAAAAAGAATAGGAAGTTTTAATTTCAAAGGGAGAATGCAGTTCTCTGTGGCTACTTGGAAGTAACTCTTGTTGCATTCAGTGGGGCTTGCTAGTTGTGACTGCAAGAAAGATTACTCTTGGTTGTGCTTTGTCTTAGAAGATCATTGTTGGTTAAGCCATAATTGATTGGATTCTCTCAAGACTATTGGTTGGAAACATGCGGAAGAGGCCTTCATCCTGCGGTGGATAGACAATGGCTAGAGTGATGATGAAGATGATGATGATAATAATTGGGTTCTTATAGTAAACCATGAGCAATGGTTTTGAAAGGCTAAAGGACAGTTTTGGCTTTGCACAATGTGTTCTAACTCTTACAAACCATTTACATCTTCCTGCTATTAGTTAGCTCGGATGCTGCTCATAAGTCATGTTTATATACTTCAAGGATTCTCGAGGTCAGCAAGCCCAGCCTATTGTGATTCAGTTAATAAATTATGCTTTACGATTAGGATTTAACTGAATGTGTGGATCCAGTCATAGAAAACTACTGGGTACTCCAGGAGTAGATATTCAGTCTCACCACTTGCTACTCCAGTCAGTAGGGCAACCATAATACAGATTGGAAAATTAGATGTCTTCAATGGATATCTTTCCTTTTATCTACAAAATCCTCCAGCCAAAAGCAATCTGAAGTAAAATCCTGCAGAGTGAATCCCATCACATCTGCAGGGGATCAGGTTGGGAACGATTGTGTTACGGCTGGCTTGAGGATTAGTGATTGGCAATGTGTGTGTAATATATATATATATATACACACACACACACACTCTGCTCAAAAAAATAAAGGGAACACAAGATAAGACATCCTATTAAATACAGTACATTGTGTTGTTTAAGTGTTCCCTTTATTTTTTTGAGCAATACACACACACACACACACACACACACACACACACACACACACACACATATATATATATATATATATATATATATATATATATATATATATATATATATATATATGCAATAATTATATATGTAGATTGCCAGTGTGTCTAAAAATAAAGAGGAGGAAGGTATGTTTGAGATGTTTGCTGCCTTGAATTATTTGTAAAAAAAATAATAAAGGTGGGACATTAAATAAATAAATAAATGTAGCCTTGTGCTTCAGGCAGGGGTGGCGTTACTGGCACAAGGGTTTGTGCTGCTGGTACAAAATAGGTTTCTATACGTCCTACACACACTTCATTTTATCTATTTATCTAGAGCTTTCTTAAGCTCTCCCTAACCCTCCTTTGTGATTGAAACTCTTTGATCTCAGCAAGGCTTGTTTCGATTTAACAGTGGCAGAGATTTTGATTGCATTTATTATCCTGTGGGAAAGTGAGGTTAGGGTTAATCTTTCCAAGACGTGTTTGTGATGCTGACTCCTAGCTTGCTTAGCCTAAATAATAAAAAAGGGGTATGGGTAGTCCTTGACTTACAACCATTCGTTTAACAAATGTTTGAAGTTACAACGGGGCTGAAAAAAAGTGACCTACGACCCATCCTCACACTTATGACCATTGCAGCGTCACCACATCCCTATGTTCAGAATTTGGGTGTGTGGCAACCACCATGTGTTTAGGATGGTTGCAGCATCCCAGGGTCACTGAAATGCCATTTGGATTTTCCCAGAGGGCTTCCAGGAAACAAAGTCAAGGAGAGAAGCCAGATTTCCTTAATGACTTTGCTTAATTACTTAACAACCACAGCAAAAAAAGGTCATAAAATTGGGCACAACTTTCATGACTTCATGGCTTAAGGAACCCTGGTGGCGCAGTGGTGAGAATGCAGTGTTGGAGAATAACTCTGCCTGCAGCCAGGCGTTCGATCCTTGACTCGGCCTTTCATCCTTCCAAAGTCAGTAAAATGAGGACCCAGGTTGTTGGGAGCAATAGGCTGACTCTGTAAACCACTTAGAGAGGGCTGTAAAGCAATATGGAGCAGCATATAAGTCTAAGAGCTATTGCTATTGCTAATGGAAGTTCCAGTCCCAATTGTGATTGTAAGGCAGGGGTCTTCAAACTTTGGCCCTTTTATGACTTGTGGACTTCAACTCCCAGAATTCCTCAGCCAGGCACACTGGCTGAGGAATTCTGGGAGTTGAAGTCCACAAGTCATAAAAGGGCCAAGTTTGAAGACCTCCTGTTGTAAGGAAAAACGACTATTTGTAGACTGATCCAGAGAAGTCAAGAGGATCAACAGCTATTGTCCTTCAAGACATTGTGATTTAATTTAATTTAATTTAATAATATTTGTATACCGCCCTTCTCCCTGAGGACTCAGGGCGGTTCACAGGGCAGAATAAAATACTAAATACAAACATTAAAAAGAGATTAAATGATTGCCCAAGTTAAAACAATTGGAATAGAATTCTAAAACACCAAGTTAAAATTAAGACACCAAAAATAAAAAACCCCACCAATCCCCATCAGGCTAGGCCGGCTTGTACAAACAGAAACGTCTTGAGATCACGACGAAAGGAGTGAAGATCGGGCGCCATCCGGAGCTCTACCGGTAGCTGATTCCACAGCTCCGGAGCGCCCACAGAGAAGGATCTCCCCCTGGGGGCCACCAATCGACATTCTCTGATCGGTGGCACCCTGAGGAGGCCCTCTCTGTGGGAACGCACAGGGCGCAGGGAGCTTGATGCCGGCAGCAGATGTTCCCTAAGGTACTCTGGCCCCATGCCATGGAGGGCTTTGAACACCGTTACCAGTACCTTGATGACTGAAGTTCAGCTGCTAGATAGATTGGTAGAGCTGCCTTCTGTTGTTGGCCACTTGAGGATAGACTGGTGGGCTTAAATGGGCCGGGGGCAATGGTGGGATTCAAATATGTAAACAACCGGTTCTCTGTGTGGATGCCACTTCCAGAAGTCCATTCTAGGCCTGGGCAACAAAAAATTACCTGAAGTGGTGCGAACTGGCTGAATCCCACCGCTGGCCAGGGGTCCATTCTGCAAGCACATTGGTTATGTTCTTCTTATAAGTATAAGAATTCCCTCCTTAGAGTCTAGTATGAGAGCAAGGGGAAGCATTGAAATGGATGTGTTGAGGAAAAATGTCCAAATTGACCATCGGTACATTTTGCTCTCAGCTTTCCAATTTATTAATTCCATTAGGGATCGCAAGCCATATGTTTCAGCTCTGGGTTTTTGAACCAGGCTTAGTGGTCTAATTCACAGTAAGCCCAAAACAAACCAGATTGTGATACAGCATTACAGGTAGTCGAGTTGCAGCAGTTCATTTAAGTGACCGTTCAAAGTTACAACAGCCCTGGAAAAATGACTGATGACCATTTTTCACACTTAATGACCATTGCAGCATCCCCATGGTCACATGAACAAAATTCAGACACTTGGCAACTGGCTCACATTTATGACAGATCCCAGGGTCACGTGATCCCCTTTTAAGACCCTCTGACAAACAGAGTAAACAGGGAAACCAGATTCGCCTTACAACAGCGTTACTAACTTAACAACTACAGTTGTGTTAAGTCAGGGCTTTTCAACCTTTTCACCCATTGTACCACTTTTAGGATATGGCAACATCCGAGTATCACCAGTCGCCTAGCAAGGTGTCAGAAACTTGATGACCAAAAAAAAGAAAAAAAGTGATGAAGTACAGGTAGTCCTTGACTTACAACAGTTTGCTTAGTGACTGTTCGAAATTACAATGGCACTGAAAAAAGTGCCACCCCAAAGCACAGCCGAGCAAGACGCCTGCCCGCCCGCCCAGCGGCACCCTTCCTCCTGTCCGAGGTTTTCATTGTTGTGAGCATTTCTGTTGAGGATTGGCAGTGGGGATGGGGTGGGAGTGGGGTGTTTGGTTTCTATTCACCTCCCCCCCGCTGGGTGGTTGCAGCAGGTTTTGGTCACTTCACATGGCCTGGGACACTCTAACCATCATACATGTGAATCAGTTGCCAAGCATCTGAATGTAAATCACAAGACCCTGGAGATGCTGGCAACATTCCAGCTGATCTTTCTGGGCTCAGCAGAAGCACCAGGATCAGCGCCAAGCTCCAGCTGGAGCCTGGCGCTGATCCTGGCGCTTCCACTGAGGCCTGAGAGCCGCAAAGAAGCGCTGATCCTGGCGCTTTTGCTGAGCCCTGACAGCCCTGCAACTCCATCCGTCTCTCGCTCAGGCGGTGTTACCACTGGTTCAGCTCATTCCCCTCCCCCTCTACCACTTTTCTAGGATGGTCGCATACCACCTGCCAGGTGCCAATGTACCACAGGTGGTACCCGTACCACTGGTTGAAAAGCCCTGTGTTAAGCAATTTGCTTAACCACTGCAGCAAGAAGGTTTGTAAAATGAGGCAAAATTTACTTAACTGTCTCACTTAACAGAAGTTTTGGGCTCCACTGTGGCCGTAAGTCAAGGACTACTTGTAATATCTGTATGACTAACCTAAATTACAGAGATTGTGCTTTTCAAAACAAAGAGTTGGATAACAAGCTTTTGTATTTATATGGCTACTGGAGAAGAGAACATGTAGGAAAGTTTCTGGAACTAATTCTGTGAGACAGGTGGGACATCCTGAAAATAGAAAATAAATTGAGCACTAGTGAAATAGTTAAGAACCATGACACATTAAAGCAACAGACTGAAAAGACCTAGACACTTATTTTTATGTATTAGATTTTTATCCTAACTTTATTACTTTATAGGTAATGCAAGGTGAGCCCTGCTGGTCGTAAACACTCTTATTCTTCAGAAATCACTGAACGAATAAATGTGGGATGACTGAAGTGGCACCTGAATGCTATCTCACTTAATGTGCACCACAGAATCTGCACAAAGCAGGATTACAGCTTATACCGCAGTGCATTGTGATGCAGGCCCTAAAAGCGTCAGGCTTTGATTCATGTCTGCTGGTGGAGATACCTACAACACCTGCATTGCGAGCAACCCCGTTCCTACTCCCTTCACCAGTGTTTTCCAGATTGAAGCTGCCGCTGCCACCATTCAGATATATTGTCATGCAGCATTTGTCACTCTTTAAGATGTGGGGACTTCATCACCCAGAATTCCCCAGCCAGCATGTCGAGAAGATTGAGAAACCCTGTAGTGAATGTACATCTGTGGTGAGGAAATGCTTGCAGACCCATTTTTTATATTAAAAAAACCCAAACAAACACGGCAGTGGTGGGATTCAAATATGTGAACCACCGGTTCTCTGTGTGGATGCCGCTTCCGGAAGGCCATTCTGGGCCTGGGCCACAAAAAATTAGCTACCGGTTCTGCTGAAGTGGTGCGAACCGGCTAAATCCCACCACTGAAACACGGTCTGTAAAGAATAGGAATTCTCACATCAGGCAGCTGCTAGGAACCTGACAGTTACTACTTCTTTTGCTTGTTCGTCTGTGCTGTTGATTTCAGATTGTTTACCTATAGTAATGTGTTGCACCTGACACTGTCAATTACTGCAGAACAGATAAAATGTTTGGTTTTTTTCCCAGCGGTTACTTAACAACCATCTTTGTCGGGCTGTCAAAAAGAGATGGCACTCCCATTCCAGGGCATGGAAAATTGTTCAAAAAAAAAATATCCATGTTTTCAGTGGGTGAAAAATGGAGAAATGAGAAGTGGCAGATGGTTTCAAAAGAGAGCAAAACTCCACAGTCCAGCTGATAATAGTTTGATGGATTTAGATCAGGTTGTATATCTCAGGCGCAGATTGAGTGGCAACTTGGTATGTTCGATTGTGACATTGTGGGGCAGAGGAGGGGTGGGGGAGAGAAAGACTTGGAACAGGCAATTTTTCATTGAGCGTCGACAGCCCTGCTTTTCCCTCATTTTCTCCTGCCTTGCAGTGTGCGCCTTTTGGTGGTTAGATAAGACAAAAACATCAGTGGGTCTCAGCGCTTTTGTAATAGAATGGTACCCGAGCTGATCTGGATTGGATTTGTTTCTCTAGAAGGAAGCTGACAGTTTATTTAGAGATTTATAGTCGGAAGGAAGGATCTGTTCCTTGCAGATAATGAAATAATTAAAATGTCTGCACTGACGCTGCTCCGTGTTAGAAAGCTGATTGCAGTCGTGGAGACTTTTTTTTAACTTGTGAGTGTAAATGCCAAAATGGGCAGAGGGCTGGGGTTGCCGCTCCGTATAAAAATAGTCAGAGGCAAGATCTTTTTGTGAGAGTGACTCAGGTCTGTGTGTGTGGTCTAGGGAATTTTGTTTTCCAGTGTCCCCTTGAAATGTGTGGGTGTGCATGTTGGAAACGGGTCTGAATAAGGAGGTTAAAAGTTAAGAATTCTTACTCATCTTGAATTTTTCCCCCATTTCTCCGCCAACAGCATGAGCATCTTTCTCTTAAAAAGAGAGCAGCAGTCACTGTGTTTCTTGGATGCCCGTGCAACACTCTCCTTAAATCTGTTGACTTTACAAGTATGATTGCTTGCAAGGCTGAAGCTTTGAGCCGAGAGTTTAGCGTCTAGAGTTCCACCTTCTGTGCAACGTGAGAATTGCTGGCAGATAGCTGAAATAATCCAGCTGCCGAAGAGCCTCTGATGTGGTTAATTCGTTTTTCCTTCACTCTGTTCCTTCCTTTGGATCAGGTTCCACTGGAGGAAATTAGCACTGAGATCACAAGAGACTTCGCTGAACATGGAACTCTAGAATAAGAGAATACCGGTAATCCTTGACTTATGACCACAATTGAGTCCAAAATTTCTGCTGCTAAGGGAGACAGTTGTTAAGTGAATTTTGCCTCATTTTACAACCTTTCCCGCCACAGCAGTTAAGTGAATCGCTGCATTTGTTAAGTTAGTAACACGGTTGTTAAGTGAATCTGGCTTCCCCACTGACTTTGCTTGTCAGAAAGTTGCAAAAGGGGAATCACATCGACCCCGGGACACTGCAACCGTCATAAATAAGAGTCAGTTGCCAAGCCTCTGAATTTTGATCACATGACCATGGGGATGCTGCAACTGTTGCAGGTGTGAAAAACGTCTTGCTCCAATGCCTCTTCCTTTAGGACTTATTTCTCTTGTGCTTTTCTCTGACATGGGGTCTCTCCCCACCTGCATAAGAACCACGTGCCTGGTCCTGATATAAGACGAGAGGAATGACTAGCATTGTGCAAGTCATGTGGGATTTGTTTCAGTTCAGCTATTAGAAGGTGATAGGATTAGAGTCAAATTGATCCAGTTTAATGGAAGATTCAGCAATGAGCTCTAAAGGGAATATGTCAAAATACTTTCAAGGATTTCACTTTTTATTTTTATTTTTATTTTTTTGCAGAATGGGGTAAAAATTATAGGGATGGCAAACTCCTTAGAGGCCACTAATCCTGCAAAATTTCAGCTGGATTGTTTCAAAGGTTTCACTACAATACATCTTAAAAATATTTCCTTGATTCTATTTTTTTTTAAAGGCGGAATTAATGGGGATGAGAAAAGGACAGTCAGCAGCTTGTACATTGTCCAGGAAGAAATCTATAGAGAAGCTCTCCGACTTAAAAAAAGATACACATTTAAAAATATTTTTAAGAAGTAGGCTCTTAAAAATCTGCCACTCCCATTCTTAACGAGTGATCATTTAATTAGTGATGGGAGCAGTGACATTCTTCACACCTAAAGCCAAGCTGAGAATGACTGTTTTTTTGTTTTGTTTTGATTTGAATTAGCATGAATTGCTCATCCTCTGGCTATAGTGTGGGATTTTGTGTGAATCAGACCTCTGATGCAGACCTTTAAAGAGCAAACTTGAGTTTAGCTTTGATTAGCAGCAGCTGCAAACAGTGGAGAAATGGAATCCTATAAAAACAGAATGTGTGGCTTCTTGTGTGAGTTCATTCCCTACAGAGCATTTAATGTGTGCCAGTGTGTTCACAGAAAAAGTGAGAATAAAGGCTATCTTATTATTCAGCTGATATGCCCTATAATCTGTATCCAGTTCTTTGCAAGTGTCCTCGTTAATTTTGAGGGGGAGGCTTAACTTCTGCTTAAATGCACAGGCTGGATTCACACATGGGAAAATATAGCTTGATTTGCTTGGTTTATCATCTTGTATAAATGCAGACAACTTTAGTCAACAGACTAGTTAAACTGTGGGGTCCTTTGTGCTCTTAGAACTTGGTGGTTTTCTTGCAGACGTTTCATCACCAAACTAGGCAACGTCATCAGTGCAACCCTGAACTACAAATATTATCTTCTATGACAGAGGTCCCCAATTTTTTGGGCACCAGGGACCCGGTTCTGTGGAGAGAGGTTTTTCCGTGGACCGGAGGGTGAGTGGTTTTGTGTGCTGCCTGCATCTTGTGAATGGGGCTTTGCTTGTTTGTGCAGACCGGTTGCCGGCATGGGACTGGTCCACGGACATGGGGTTGGGGATCCCTGTTCTGTGGAGACGAGTTAAAATAAACTGCCGTTTAGGGTCACTGGAGTCCCCAACCGCTTAGAAATCTTTCCGCTTTGGGTTCAAATAAAGGAGCCAAATAAAGTCAACCTCAGGGGTCCGAATAGAGATAATAGGCAGAAAATGCAGATGTGAAGCTTGTGCCTTCACTTCAAGATGGGCTATTGTTTCAAAGGGCTTCCTTGCCAGCTGCTTTGGTCATAAATAATGACTTGGTAAGACACCGGCCTCAGATGCTGCTACGCACCACATGGAGTTAAGGCATGCTTGATTTGGCTTTGGCTATTCTCAGATCCTTTGTGTATGCTTTTCCAATTAATTCAGTCCATAAATCACCTGAGCTTTCCTTTGTAACAAAATAAATAGCTGGCCAAATTTTTTCAGGGCCTTTGGAGGATAATAGTACTGTGTGCAAGTGCCTCTAGCACAGGGGTTGGCGACTATGACAACTTTACGACCTGTGGACGTCAACTTCCAGAATTCTTGAGCCAAATGAAGCATGGTGCATTTCCTCCTCTGCTTACCCTTCTTCCCACACACACAAGCAAAGGAGCTATCACTCAGCCGAGTTGAATCACATGCAAACTTACTACAGTAATCATTCGTGGTGAATAAATGAGGTGCACCATAACCATGGAGGAAACCCTCAGACATTCTATTAACAGCTGGTTTGGGATGAGATGCTTACCAGCTACAGTGTAGACTGTTTGGCTTGGATGATAACATGAAGTCACCCATGAGTTGGTTCATACATCCTATATGGGCCACCATCTTTTAATGGCTTCACTTAACCATTGTTTGCAAGATGTGTGGGTTCTGGTAAGCAAGGACAAGTCACATAAGGGGCGGGGGCAGGTTTGTATGCGTTGCCATGGGGTTAAGATGGGTGGGAAGTTCCTAGGGAGCACACGTAGCCATTTCAAAGATGGCTTTTAGCATGTTTAGATCTCTACATGATTGACCTGCGGAGGGTTTTCCTTTGACTTTATACATGGTATTATTTTCACTCTTGGCTGGGTTTGTCTAGGGCTTTTTTATTGCGGTTTGTTTTCCCTTTTAATCTCCTGTACATCTGATAGGCAGCTCACATTCTTGGCCAGTCGAAAAGTGCCATAAAGAAGGACTATCCGTGTAAGATTTATAGTGAGAAAGCACGGGCAAACTCTTTCATGAAAGAGACTCCATCCATGTCTATAAACTGATAAATTTCTAAATTGTGGGATCCTTGGTTGCTCTCGAAGCTTGGTTGTTTTCTTGCAAACGTTTCACCCACACATCTTGCAAACGTTACAAGAGCCTTGGTGGAGCAGTGGGCTAATGCCTCCTTAAGTAACACCAGCTGCCTGCAATTAGTTCAGGTTCGCATCCCACCAGGCTCAAGGTTGACTCAGCCTTCCATCCTTCCGAGGTAGGTAAAATGAGGACCCAGATTGTTGGGGGCAATAAGCTGACTTTGTAATAATGCCGCTTGGGGTGTGTGTGAAAGCCCTAATAAGCAGGCATATACATAGAATGAAGGCTACTGCTAAGCTTGTAAGCCGCCCTGAGTCTTCCGAGAAGGGCGGGATATAAATGGAATTAAAATAAATAAATACATAAATTACACAACTAGGTAACGTCATCAGAGACGACAAAAAAAAGTCAAGAAGGAAACCAAAAGGCCAGAACATATCCTCTCCAGCAGCCTACACTTAGATAAGCAGGGATTAATACCAGACAAACGATCAAGCCAAAAAAAAATACCCTAATCAAAGAGAAAACCACACTTCCACACCAACACAGACAAAAGGCGAGCTACTGTTTATAAACTGGGAAGCAAACCCCACACTCCGTTGCCCTGATGACGTTACCTGGTTGGGTAATGAAATGTCTCCAAGCAAACAACCTTGCAGAGAGCACCAAGGACCCTACGGTTCAACCCTTGAGCTGCAAATATATTCTCTCTTAATTTCTACATGACCTTCTCCTCCTTTCTCTCTCCCTCTCTTTTTTTTTTTTTTACTTTTCTTTAAGCATCTTTTCCTTCCAAAGCATTCTCAGCCTGGCTCTTTCCAGCTTCTTTCTTAAGGCTCCTAGTTTTGCAGCATTACACACACCCACACCCCCACACACCCCCCCCGCGGTTCTCCTTCTTGTTAAGGCACGTGGAAGCCTTTCCTTCAGGGGCCCCTCCTGACCTATTTGTGCTGGGAAGAATCCAATCCCCAGTTGAACAGCTGCTCCCAGGGATGAACGTGACTTTTCGAGATCTTTGCCGGGTGCCCTCCCTCATTTTGATGCAAATCTCCTTTGGCATTTTGAAAAGAGGGATTAGCAGAAAGGAGGGGGGTCCCCTGGGTGGGAAGGCTTCTCTCAGTGTGCCCTCTATCCCCTAAGCAGCAAGTTTTTGCTTTCTCTTATTGTTTACTGGCTGAATCCTTTACTTGGGGTGGGGTGGGGTGGCTTTTGAAAGCTTTCCTTGTTCTGACCTGCTGCCAGAAGCAAGCCAGCCTTTTGAATTCCTTTTTGAATTCTTTGTGCACTGGTGTGTTTTCCTTTTTTTTTTGGGGGGGGGGGGGTTAGGGGGTTAGAATGTCCCTAGGAATCTGGCTAATAACTTAATAGCTTCTCTACTCCTACTGCAAACGCTTTGTACGGCACAGAGTGGACAGATGGAGGCAAAAAGAAAAAACAAAGAAAAAGTAGATTTCTCTGTAGGCAGCCCCATTAGCTCTGGCTTTTCAAAATCAGGTGTTTTCCCGGCCTGCCTTTCCTTGCTTTCATTTATGCTCGGAGAAGCTTTCCTTCTCTTTTTACCAAAAGAAAAAGGATGGCATCATGGCTGGGAGGGGGGTGGGGGCATTTGGGCTCTTTCTGGGCACAGGGGTGTGCAGTTTGCCAGCAGCTGGCCTGCACAAATGAGGCTTGCCATTTGGAGATTGTCTCTAGTGAATTGGGGAGGGGCAGCTATGCTAGGGAATATAAGGGGTACATGTGGATCCCTAAATGTGCTTAGAAAGAGGTTAGTTACAACCGAGGCGCGTAAAGCTGAAAAAGCTTGGAAAGGGTCCGGGACAGGTAGTCCTCGACTTATACCCATTGGTTTAGCCACTGTTCGAATGACAAAAGCCCTGAAAAATGGGATTTGTTAACCTGTCCTCATACTTTACGACCATTGCAGCATTGGCAGAGTGATCAAAATTCGGCTACTCGGCAACTGGCGTCTATTTCCAATGGTTTGAGCTTCGATTAAATGCGTATATATGCAGTGGTGGGATTCAGATAGGTGAACAACCGGTTCTCTGTGTGGATGCCGCTTCCAGAAGTCCGTTCTGGGCCTGGGCAACAAAAAAAAAATTAGCTACCGGTCCTGCCAAAGTGGTGTGAACCGGCTGAATCCCACCACTGTATACATGGCATTTTAACCAATTAGCCTTAAGGCGAGTGAGGAACTTTCAAGTGAAATGTTTTTAAAAAGATCCTCATGGATAGCTGATTCATTCTTTCTGCTGCATGGTTTGTGACAGGGCCATGCTAAGATGAGTGGAAGGTCATGAGTTGTGCAGTCTTTGAGAGTGTGCAAGCTTGCATGTAGATTTGGGGAGAAAATCAGTGATTGGTGGTAGGCTAGCAGGGGAAATCTAACATACCCGGGGAGGGGTTTACCAGATTGGGGAAATCTGGATTAAATAGGACTTGCAACTGGTCTAGGGAAAAATACCCAGATGGACAATGATGCAGTCCACGTGTAGAAGGAACGTCGTAAAGGGAATCGGAAAGGCAGAACTTTTGGGAATGGCAATGAATTTTAGGCTTTATTTAACCAGTTGTTATCATGCCCTCTTTTCCTCTAAAATTATTTGTGACCCTGATTTTGCCAGTTGTAAGTGCCTGTAGGAGAAGGAGTGGCAGAGATGGGGGCGGAGTCAAAAGAGGACTCAGCCTGGAATCTCTACATAGCCACAAATGGACAAAATCCAACCCCTCTTGAATTCCGTTGACTCTAATCGAGTACCGAAATAGTGCTAATCCTTAGTTGTGTAAATTCCTGTGCCTAGGCCTGAGCATTAAACTTCACACGTGGTCCTGTCTTCAGCATCTGACGGTGCTGGTCTGGTCACGTTGGGCATTAATCTACGACTGTAGCGACTTAACATCAAAATTCAAACTCCAATGTGATCGGAAGTTGAGGACCACCTGTATGGTTGCAAAAACACTCTGTACAGTAGTCATGACCATGTTCTCCCTGGGACAGGGATGTCAGAGGCCCGCAGGCCGGATGCATCATAGCAAAAGCATCATAGCAAAACCGCTCCCACCCCATTGCCGGCAATGGCAAAAAAGCCGCGATACATCACATGACGTTGCAAGTTTGGCACCCCTGCCCTAGGAGTTGACTTAAGAGAATCCACATTTATTAATCAAGTTCCACCCAGGCCATGTCATGTCATTGGTTGTTTTGAACTGCAGTATTTTGTTAGGAACAATAATGTCATTTTTATTTTGGTGAGAGATGGGAGGAAATTTCAAAAATTTATGGAAAGAGAATATTTGTTTGTTCTAAGATCCTAATGCAGTACAAGAGCTCTATTATGCTGCCTCTTGAACAAAAATGTGCTAAACCCTCATATTTTATTTACTGCTTACAACAAAGGATTAGCCACAACTGAGTTCTTGTTAATATTGCACATCTTCAGAATATTCCCTTTGCTAAGTGAAGCTTGTAGCTTTAGATACATGAGTTGGTGCTTCTACAACAGGGATCTTCAAACTCGGCCCTTTTATGACTTGTGGACTTCACACTGGCTGAGGAATTCTGGGAGTTGAAGTCCACAAGTCATAAAAGGGCTGAGTTTGAACACCCCTGAAAAATCAACTTGATTTTTCAAACATTGGCATCGTACATGTTCTCACAGTGTGATACCTGCAACATGACACTATGTAAATACTGTTTTGCACAACTTCTCTCTGAAGCGTGGGCAGGCTGGGGAATTCTGGGAGTTGAGGTCCACCCATCTTAAAGTGGCTGAGGTTGAGAAACACTGCTCTAGAGCAAGTCAAATCAATGTGGCTGTGATTTGATTTGATTTGCAATAGAATTTAATGTACTGCAATGATGTACAAGCTATTTTGATTTTGAAATGCCCTCTTTTAAGTGCAAAACAGCTATTTGGAAGGCAAAACAATTAGTTTTGACCTCTTGGAAGGTGTTTTGAAGAGGGCATTTCAAACATGGGAGTGTTTTGCACAGTCCTTTTGAATTGTGATTTGAATTTTGCAAAGCCACATAGTTGACTTTTTTTCAGAATGTAACATAATCCCTCAAAAAGCTTGACCTCTGACCTAAAATCTTAGGTATAACTCAGGCATCATAACTTATGCAATGTGATTTAAGCAAGGAGCAATGGCTCTATTCAAGATTCCTTTGAGACAAAAATAATTAATTCAATGTAACACTAGTCAGTCAAAATGATCATTCCTGGACAAACCTAATGATATAAAAATTTAATTTACAGATCATGATCTCAAAGAAATTCGCTTGATGTTTTGTTAGATCTTTAAAAACCAATTGATTTTTATTGTGTTTGACAACTTGATGGCACATAATCAAGCTGAATGACAACACAACCACAATTACAACCGCAACTGGACAGATCTAGATCTGAACTCATAATACAGGTCGTCCTGTATTGCAACTCAGCCCAAAATTTCTGTTGCAAAACACCACCGTTGTTAAGAGAGTTTTGCTTCATTTAATGACCTTTTTACCACAGTTAAGCAAATCACTGCAGTTAATAAGTTAGTCATGCAATCATTAAACGAGTCTGGCTTCTCCCATTGACTTTGCTTGTCAGAAGTTAGCTGAGAAGGTTTACAAATGGTGATCATATTAGAATTTTAGAATTTAGAATACTTTATTTGGCCATGTGTGATTTAGGCACACAGGGAATTTGTCTCCGGAATGGTGCAATTGCCATAGGTGACCATGGGGATGCTTCAACAGTCATAAATACAAAAACTGATCATAAGTCACTTTTTTCAGGTGTATTGTAACTTTGGTCAATAAACGAATGATTGTAAGTCAAGGACTACCTGTATAGTTTTTTGACCTTATTAGTTTGGGACTACTCATGGCTTTCAGCTGTAAAAGGGGAAGAAGGGCTAAAAGAAGGCAACAAGCAGTGTTGGGATTCAAATAGGTGGACAACCGGTTCTCTGTGTGGATGCTGCTTCCGGAAGGCCATTCTGGGCCTGGGCCACAAAAAATTAGCTACCGGTTCTGCCGAAGTGGTGCGTACCGGCTGAATCCCACCACTGACCTTAAGCCATCCGACTGACACTAATGTTTTTTTTGTGGCTGTTTTTCTTCAGGAAACTATGCCCCAGACGCCTCCCTTTGCAGCAATGTTTGACAGCAGCGGCTACAGCCGATACCTGTTCCAGTCCAAAGAGGACAGCTGTGAAGGGCTGTATTACCATGACAACAATTTGCTCTCAGGATCTTTGGAAGCCCTCATCCAGCACTTGGTGCCCACTCTGGATTACTACCCAGATGTAAGTCTTCTCCATTTGCAAATTAAATCCGCTCACCCTGCTGTGTCAAAAGCGGAAGGCATGGCAAGGAGCCATAAGACATGTACGTTATGGAGAACGATTAGAGAGCACTTGCCAGCTCCACTTTTAGGCTGTCTTTTCTTTTCTTTTTTTTATTTCCATAATGTATTTTATCAGTTTTATCAAATTATAAAATGCAGAAGTACAAAGAAAAATTAAAATAAGGGGGGGGGGAAACCAGGGAGGAAAAGGGGGAAGAGAGAAAAGCTTAGGGTGAGGTGTCCGGAAGATGCTTTTTCAAAAGGCAACTGGACTTTGTTTTTCCTTGAAGACGTTTCGCTTCTCATCCAAGAAACGTCTTCAGAACTTGTCAGACGTTTTGTCCAGAACTAAAGAAGCTTCTTGGACGAGAAGGGAAAAATGTCTTCAAGGAAAGACAAAGAAAATCCAGCAGCCTTTTGTAAATGCACCTTTGGGGCAACCATGACCCAGATGACTGAGAATCTCCATAGACCTGTAGGGTAGGGTGGAAAAGTAAAAAAAAAAAAAAAAGCATTGACTTCCAACGCCTTTAGTGCAGTAGAATAAGGTAGTAACATAAACCTCGACCTCTTACTTGTATATGACAATACATACTAGCCACTTCTATAACAACAAACCTATCTATTCGGCAAAACTCAAAATCGAAAGTTTCATTTCCCCCCCCACCTCAGGCTGTATTTCTTTTTTTTTTATTGAAGAGTTTTACAATACATTTTATCTTTAACAATTCCTCCCCTCCTCCCTCCACCCAACCCTCCCTAACCCTCCCCCCCTTCCCCCCTCCCCCCTCCCCGACTTCCCAGAGCTAAATACAAGGTATAAAAGTAAAAACAATCATAAACAACCATATGTTAACAACAATAAACTATTAAGTCTATCGCACTCTAGCTCATATGAAATGACTACAAGCAATACTAATATCACATAAAAAAACCTTATACAAATGCTAAATGAAACTTTTTGGTCCCATATTTCTTCTGGATATAATCAGTCCACTTTTTCCACTCCATAATATAACGTTGTTGCGAGTGGTCTTTCAAATAAGCCGAAATCTTTGCCATTTCCGCCAGGTCAGAAACTTTTAGAGTCCATTCTTCTATAGTCGGCAGTTCCTCCTTCTTCCAATATTGCTGCCTTTAATTAAGTTCAGCATCAACTTGGTGTCCACAACAGTAGTATCTGTAATTATACCCAATAAGAACAATTGCGGACAACTCAGGCTGTATTTCTTGACATAGCTACTTGGAGCATCTCTAAAAATGAGCCAGACTACCATGACGTGGTAACTTCATCTCTCTCCCCCCCACACTCCTTTTTGCTTACACCTTGAGTTTTCCAGCCAGGCAAAAACCTATCCCTGGCTCTTGAGAAAAGATCACAAAAGCGTTGTCGTGTCTGGATTGCATCTCTCTTTTTTCTCCACGTCACTTGGCCGACGGCTATTTCTGTCAGGGCTGCTATGTGCACTACAGACATCGATGTTTGGCATTGAAGATGAAGCCAGCTGCCGATGGTCTCTTTGATCTTTTCCTTGGACAGCTCAGAAGCAGCTGTGTGTCTTTGCAAAGAAGTATTTTCCCTTTGTGCCCCTCAAGGAGGAAACTATCTTAGGGGCTGGGCAAATGACAAGGACAAGCAGGCTGCGCTTCTTGTCCTGATCAAGAAAATAATTTTTCCTGATCCAAACTGGGATGCAGAATCAATGTCTCTCATTCTCCTGGTTGATTCTCCTTCCACCTCACTTCTGTACTAAAGTTGCTGTCAAGCTGAGCTGGAGTCCCTAGCGATGTACAGGTACACATTCATGCATTTTTCTTGGCAAAATACACAAATGGCTGCTTTCTTTTTTTTACTTCCCAGTCTTAATATGCAGCCATGATTACGAGGTCCCCCACCTACATAATAAGCAGAGGTGGCCCCGCTTAGCTTTTACATTCAACCAAAGTCAGCTACGTAAAATTACGTAGCTGAGGTGATCCTATTATCTAATGACACCATTGCATGGAAATTGTGCTATGATTGTCCCATGCGATACAGGTAATCCTTGACTTATGACCACAATTGAGTCCAAAATGTATGTTGCTAAGTGAGACAGTTGTTAAGTGAATGTTGCCTCATTTTACAGCCTTTCTTCCCACAATTGTTAAGTGAATCACTGCAGTTGTTAAGTTACTAACACCGTTGTTAAGTGAATCTGGCTTCCCCGTTGATTTTGTTTATCAGAAAGTCTCAAAAGGTGATCACATGATCCCCGAACACTGAAACATTTCATAAATATGAGTCAGATGCCAAGTGTCTAAATTTTGATCATGTGACCATGATTATGTGTGCACTTTTTCAGTGCCATTGAACTTTAAACAATCACTAAACAAACTGTTGTAAGTCAAGGACTATCTATACCAGGGCAGGCAACCTTGGCTCTTTTATGACTTGTAGACTTCAACTCCCAGAATTCCTGGGCCAGCATGGGCTCATCACGGAAACCTCTCCATTTGTCCTCAGCATGGCTGGCTTAGGAATTCTGGGAGCTGAAGTCCACAAGTCATAAAAGAGCCAAGGTTGCCTACCCCTGACCTATATTATGGGAAGATCCTATACCCTTCGTGCAGTTGCTTTTTGATGTCTATCATGTTGATAGAATATTTTTGCTGTACTATTAGTGTTAGGAATGATTATTTCAAAAACCAGCAGGTAAAAAGACAAGTTGGTTTTTTAAAAGACTCTCACATGGAGGGTCATAAGTTGGGCAATAATTATATATACATCTTTAAATGCTTCTAATGCTATGCTTATTTATTGAGATACTCTGGACAGATCAATATAAATGCAGCTTTATAATTTGTGTCACATATTTCCAACACAAAGTCTCCCTCACCAGGCTAGTTTTAAGTTTCTGAAGAATTGGAGACAGGATACATCTTCTCATTTTGTGTGATGGCTCCAAAGTACAACAAAATTTCTATCTATTTTTCTAACTTCAATGCAGGCTTGGTATTATTCCATTTGAGTACTTCCCTTTCATCCAGTTCACGTCAAAACCATCTCCTGTTATGAGAATTGCTTCGTGTTTTGAGAAACAATTTTTGTTGTGTCTTCTGAGAAATCTTCATTTCATATGCTTCAAAAACTGAAATCTTCCAGAGCAAATTCTTCTGCCTGTTTGGTCTGCTTTGGGTGGAATCCATGCACTCCCATCTGTCATGTCTTTCTTACACAGACACACAAAATTACTAAAAAGTAAAACAGGTGACAGTGTGGTAATTACCCTCTTCCCCACAACACAGCCATTTCCTTGTCCTAAAAATTTGGGTGATGCTAGGAAATTCTTTGCAAACTGTTTCTAAGTTAAAAAAATCTGTAGCTTGGTGCTCTCTGAGCTTGCTTGTTTTCTTGCAGATGTTTCATTACCCCAACTAGGTAACATCCTCAGTAGCTTGAATTCTTCAAAAGGAGTAGCTTTCCAAGTTTTCATTAGTCTACATCAGGGGTAGGCAACCTTGGCTCTTTTATGACTCCTGGACTTCAACTCCCAGAATTCCTGAGCCAGCATGGCTCAGCTTGGAAACCTCTCCCTTTCCCCTCAGCATGGCTGGCTCAGGAATTCTGGGAGATGAAGTCCACCAGTCATAAAGCGGCCTAGGCCTAGGTCAGGGCTAGGCAACCTTGGCTCTTTTATGACTCCTGGACTTCAATTCCCAGAATTCCTGAGCCAGCATGGCTCAGCTTGGAAACCTCTCCCTTTCCCCTCAGCATGGCTTGCTCAGGAATTCTAGGAGTTGAAGTCCACGAGTCCTAAAAGAGCCAAGGTTGCCTACCCCTGGTCTACACTGTGCATTAATCTTAATGACATCAATGATATATGAGTTGTCTATATGCAACTTGGGCCTCTTTCTCATTTTAGCACAAGCCTGTTCCTCTCCCCACAAATCATTTGGCACACCAAAAAGGGCTTGAAAGAGGACAATTTTTCCCCCCTCTATGCTATAGTACAGGGGTTTCAAACTCAATTTCATTGAGGGCCGCATCAGCATTGCGGTTGCCCTCTGGGAGCCGGGTGGGTGTGGCCAGGGTGGGCGTGGCCTACTGGGTGGGCGTGGCTAGAGTGCGTATGGCCTACTGGGTGGGCGTGGCCAGCTCTACATCATTGGCATCAAGGGTGCCTATGGGGGCCTGGGCAGGAGTGGGACAGATCTGAGGGTCTCTGGCAGAAGGAGGGTCTCTGGGCCAGGGCCTAGGCAGTGGGGGCCGTTCCCTCACTGTTTCCAGGATGGCTTCGCGGGCCGCATGAAACCACTTAGCAGGCCAGATCCGGCCCCCGGGCCTTGTGTTTGACATGTCTGCTATAGTAGAATAAGGATAAGATGCCAGGTGAGAGTTCCTTGCTGTATATCTTCTCCAAACTTCTATAAGGAAATATATACTATAGGGTACAGGTAATCCTTGACTTACAACCATAATGGACCCTGGATTCAGATATAATACAAAACTATGCAAGTATGTAAAAGTTAAGAATCTCTTGTGACTTGGGCCATTTCTTTAATTGTATCTTTGGAGGTTGCAGGTGCCATACTTCAGAAGGCCCAACAGATGCGAATACTTATTGCTGACTCATGCTTTGTGTACTAGCCAGCTGCAGTACTTACTCACAGCCTGGTATCAATCACAAATAGATACTCACCTCTAATTTGTCTTAGATGTCAACAGCAGGTCCTAAGGAACGTGCTGGATGATGGGTTGATTCCGCCTTAGGTTTCCTTAAGGTGGAAATGATGTGCTTGACTCCACTGATGTTAATTACTCAAATAAGTTGCACAATATCTGTTGCCCCACGAAGCTGATTCACTCTCACATATGGAAGCATAGAATAAAGTGAATAACACCCTTCTGGATAACTCATGTGGGATTGGTTAAACTCTGGAAGCCTGGTGGAATTTTCCATCTTGTGACTGACTGGTTGATGACCTTAAAGCAACAGAAATTCCCTGTTGGAAAATTGCAAGCAGGTTTGCCGTCCCCTTCATAATAAAATGAAGCTCCTTACAGATTTATTGAATGTAGAATTTGTCAGCCATGTTGGCTTCAGGCATTCTGGGAGTTGAAGTCCACGGGTCATAAAGAGGCCATAGTTGTCCTCCCCTGGCTTAGCCAGAATCAGTGTCAAAACTGTCCGCCCAACTCTATGTATAAGGATTGACACATACAGCTGAGTAACTGCCCCATGTTGCCTTATTCAACCAGGATGTGATATATTCTAAGCAGGTTTTGCATAGAGTAGCATTTGCTGCAATGGAACTTTAACACCTTTGCAGCATGGTATATGAACAAATAGGTGGTGATTTTTTTTTCTCTCTCTCATTTACAGAGAACATACATCTTTACTTTTCTGCTGAGCTCTCGGCTTTTTGTGCACCCTTATGAATTAATGGCAAAAGTCTGCCATCTTTGCACCGATCAGCAGAGGCGAGTGGATTCTGCAGCTGATCAAGTAAGTGGCCCACTAAGTCTTTGGATTTGAGGCCTGTGCCAGGAGAAAGACAGGAAAGGAGAGAATCTGAATTCTAAATACATTGGAAACTAACTGTTTATGATGCTGGCTAGTTGAATTTATAAGTTTTCCCTCTTTTTTTCCCCCCAGGAAGTTCACTCTTGTGAATCTAGTCCTTTTTTAAAAAATTAATTCTCAGAACAGACTTACAATATGTACTCACTGAGATCCAGTGAGGATCATGCCTGTGTGAGTTTGTAGTAGAGAGATGCAAAATCAAGCGTTCTAGAGAGAAAATGGCCAAATGCATTCTGGGTGAAAAATGGACCCTTTCAAAGAAAAGTGGAATGGTCTGTCTCTAGAATGCGGATTTTGAACCTAATTAAACTGAAGCTGGCTGTTTTTGGATCTGGTGGAGCATATAGGTAGTCCTTGACTTATGACCACAATTTGGACTTCCATTGCTAAACAAGGCAGCTCAATGAGTCACATCTGATTTTACAACCTATTTGTGACACGGTTGTTAAGTGAATCATTCTTTTCAGCCGTTAAATGAATCCGGCAGTTAAATGAATCTGCCTTCCCCTCTTGACTTTGCATTGACTTTATGACAGTCGCAAATGCGTGGACCAGTTTTAAGTCACCTTGTTTTAGTGCCATTGTAACTTTGAACAGTCACTATGCAATCAATTATAAGTTGAGGACTACTAGTAGTTATCACCTCCAGGAGTATGTGTGGTCCACTTTAAGAAAGACACAGACAAAACTGGAAAGGGTGTGAGAAAGAGAAAACAGACATTTAGATTCCTGGAAGACTGGGGAAATTAGGAATATTTTACCACAGCAAAAGATGACCCATTGGATATAGGATAATTCTCTTCAAATACCCAAAGAATATTTGGGGAGACCCAAAGAATGTCACATAGGAGAGGGCCAAGATTTGCTTCTACTGTATATATTTCCCAAATGCAGGACACAGAATAATAGGTTTATTTATTTTAAAAGGAAGGCTCATTCCAATGTAATGTCGGGGGGGGGGAAATCTTGATGGTAAGAATTCAGTAGGGAAAGCAGGTATGGATCGAGGTCTTTTTCCCTTGAAATGTATTTATTTATTTGTAAAATGTATCGGCTGCCCATCTTACCTCAGGGTAACATTTACCTCAGGGTAAATGTTCATGCAGAGGTTGGGAAACCATTTGCTGGGGGTGGAAGTTAATTTGGATTTTTTTTTTTACTAAATAGAAGGACAGAATCAGTAACCTCTTTCAGTTCTTCGATTTGCCCATCTTCCTTAACACTGTCATGTCACCTATCTTGGAATGCGGTAAAGAAAACCTATATTCTGCCCAACTTTCAAGGAGATTTCCCCAGTCAGCTTTGTAATCACTTTTCTCTTTCACTTCACCTTTCTCTCCAGATCCGGTTAAGGAAAATTGCCCCCAAAGTCCTACAACTCTTGACCGAGTGGACGGAGACATTTCCGTACGATTTCCGGGATGAGCGCATGATGAGAAATCTAAAAGAATTGGCCCACCGAATAACCAGTACAGATGAGGTGAGTTGCCAATAAAAGAAAATAATATGCAGAATGTTTATATATGTGGAATATAGGGTAACATGGAATGTAGTGGTTATATATGTGGAATGGAATATACAGGTAGTCCTCGACTTACAGTCCCAATTGAGCACAAAATTTCTGTTGCTAAGCAAGACAGCTGTTAAGTGTGTTTGCTCCATTTTACAACCTTACTTGCTGCAGTTGTGAAGTGACTCACTGCAGTTGTTAAGTTAGTAACCCGGTTGTTAAGTGAATCTGGCTTCCCCACTGACTTTGTTTGTCAGAAGGTTGCCAAAGGAGATCACGTGATCCCATAAATATGAATCAGAGGCCACAAATGTGACCAAAAATGGGGGATGCTGCAATTGTCGTAAATATGAAAATGGTCATAAGTCACTTTTTTCAGTGTCCTAACTGTGAATGGTCACTAAATGAATGGTTGTAAGTTGAGGACAACCTGCATGAAAAATGATTAATTCGGCTGTATTTGCAGAATACGTATAGAAGTAGAATGTCAAGGGTCTTCAGTTGCAACTTCTGTACAAATGGAAATGACCACATGAAAGAGCAGGAAAGCGGTTACATTTCAGCCTTGATAAGTTGCAATAAAAGGTAGATTGGTATATTCAGGGAATGCAAAATCCAGTTCAGCCATTTTATAATTAGTGATAGTTCATAGAAATTTGCA
The DNA here is from genome assembly GCF_947247035.1 of Vipera ursinii. Classification (NCBI taxonomy): domain Eukaryota; kingdom Metazoa; phylum Chordata; class Lepidosauria; order Squamata; family Viperidae; genus Vipera; species Vipera ursinii. Next base: position 68,390,265 of record NC_139521.1, read on the forward strand.
GGTCATTGCAAATTTGCATGAGTCCCCAAGGAGGAAACATGAATGTTTCCTTTGGATCTATCTGTCACTCTCATTTATTCAAAACAATTTTGGATAATGTTTGGTGTTCTGATTTTGGTAAAGTCTCTCTGAGCTTTGTCAGAGGGGATACAATATAAGCAGTTACATCAGAGAGAACTCATTCCATCTCACATCCATTCTGGGGATGGTAAATTAGATTTAGCTAGCTTTCCTTTTCTCAACTTGTTTCTTTAACTCCTTTACTCTTGCATAAGGCTGCTTACCCCAAAACATGAGAAATATGTGTCTATGCACAGTTTTCTGCATAGAGAAGGCAGTGGGGTTCCCTGATTTGAATCGATAAATTGCATAGAGATAATAATAAAAAAATAAAAATAAAACCTTTATTGTCAAAGTACAACATGTGTACATTGAGATTAGCTGAGCCTCCCCCCGTGCTCTCTCCCCCCAACACACAGTGACAACAAACCCTCCGTCCCACCACACTATTGTGAACCAACTACACCACACACCGGCCTCCCAAGTCAATTCTGCATAAGATTATGTCCCATTTAAAAGCCTAACAGCCCACAGATAAAAGCTATTTTTCAGCCTGTTGGTACGGCTGGCTATACTCCTGTATCTCCTACCGGATGGTAGGAGAGTAAAGAGATACCGTCCAGGGTGTGAGTGATCCCTGAGAATCTTCCTCACTCTTCCAAGGCAACGAGCCCTGGCGATGTCATCCAGTGGTGTCAGGGGACAGCCCACAATGTCTTGTGCTGTGCTCACCACCCTCTGTAAGACTTTTCTATCCGCAGCTGTCAGACCAGCATACCAAACCACAATGCAGTACGAGAGGATGCTCTCTATAGTAGACCGGTAAAAGAGGGTCATTAGCTGTTGTTCTACCCTGTTCTTCCGCAAGACCCTAAGAAAGTGAAGCCTCTCTTGGGCCTTTCTTAGGATATTCCCACATGGATGTGTGAATTCATCCTCATTGGATATGCTTCATGGCCCCCATGAAGGGACATTCTTTTCCACGGAGGCCCCCACCTTGGTTGATTAGCCTTCCTCTAGAACAGGGGTGTCCAACCATGGCAATTCCCCATGTTTGGGAGTTGAAGTCCACAACAAGCCTTAGAAGTTGCCAAGGTTGGTCTAGAAATTCACTTATTACTGTCCTTGGCATTGTTCTGTAAGGCTGACCTTTGGCAACTAAGATGATGGTAATTGTGTGGTTACTCATAATTTTTCTATTTTTCATTCTTTGCCGCTATTCTGAGCATGTTCAGTCATTGTGTAACTCTTTTATTGTTCTGAATTTGATACTTGAGGTTGTTTCAATTGTTAGAAACCACATTGAGTCATTGTCTGCTTGTGATGTTATACAAACAAGACAGATTAATAGATAACTGTTGTTGAGGAATGCAGAACTATCCTGAGAAATACTGGAGGCAAGAGCAGCTGGAATATTTCATAATCACAAGGAAAATGCCCACACACTACTCTGAGCTAGGAAAATACATGTGTACTTTTTAAAGGATGAGTTTTTGTTGTTGTTGTTAGTTGCGAAGTCGTGTCCGACCCATCGCGGCCCTATGGACAACGTTCCTCCAGGCCTTCCTGTCCTCTACCATCTTCTGGAGTCCATTTAAGCTCATGCCTACTGCTTCAGTGACTCCATCCAGCCACCTCATTCTCTGTTGTCCCCTTCTTCTATTGCCCTCAACATTTCCCAGCATGAGGCTCTTCTCCAGTGAATCCTTCCTTCTCATTAGGTGGCCAAAGTATTTGAGTTTTAGCTTTAGGATCTGGCCTTCTAAAGAGCAGTCAGGGTTGATCTCCTCTAGGACTGACCAGTTTGATCGCCTTGCAGTCCAAGGGACTCGCAGGAGTCTTCTCCAGCACCATAGTTCAAAGAAAGGATGAGTTAAAGGAAGCTTTTCCCAGTGGTAGTATCGTCCAGATATATTGGGCTTTAATATTATTTTGTATAAATAACTCAAGGTAGTGAACATACATAACACCTTTTTTTCTTCCTGTTTTGCCCACAACAACAACCCTGTGAGGTGTGTTCGGTTGAGAGAGAGAGAGAGAGAGGGTGACTGTCCCAAAGGCACTTAGTCTGCTTTCATGCCTAGAACTCACAGTCTCCTGGTGATTGGTCCAAAGTCACCCAGCTGGCCTTCATGGCTAAGGTGGGACTAGAATTCACAGCCTCCTGATGATTGGCCAACTGATCATATCAGCTTTTTCCACCCAATATCCTAAAACTCCACTATATAACATCTCATAAGTTCATCAACCTTTACACAGGTCTCATTTCAGATCTCTAAGGTCTTATGCATGAGTTGAGGAAGATGGTCCATTGCATTAAATGGGGCTGTAACAATGACATCAGAAGTTAGACGTGTAGTTGACCAGACAAATATTGTACAAAGGAAATATGAAGGTCTTTTTTTCTGTCTTTCCAGCCTCACATTATCATGTTAGGTGGAATGCAAACTCAGAAAAGCTTGCTGCTCGAAGGATTTAAGGAGGACACAAGAGAATTTGTCATATTAAATCAGTTTTTCATCCATAAGTGACAGATGTAGACAGATGTATGCTCAGTTCTACATGTTGTAGAACTGTGTAGTGGCAGTTGTTGTAATAAATGTTGGACCTTAAGGCAATGTTTCTCAACCTTTGCAACTTTAAAGATGTGTGGACTTCAATTCCCAGAATTCCCCAGCCAGCATAGTGGGGGAGTTGAAGTTCACACATTTTAAAAGTTGCCAAGATTGAAAAACACCATCTTGAGGTTTGCACTTGGTTGGCTTTGAACCTAGGAATTGTCTTTCAGTTACAGTTATGAAACTGTTAGAAAGATTTTTATTGTTTATTTCAACTTTCAAGTCACCTTTGAGAGGGTTGTTTTGTCCGTGGACAATCCACATGCAATTTTAAATAAGTGCTTCTGTTTTTGCATACTGAAAATGAGATTTGAAAAAAGAAATGGAAAAGTCAATATTGTAATACAATTCAGAGTGCCGTAAATTATTTGTGATGTTGACCAGCAGTTTCTTTGTAAAAGTAAATTGTGACCTTGTGTGTGCATCGCACTGCATTGCGGATCAGGACAAGGAGTGTTGGGCTTCCATGAATATGACTTCCATCAAGGCCACCTTCATAGATTTATGCTTTCCATTTTTAAAATCCAGGAACTGGCAATTGATTCATATTTATGACGGTCACAGTGTCATGTGAAGTGACCAAAACTTGCTGCAACCACCCAGCAGAGGGGGGGGAATAAAAACCAAACACCCTCCACCCCACCCCCGCTGCCAATCCTCAACAGAAATGCCCACAACAATGAAAACCTGGAAGAGCGCTGCTGGGCGGGGATGCAGGTGTCTTGCTCGGCTGTGGCTTGGGGGGCATTTTTTTTTGTGCCATTGTAACTTTGAACAGTCACTAAGCGAACTATTGTAACTTGAGGACTACCTGTACTTCATCACTTTTTTCCTTTTTTTTTTTTTTTTGGTCATCACGTTTTTGACACCTTGCTAGGCGACTAGTGGTACTCGGATGTTGCCATATCCTAAAAGTGGTACAATGGGTGAAAAGGTTGAAAAGCCCTGGTCTAAATAACAAACAACAACAACATTGCCAGTGTGATTTGATTCTGATCCCTTAAGAGAAGGTAACATTTCTGTCCACTCGAACAGACAAAATTTGGTACATCAAGAACCACACTTTGGAATGGCGAAAGAAGAAGTCAGTGTAATGCAAGATCTTAAAGTGAAACAACATAGGCGGGTTTAAGTTCTCCATATTGTATTGTTCCATGTTGTCCCTGGTTTAGTAGGCCAGGAAGAGAGCAAAACCAGGGTTGGACCTTGAACTTCTTTTTGATTGTTGTTGTAGTTGTTGTTCAGTTGCTAAGTCATGTCTGACCCTTCACGACTCCATGGACCATAGCACACCAGGCCCTCCACGGTCTCCCAGGGTTTTCCCAAACTCATGTTCATTGCATCGATGACACTATCTAACCATCTCATCCTCCGCCATCCCCTTCTTTTTCCTTCCATCTTTCCCAACATCAGGGCCTTTTCTATATTCGGTGGTCAAAGCATTTGAGCTTCAGCTTCAGAATCTGTCCTTCCAATGAACAGTCAGGGTTGATTTCCTAAGATGGACTGATTTGATCTTGACTCCAACACCACAATTTGAAAGCATCAGTTTGCCGATGTTCAGCCTTCCTTAACGGTCTTAACTTTCATACCAGAATGTTTCGTACCAGAATGAAATGGAAAGGCACAGGTGCCCATGTATTTAGTTTTGCCTTCCCTCATTACTCTTGAGTATCAACCATAACCAGTCGTACCAACAGAATATTTGTAGCTCAGAATTGAACTGTGGCTTCCTTGGTGCACTCTGAGGTTGGTGGTTTTCTTACAGACGTTTCATTACCCAACTAGGTAACATCGTCAGTGTATGAATGAAACATAAAGTTAAATAAATAAATAATGTTGGAAGGGACCTTGGAGGTCATCTAGTCCAACCCCCTGCTCAGGCAGGAAACCCGATACCATTTCGGACAAATGGCTGTCCAGTCTCTTCTTAAAAACTTCCAGTGTTGGAGCATTCACCGCTTCTGGAGGCAGGTTGTTCCACTGGTTAATTGTTCTAACTGTCGGGAAGTTTCTCCTTAGTTCTAGGTTGCTTCTCTCCTTGATTAGTTTCCATCCACTGCTTCTTGTCCTGCTTTCAGGTGCTTTGGAGAATAGCTTGATTCCCTCTTCTTTGTGGCAGCCCCTGAGATACTGGAACGCTGCTATCATGTCCCCCCTCGTTCTTCTCTTCATTAAACTAAACATACCCAATTCCAGCAGCCGTTCCTTATATGTTTTAGCCTGCAGTCCCCTCATCATTTTTGTTGCTCTTCTCTGTACTCCTTCTAGAGTCTCAACATCTTTTTTACATCGTGGTGACCAAAACTGGATGCAGTTTCCAGGTGTGGCCTTACCAAGGCATTGTAAAGTGGTATTAGTACTTCCTTAGGGATGCGGTGGCTCAGTGGGTTAGGAGGCTGAGCTTGTCGATCAGAAGGTCGGCAGTTTGGCAGGTCGAATCCCGAGTGCCGCATAACAGAGTGAGCGCCTGTTACTCGTCCCAGCTTCTGCCAACCTAGCAGTTCGAAAGCACGTAAAAATGCAAGTAGAAAAACAGGGACCACTACGGTGGGAAGGTAACAGCGTTCCGTGTGCCTTTGGCATCTAGTCATGCCGGCCACATGACCACGGAGACGTCCTCAGACAAGCGCTGGCTCTTCGGCTTTGAAACAGAGATGAGCACCGGCCCCTAGAGTTGGAAACGACTAGCACGCATGTGCGGGGGAACCTTTGCCTTTTTACCTTTATTAGTACTTCACGTGATCTTGATCTTGATCATCTTCAAGAAAAGAGCCACGCTCAAATTCCCCCCTCCCCCCAAAAAATAACCAGTTGTCATACACACTTGCCATTAACAGAGAATTGCGACAGAATGTATTTGGATGTATTTTTTAGTTTGGGAAGTTTTTAAAAAAACAGCAAAGCCGGTTGTTCTCACTATCCGGGTATATTTTTTTATTGTTTTTGCCATAATGATTAAAAATAGCTATAGTGCCAGCCTCTAATGTCCTTTTCAGTTGGATCTGTCCCTCTAGGGCATGAGAGATGGAATGCTACCAGGGGAAGAAGAAGCAGGGGGAGTGAAAGAAATAAAAGTAAATAAATTGCCCTCACCCATAGTATCCTTCCCCCCCCCCCAGAAATTCAGATATGATGTACATTCGTTCTTTGCCTTTAGGCACCCTGCGTGTATGCCTAGCGTGAAAGACATCTCTCGTTACAGTTCTTCAATCCATCAAGGTCCTTACAAGGTCCTTTACTGGTCTTTTGTTGTCTTTTCACATTTAATCAGAAGTTTAAATTCCATTTTTTTAAAAAAAAAAATGTGAGTTTTGATTTAAGAATAAAAATCTAAAAGGACTTGACATATACACCCGTTCCCTCGCGCACACACACACAGCCTGGATGTAAATTAGAAGTTATCCTACAGATTAAAAGTCGCTTTTGTGGTTTCTTGTTAAAGTTACGTCATAGCCTCAAAAATGCTGGCAAGTCAGTTTTGTGTTGGAAACTCGGCTTGCGCAAACGATTTGGTCACATAGCCACAAGCTAAATCTGTTGAAGGAAGAGGTTAAGCCAGAAAAAGAAAGAAAATTAAAGATGTGGTTTTTACTGGAAGAGTCTATGGTGGACAACTTAAATTGGCACGCGTTTTGTTGTTGTTGTTTTTTCTGTCGCTGCAGTTTCTACCCCCACTTTTTCTTCTCTTTTCTTTTTACAAATCATGTTTTTCATAGTTGTGCAGGTGAGCCAGAAGCAAATTTAATCCTGGATTTCCATTTTAGCTCCCTTTGTACCTGCCTAATTCTTGGCTTCCATTTTTTTTTAAATATATTCATTAAAAATCTCTATATGCATGAGCTTGTGTTCTGCATAGGAAGAAGTGAGCTTCAGAGCATAATACAGGCAGTCCTTGACTTACAACTTTTTGTTTAGTGATTGGTCGAAGTTACAGTGGCACTGAAAAAAAAGTGACTTACGTTTTTCATATGACCCTTGCAGCATCCCCAGGGTCACATGATCAAAATTGGCTTCTTGGCAACCGGCATGTATTTATGACAGTTGCAGTGTCCCGGGGTCATTTGAGACCTTCTGACAAAACAAAATCAGAGGGGAAGCCAGATTCACTTAACAACCATGTTACTAATTGCAGTGATTCACTTAACAACTGTGGCAAGAAAGGTTGTAAAATGGGGCAAAATTCACCTTGTAGCTGTCTTGCTTTAATAGTGAAAATTTTGGGCTCACGTGGTCTGTTGAGGACTGTTTTTTCCTAGAACAAGTATCATATCATTAGTCACATCTGCTGCAGTAATCATTTTGTGACGGTGCTCATATGTGATCTGGTTGTGCCCGTTGGCTCGGAAGAGCTTAGTGGTACATGTTGGGGGCGTGGGGGGGGGTCATCACACACCCCTAGTGCTATCGTATACCCTTGACCGAAGATCGGTACACTCCTATCTGGGATGGTCGTCCTCTTCCACCGAGCGCGCAGCTTCGGGAGGGACGCACATGGAGCGGTGAGGGAGGAAGGGGACACCCGCCTAGCCAGCCAGATCAGCCGAATCAACCCTGGTGATCAATGGGGTGACAGATGTCGCAGCCAGATCGCCCTCACATCCACACACCCCTAGTGCAAAAAAAGGTCTAAGGGGGATTTTCTAATTTGGTCATCTTCGCTTACAGTAATGTATGTAGCATCCCAAAAGCAAAATAAATAGACCAGATCCATTGTTGTCCCCTATTTGGGATGGTGATTCCCACAATTCCCAACTTTTATATTTGGCGAAAACTCGGTTTTTATACCTGCTGCTCCTGCTGTCTCTCTTCTCCCTTTGTCAGCTTTATGGAATTTATTAGTAGGTTTAAGGTGGAAAAACTCAGTGGAGTATAAGAAACTTGCAAATTCTTTTTTTTTAAAAAATACAGTTAGACCATGCAGACTCAAATCGTCAGAGGAATATTATTCTTCATTGCACAGTTCCGCATATTGATATCGTTAACAGTATGTCATGGTTCCGATAGGTGAAACTCTTCAAAAGAGCTTCGAGGCATTGTTTACCTTAAAGAATCTTTTATTCGGGAAGCAAAGCATCGGCACGACATAGTCGAAACCAGAAACTAAATTACCTTCCCCTGGATACAAAGTAACAAAGTGCAATTCCCTCCTCCAATCAACAGTCATAAATCACATTCCCCAATTAGCTTGAATTGTGGGCTTTCTCCCCAGCTCTCCAGCCTGCCAAAACACTATCAGCTCTGGGCCCAATGTCCTTGGGTTCCCACAGCTGAGTTATTATTGTTATTATGACTAGCTGGACTCTCATCCCTCTTCCCCCTCCCAGCAGCAACTAATTCTAAAAGCAATAGAGAAAAATGGCTGCATTTCCATCTGTTGTCAAAGCAAGAACACCCGATGTTAGCAGCATTGACACCAGTACCTCCTGGTGAGAATTTTCTCTTGCAGTTACTTACGCAATCAAATCATTGTGCTTTATTCACTTTATGTGAATAAAGTAATGCCAATAGCAGTGGCCCCCAACCTTTTGGGCACCAGGGACCGATTCTGTGAAGAAAGATTTTTCATGGACCCGAAAGGGCGTGCTTTTATGTGCTGCCTGCATCCCGTGGATGCACTTGTTTGCATGGTCCAGTTGCTGGCGTGCCACGGGCCGGAGTTGGTCCACGGACCCGGGGTTGGGGACCCCTGGCCTATAGCATTGTCATGAGAAAATGAGAAGACACATCATGTTAAAAAAAGGATTTAACAATTGCATGCTGACCTAGTTAGTCAAATGTATAGTTAGCTCACCATTTTTGCTTAGTTTTCTACATTCCCTCTGCTAGTTCCAAGGAGGAGGAGGAGGAAGAGGAGGAGGAAGAGGAGGAGGAGGAGGAGGAGGAAGAGGAGGAGAAAGCCTCAATGCATAAAACAATTGTAAAAGAATAAACAAAAAAAAGTTAAATGAGAATTCTGGGTTTAGATGCAGCTGCAAATCATGATTGCTGTTGTTGAAATCTTCAAAAGGATGTGGTTTCCAATTCTCTTTGGTTGCGAAGCAGTACAGAACCACTTTGGTCTAGTGCAGGGGTTGGCAACCTCGGCTCTTTTATGACTCGTGGACTTCAACTCCCAGAATTCCTGAGCCAGCTATGCTGAGGGGAAAGGGAGAGGTTTCCAAGCTGAGCCACACTGGCTGAGGAATTCTGGGAGTTGAAGTCCACGAGTCATAAAGGAGCCAAGGTTGCCTACCCCTGGCCTAGGCCTAGGCTGCTTTATACTCGTGGACTTCAACTCCCCGAATTCCTGAGCCAGCCATGCTGGCTCAGGAATTCTGGGAGTTGAAGTCCACGAGTCATAAAAGAGCCGAGGTTGCCGACCCCTGGTCTAGTGCATGGGGTCTTCAAACTTGGCCCTTTTATGACTTGTGGACTTCAACTCCCAGAATTCCTCAGCCAGCATGCCTGGCTGAGGAATTCTGGGAGTTGAAGTCCACAAGTCATAAAAGGGCCAAGTTTGAAGACCCCCTGGCCTAGTGGTTAAGGCACCAGGCTAGAAAGCAGGAGACCCTGAGTTCAATACCCACCTTAGCCATGAAAGCTGGCTTGGTGATTTTGGGCCAGTTACTCTCTCTCAGCCCAACTTACTTCACAGGGTTGTTGTTTTGGGGGAAATGAGAGAAGGAAGGTGTGTTGGATTTGTTCACTGCCCTGAATTATTTGTACAAATAATAAAGGCGGGATACCAACAAGGTCCTCACGAGCAGATCTTCTGGCATACCGTTATGTGTAAGCTCCACCAATAGAAAGCATTTCAGGTATGCAAAAATGACGATCACTTTCATTATTTCTCTTTCCATTGACAGGCCTATCGGAAAAACGTGCAGCAAGTCATCCAGAGCCTCATTCGTAAGCTGGCTTCTCTTAACCAATATGAGGAAGTTCTTGCAAAAATCAATGCTACTTCAACCGATAGGCTGACGGTTTTAAAGACCAAGCCCCAGGCCATCCAACGAGATATCATCACCATTTGCAGCGATCCTTACATGTTAGCCCAGCAGCTGACTCACATAGAGCTTGTAAGTTTATTCCCCCACTGTATTTTACTGTTGTTTGATCATTTTTCTCAGTGATCTTCTACAAAGGGCGGTGCGGTGGTTCAGTAGTTAAGACGCTTGGCTTGTTGGCTGGAAAGCCGGCAGCCCAGGTTTGAGCCCCGAGCGCTTTGCGATGGGGTGAGTTCCCATCCTCGCCTCAGCTCCTGCTAACCTAGCAGTTCAAAAGCATAAGATAGATAAGATAACCTTTATTGTCATATTTTTTTTACTGTGAGCACACTGGCACACATTAAAAATGAAATTCACGCTCTCAAAAGCAATGCAAATGCAAGTAGATAAATAGGTACCACTTCAGTGGGAAGGTAACAGTGCTCCATGAAGTCATGCTGGCCACGTGACCGCGGAAATGTCTTCAGACATTGCTGGCTCCATGACTTGAAATGGTGATGAGCACCACCATCCCATAGTAAGCGACGACTAGCGTGTAAAATCTGCAGGACTCCTTTACTTTTACTTATACAAGGATGAATGTTGACCATGCAGTGGATTTTTTCTTTCTTTCTTTCAGGAGAGACTTAGTTACATTGGGCCACAAGAATTTGTCCAAGCGTTTGTACAGAAGGATACCCTGGACAATGAGAAGGTGAAAAGCGTGAACAATTATAAACTATGGTTAAAATTGCTGGCTGGGGTTGGATGAACCAGGGCATTTGGCTTTTACTTGAGTCTTCATTTGAGTCTTCATTTCTGGGTCCCAACTGGCCTGGCCACTTCTTTAAGCTTATGGAATGAGAGAAGTGAACATAAATGTTCTCTCGCTTTACTCCATAAGCTTAAAGAAGTGCTACCACTTCTTTAAACTCACAGAGTGAGAGAAATGAAGACCTGATTTTTGTTTTCTTCTCAAGAATTCCTATGGGGATCGGAAGAAGTCTCGGAATCTGGAAGCTTACGTCGAATGGTTCAATAGACTGAGTTATTTGGTTGCCACAGAGATATGTATGGTAAGCAAAACCCTTCATTGGTCTTCCTTCCGTATGCGGTGCCCTTTTCTTCCTTCTGATGTGATCAGACCTCAAGAGACTTGCCGGGAGCTGTATTCTATGCACAAGATTGTATGGTACAGAAGAAAAAACTCTGCACCAAACCCCCTTGAGGTTGCAGCTTTTGTTGAATGGAATTCACGCTGGTAATTTATTCCTCGCTATAAGAATGCCTCCTGTTGATCTACTTGAATGTTCCTCTGATGCCCTTGCTTTCTCCAGGTGGGGAATACGTGTGGGTGGGTATATTTTTGGAAAGCTGACAGCCCGGGTTTGAGACCCGAGTGCTGTGCAACAGGTTAAGCTCCTGTTCCTTGCCCCAGCTCCTGCCCACCTAGGAGTTTGAAAGTATGCAAATGCGAGTAGATTAATAGGTACCACTTCGGTGGGAAGCTAACAGTGCTCTATGTGCCTTTGGCATTTATCCATACTGGCCACATGATCACCGAAATGTCTTCAGACAGAGTTGGCTCCCTTGGCCAAGAAACAGACTAGACATGGAAACCTTTATCTCCGGCTCCAGCCTGAAATGTAACTGTTTCTTTAAAAATTAAAAGCGATGTTCTAAAAAGCTCAGCGATCCTTCTTCAAATTTGGGCAAGTTCTCAACTAAATGCCAATCTTGTGTTTTGCTCTCTCATAGCCTATCAAGAAAAAACATAGAGCAAGAATGATAGAATACTTCATTGATGTCGCTCGAGAGTGCTTCAACATCGGCAACTTCAACTCTTTAATGGCTATTATTTGTGAGTATAAATAAGAAGGCTTCCTATCCATTTCCTTTATGTTAATGCTTTGGAAGAAGTGCTTAGATGTTTCCCCTTCATCTAATTCTGCCCCAAATTAGGAAGCTTCTGGATCCTGTTGGATAACCTGGCAGCTTCCACATTTGGGATTTCTAGGAATTGTCTTAAAACTGGTGTTTCTCAACCTTGGCAATTTGAAGATATGTGGACTTCAACTCCCAGAATTCCCCAGCCAGCTATGGAGTTGAAGTCCACATAGGGTATCTTAAACTTATGAAAAGTAATAGACTAGAGAAGGCAACTTTTGAGGTGCCTCTGTTCTCTTCTTTCTCATCTTCTCCATAGTGGCATTTCATGCCCAAAATACGTCCTGTGCTCAACCCAGTTTTATTTCATTGGCGAATCTGTGCAAAGATGGAAAATCCAACCAGGATCCCTCACATAACCTGGTTTTTTGTTGTTGTTGTTGTTTGCATCAGCCAGATTGCCGTACTACACATGCATTAAAAATGGCTGCCATCTTTTAAGCCTTTGACTTAATGCTGAGTTTACTTAAGTCTCGTATTAATTGGAAGTTGCTTAACCCTTGTGAAATGTTCTTCAAAGCTTATTTTATGCATGTCTTCCGGTAGGAAAGCAAAGGAAATCCACCACGTATTCGTCTTGAAACAGATTTCTGTTAAAGGAATTGGTAGCCAGAAATCTGTGCCCAAAACGCTTATGAAAAATATGTGTCTAGAAAGAAGCATACCTCTCTGAATTTCTGTCTCTGCGAATGTTAACCATGATTGCATTTTTTAAATTGTATGTTTTGGGATAATTTGTTGTAACTGAGTGAAAAAAGAAAAATGGAAAAAGTAGATATCTTTACGGTTGATTAATTTCTCCTGTTATTCCAAATTGGCTTCAAATACAGCTGCGTGTTTTATCTTTTATCTCTCGGCTCTTCTCTTTCTCTTTACACTTTGAAATAAAAGCGGGCATGAATATGACTCCTGTCTCCAGATTAAAGAAAACGTGGTCGAAAGTCAAGACTGCCAAGTTTGACATTCTGGAGGTAAGTCTGACCTTTCGATCTGAATCTTTGTTATTCGGTTATCTAAGGAGATTCTCAGTCATCCAAGTCATGGTTGTCCCAAAGATGCTTTTCCCAAAAGCAACTGGACTTTGTTTTTCCTTGAACACGTTTCACTTCTCATCCGAGAAGCTTCTCTAGTTATCCAGTGTTGATGAGTTGTCTCTGGTGTTAGTTCTGTTAATGTGGGAAAACTGAATAAATGTCCTGGCTGCGTTTTCTTAGTCTGATACGCTGCTAAGTGGAACACTGTCAGAGATGCTATGGCTAGAGGTATTGAGACTGCAGCACCCAGAATTCCCAACCTGCATGATCTTAGGTTGGGAATCCTTTGATTTGTAATCCCAACACTTAAGGAAGACAGCATAGTGGATTTTGATCTTTGAAAATGGTTGCCTGTCACTTACCAATGAACCTGTTGCTACTTTCAAATAATTTTGATCATCGGCACTTTCAGCTAGAAATGAAATTTTATAATTATTTGCTTCATCTGGGTTTCCCTCCCCCCTGCCCCAGATTTGGTTAGCTTTTTGATCCATAACCTGGTTCTGACTCTTAACTTTAAAACTGTTCTGTGTCTGCTTTATATTGGAAATGGTCTCCCCAGGTTAAAAACTGGACTTTTATAGCAATATTTTGATGGCATTTGGGGCATTTTCTGCATTTCCACTTTTCCTTCTTCTTCCAGCACCAAATGGACCCTTCCAGCAATTTCTACAATTACCGCACTGCCCTACGTGGGGCAACCCAGAGGTCTTTAACAGCTCACAGCAGCAGAGAGAAGGTACAGTCTGAGAAAGAGAGAAGGGTCGTCTTTGACTTAGGACCATTCATTCTGTGACCGTTCAAAGTTACAACGGCACTGGAAAAAGTGATTTATGAGCAGTTTTAACAGTTAGGACCACTGAAGCATCCCCATGGTCACGTGTGTGTTTGGCAACTGGGCATGTATCATCATCAACAACAATAACAATAATAATAAAATTGGAAGGGACCTTGGAGGTCATCTAGTCCAATCCCCTGCTCAGGCAGGAAACCCTATACCAGGGGTAGGCAACCTCGTCTCTTTTATGACTCATGGACTTCAATTCCCAGAATTCCTGAGTCAGCATAGCTGAATTCTGGGAGTTGAAGTCCATGAGTCATAAAAGAGCCGAGGTTGCCTACCCCTGCCCTATACCATTTCAGACAAATGGTTGCCCAGTCACTTCTTAAAAACTTCCAGTGTGGAGCATTCACAGCTTCTGGAGGCAAGTCGTTGCACCGATTCCTTGTTCTAACTGTTAGAAGTTTCTCCTTAGTTCTAGGTGGCTTCTCTCTTTGGTTAGTTTCCATCCGTTGCTTCTTGGCCTGCCTTCAGGTGCTTTGGAGAATAGCTTGACTCCCTCTTCTTTGGGGCAGCCCCTGAGATATTGGAAGACTGCTATCATGTCACCCCCTCATCCATCTCTTCATTAAACTAGACATACCCAATTCCAGCAACCGTTCCTTATATCAGGGCTTTTCAACCAGTGGTACGGGTACCACCTGTGGTACATTGGCACCTGGCAGGTGGTACGTGACCATCGTAGAAGAGTAGCTGGGGAGGGGAATGAGCTGAACTGGTGGCAGCACTACACAAGTCTGAGCGAGAGATGGCTGGAGCTGCAGGGCTGTCAGCGCTCAGCGAAAGCGCCAGGATCTGCGCCTGGCACCAGCCAGAGCTCACCATTGATCCTGGTGCTTCTGAGTCCAGAAGAAGCGCCGATCAGCTGGAATATTGTAGCATCTCCAGGGTCTTGTGATTTACATTCCGATGCTTGGCAAATGTTCATATTTATGATGGTCACAGTGTCCCAGGGTCATGTGAAGTGACCAAACCTGCTGCAACCACCCAGCAGATGGGGGGAATAAAAATCAAACACCACCCACCCCACCCACCCCCACTGCCAATCCTCAACAGAAATGCTCACTACAATGAAAACCTCGGCCAGGTTTTAACTTCGAACAGTCTCTAAGCGCACTGTTGTAAGTCGAGGACTACCTGTACTTCATCACTTTTTTCCTTTTTTTTTTTGGTTATCAAGTTTTGGACACCTCGCTAGGCGACTGGTGATACTCAGATGTTGCCATATCCTAAAAGTGGTACAATGGGTGAAAAGGTTGAAAAACCCTGCCTTATATGTTTTAGCCTCCAGTCTCCTGATCATCTTTGTTGCTTTTCTCTGCACTCTTTCTAGAGTCTCAACATCTTTTTTACATCGTGGTGACCAAAATTGGATGCAGTATTCCAAGTGTGGCCCTACCAAGGCATTGTAAAGTGGTGTTAACCACTTCACGTGATCTTGATTCTATCCCTCTGTTAATGCAGCCTAGCACTGTGTTGGTTTTGATGGTTGCAGTGTCCCAGGATGTGATCACCATTTGTAACCTTCCTAGCCAGCTTCTGACAACCAAAGTCAATGGGGGGGAAGCCAGATTCACTTAACAACCATGTGGTTCACTTAACCACTGCAGTGATTCACTTAACTGTGACAATAAAGGTTGTGAAATGGGGTGAAACTCAACTACCTGCCTTGCTTAGCAATGGAAATTTGGGGCCCAGTTGTTTGTTGTAAGTCAGAGACTACCTGTATTCATTTAATCCAGGGGTCTTCAAACTTGGCCAGTTTAAGACTTGTGGACTTCAACTCCCAAAATTCCTCAGCCAGGCATCGCTGGCTGAGGAATTCTGAGAGCTGAAGTCCACAAGTCTTAAATCGGCCAAGTTTGAAGACCCCTGATTTAATCTATCCATTGGAATTTGGCCTCCCACTCATCGTATGACTCTGGCTGACCCACAGGCATTATAATGAACAATAAAAATGTCAATAACAACACCAGAAACACAAAGTACATCATTCCATGGGCAGCACACATATCCATATCTACAAACATCTGAAAAACATCTGAATGTCTCGTTTTGGGACATGGGAACAATTTATGGAAGACCAGCAGGTTGAGGGCCATTCAAATTTTGGGCAGACAGGTGTATTCTAGAGGGCACTAAGATGCAAGTAGATGACCGGTAAAAGTGGTGGTGGGGGGTAAAGGAGTTATGGCTATGTAATATACTGAATGCTTGGCTTATTACAAAGATGTGCAACTGTGGCCCTTTTATGATTTGTGGACTTCAACTCCCAGAATTCCTGAGCCAGCCACAAGTCATAAAAGGGCCACGGTTCCCCACCCTTGGCTTACTGGGATGCTTGAACTCTTAAATTCTGCAAAGGTGTTTGACCAGAGCTGATAGTCAAGCAAAGAATCTTACCTTCAACAATCTTTTTGTTGTATAGCTTTATGGAGCTACCTCTGCCTCAAACGTGATGCAGTTTATTCATTATTTGTCCTGAATGTAACAAAGAATTTCCACCTCCCCCCCACCCCTTCTTGTTCCAGTGACAGGTGTGTTGCTAATCTGGGTTCTTCTCTCCCCCTTCCTTTCCTTCTTTTAGATTGTGATCCCATTTTTCAGCCTGCTTATCAAGGACATTTACTTCCTCAACGAGGGCTGTGCCAATCGCTTGCCCAATGGCCATGTCAATTTTGAAGTAAGTACGAGTCTGCTCAGGGTTTCCCAACTTCTCTTAAACCCTGACCTCGTTGAGCAGCAGAGAGCCTAGCTAAGATTTTAGAATGCAGGTACAGGAACTTGGCAAGGGTTACATCAAGGGGCAAACACCAAACACTGGGCTCCGACACGTTTCCTTCCCTTCCAACAGTTGTTTGCTTTTTCGAAGAACCCCGTCTCCCCCGAGCACGTCCAATATGCCTTGTTTTCATTGGCAAAGCACTGGTCTTTTCTTCCCCAACACACAGAATTAAGGAATAGTCCATCCTCAGAGGCATGAAGGAGCGGAACTTGAGCAGAATTCCAAAGGCAACAGTTACAAGGGGTCCTTAGTGCTCTCCGAGCTTGGCTGTTTTCTTGCAGACGTTTCTTTACCCAAACTAGGTAACATCATCAGTACTGGAAGAGAGTGGGATTTGCTCTCAGTTCATAATCTAGTGAATTGCCCTGTCTGAATTGGTGGGGATGCTCTTGGAGGTTCTTTGCTAGGGCTGTTTATTGTTAGCCACTATAAACAGCAAATAGCCAAACAGCAAATAGCCAAACCAAAGAACCGTTTTAAGACCACCCACACAACACTGAGAGGGCAATTCACTCCAACGGGACTCATCAACCTTTCTGGGCTGGTGGCCTGGTGGGAAAGGGAGGGGCAGACACCTTTACGCACGCATGCGCGCACACCCAAATGTAGCTGTGCGAACGTATGCGTGAATGGGGCCGCAAGCAAACAGGCTCTGTAAATGGGGCTGCTAGCGCCGGCGTGAGGGTTGCACCGATTCTAGCGCCAGTGGAAGAATCATACCAAGGGTCGTGCCGAGGCTAGCGCAGGCGCGAAGGTCACACCGAGGCTAGCACCGGCGTGACGATCGCGCTGAGGCTAGTGCCAGTGTGAGAGTCACGCCAAGGGTCGCGCCGAGGCTAGTGCCAGTACAAGAATCACATCAAGGGTCGCGCTGAAGCTAGCGTAGGCGCAAGGGTCATGCCGAGGCTAGCACTGGTGTGAGGCTAGCGCCAAGGCTGGCACAGGTGTGAGGGTTGTGCCGAGGCTAGTGCTGGTGCGAGAGTCACACCAAGGGTCACGCCAAGGCTAACGCCAGCACGAGATAACATAAGCACATGCACACAGACTGACCAGTCACTTATGTAGCCCAATGGCCAAGGGGCACGGCCCGGTAGTGGGCCATGGCTCATAGATTTGGGATCTCTGCACTAGAATATAAACTGAGAGCAAATCCCACTCCCTTCTAGCACTGATGATGCTACTAGTGTGGGTAATGGAACGTCTGCAAGAAAACAAGCAAGCTGAGAGAGCATCAAGGACCCCTCTTTCAATCCTGAGCTGCAAATAATCTCCTTCATTGCAAGACATATCTGATCAGTCCTTCTGAAACAGAAGAGTAAACCCTAAAAAGGTAAAAAGGTTCCCCCGCACATGTGTGCTAGTCGTTTCCAACTCTAGGGGCCGGTGCTCATCTCCATTTCAAAGCCGAAGAGCCAGCGCTTGTCCGAGGACGTCTCCGTGGTCATGTGGCCAGCATGACTAGACACCAAAGGCACACAGAACGCTGTTACCTTCCCACCGTAGTGATCCCTATTTTTCTACTTGCATTTTTACGTGCTTTCAAACTGCTAGGTTGGCAGAAGCTGGGACGAGTAACAGGTGCTCACTCTGTTACGCGGCACTCGGGATTCGACCCGCCAAACTGCCAACCTTCTGATCGACAAGCTCAGCGTCTTAACCCACTGAGCCACCGTGTCCCTAAAGTAAATCCTATATATTGCCTTATTTGAATGGAACCCTTTCACCTGCTTCACTCATGTGCTTTTTTATTATTATTATTTTGCTAATTCCTTGCAGAAATTTTGGGAACTGGCTAAACAAGTGAGTGAGTTTATGACATGGAAGCAAGTGGAGTGTCCTTTTGAGAGGGACCGGAAAATCCTTCAGTACCTGCTCACCATTCCAGTCTTCAGTGAGGATGGTAAGAGAAAAATACCTGTAACTGTTCAGTATATTGTGTATCACACTTATTTTGATAGACAGGGTGATACGTAATTGCCCACTTTTATTTTCCTTCCAACTTCCAACGCCACAGGCTGTGGCATCGATGGAAGCAGTGGATGGAAACTAACCAAGCACAGAAGCAACCTAGAACTAAGGAGTCATTTCCTGACAGTGAAAACAATTAATCAGTGGAACGACGTGCCTCCAGTAGTTGTGGGTGCTCCAACGCTGGAGGTTTTAAAGAAGAGACTGGACAACCATTTGTTGAAATGGTGTAGGGTCTTCTGCATGAGCACGGGGCTGGACCTGAAGACCTCCAACTCTGTTATTACATTAGTCTTGCTTGTCTGAACTGATTGGACAATCAGGCCAGAGAGTGCTTGTGGTTTACGACCACAGCACCACATCCTTGCATTACAAAAACACCAATTTAACCAATTTCCTTGGTTAAAATTCTCCCTTGTCGTCTTGCAGGACTTAGCATTGCTTCCAAAGTTATTTTGGTGCATCTCCCAGTCTTTTTGAACAGTTTTTCAGAGCATTGCTGGGAGAAGGTGGAAGCAGCTAACATGTCTACCCCTCCTTGCGTAATACCATAATAAGGATGTTCATAGGAGCCTTGAATCTCGTTTATGAACTATTACGTGTGCTCCAGTTCACACAAGCTTTTTTTTTAACCCCGTTAGATATGAGAAAATTATTTCCCCCCCAAAGATCTGAGGACCACACGTTTGAAACGATGCCATTGCTATCCCACAGGGAACATGATTCAAGACACTAGAACAGGGGTCTTCAAACCTGGCCCTTTTATGCCTTGTGGACTTCAACTCCCAGAATTCCTCAGCCAGCATGCCTGGCTGAGGAATTCTGGGAGTTGAAGTCCACAAGGCATAAAAGGGCCAGGTTTGAAGACCCTCTACACTAGAAGATATCTGTAATGTTCATATTTTCTTTCTTCTGGTTGCAGCACTTTATTTGGCGTCATACGAAAGTGAAGGTCCAGAGAATCACATTGAAAAAGACAGGTGGAAGACACTCAGGTTAGTGCTAAAGGTTTCCGATGTCCACAAACAGGCTGAATATTTCCTCTTGCATTGGAACTCCTCGCTACCATATTTTTTTTCTGTTGGGATAATAATAGCAATAGCACTTAGACATATATATCACTTCGTAGTGCTTTACAGCCCTCCCCTAAGGGGGTTACAAATATCAGCATCTTATCCTCAACAATCTGGGTTCTCGTTTTACCAACCTGAGAAGGATGGATGGCTGAGTCAACCTTGAGGCATTCAGGATTGAACTGCTGGCAGCTGGCAGAGTTAGCCTACAATATGGCATTCTAGCCCCTGTGCTGCCATAGCTTTTTATGGGCACCACAGCTCTTTATCCTGTTTATAGGATAGGAGTGATGGATATCATTTTGCTTTATACAGGTAGTCCTCGACTTACAATCATTCCTTTAGGGACTGTTTGAAGTTACACCAGCCCTGAAAAAAAGTGATTTATGACCACTTTTCACACTTGCGATCCTTATAGCATCCCCATGGTCATATGATCAAAATTCGGACACTGGTATGTTATTTATGACGGTGGCAAAGACTCGGGATCATGTGATCCCCTTTTGCGACTTTCTGACAAGCAAAGTCAAGGCGGAAGCCAGATTAACAACCATGTTACTAATTTAAAAGCTGCAGTGATTCACTTAACAACTGTAACAAGAAAGGTCATAAGATGGGCCAAGGCTCATTTAACCAATGTCTCACTTTGCAACAGAAATTTTGGGGTCAACTGTGGCCCTATGTCGAGGACTTAGCTGTACATCTTTCTCTCGAAGCAGGCAGACTGGCCCTGATGGCCGTTCAGATGGACACGTGACCTACCGTTCAAAGCAATTGGCAAACTCACCTGAGTGTCTTCTTGATGTTCTAATGGAAGGTCTCCTTTCTCTGTTTGATTTCTCTCCAGGTCCACGCTTCTGGGAAGAGGTTAATGCGTGGCTGGGCCCTTGCTGCAATTGCTGCTATGATCTTGACGTGGGTTCTTAATGATGAAGGCCATGGCTGAGGTCGCTTATTTATTTACCCATCCCTCCTCTCCTCCTCTTGATGGCCAAGAGGACTTTTAAGTTCTGAGAGCTAAATAGTTGGTGAAGAGCAAGTCGGGACACGATGCTGAGAAGAAAGCCAAGCTGACTTGAGTGCAGGAAAGGCAGCTTTCCCCAACCCACTGGCATGTCAAGTTGGGTGGCATGGGCTTGATCAAAGACAACCCAGTGAAGAAAGCCTTTTGAAGATCTGAGTCTACTGTGAATCATTTTGAAGCATCTGGATGGGATTCCCCCTTTCTCATCCCATCCCACCTGCAGACTCCTGTCATTAAGACTTCTGCTACTTCACCCCCTGGATTCCAAATAGAACTTCCCTTCAATCTATCCAAGGCCAACTGGACTGTTTCAGATGCCACGTGATCTAAAGAAGATCTTCGCTGGTGATTCTTCTCAAAAGAAATCTAGGAACATTTGCATTTTTCCCTTGAGGGGATAATGGCTCACAGTGCAGTGTTATTGCAGAGTTCCTAAGATGCTCAGCTATTTATTATGAAAAAGGGCATGAGTGCTCTGGATTTTTTTTGTTTATGTTTGTTTGTTAGTTAGTTTGTGAGTTAGCTGCTGGTTGGCCAACTCAGACTGGATGTTATTTGGAAATTTAAAAGTTAAGTTCAGCATAGCGCTAAGAGAAGCAGAGGCTAGAAAGCTAGGTAGCAAATGTAGCTAGACTATGTAGAAAAGTCACCTTTCCAATCTCTCCTCTTAAATGTATTATTGTGCTGTTTTTCATCTGGGCAAATCTGTGCTACAAAGCCATCTGAAGTAGGCATGAAGCCAGTTTCATTTTGTGACTTTCGCCTGCAAATATTTGGACAGAAATCCTAACTTAGCCCAATTTTGAAAGAGGAACCCATTGGAATAAGTGGGATTCCAGCTTTTGAGGTTGTTCATCAATAGGACCACTAACTGGCTTTTATAGAATGTTTATTTCCAAAACTCATTCCTTGGAGAGCCAGAATAATCAGAGAGGTTTGGAGCTGGCTTACATTTTGTGATGTGGACTTCCCCAAAATGTCTGTACTTTTCTGCGTCTTTTTCTCCACTCTCTATATTATTGAATTAATTGATTTTGTTTTATTTTATTTAAGAGAGGGGAAAAAACCTGCTGGGATTGTAGGTAGATATAAATTATGATTTTACAGGGTTTTTTTAAAAATGTGCGGAGATAATATCCGATCTAGCAATGCTAATTTAAACTCTGAAATCTTACAGACCACTGGAAGTTTCTCCTAGCTGAGTCTCTAGCTATAAGCTAAAGGTTTGGGGTTTTTTTTTATTTGCTTCATGAACCTCTCAAAGTTGCTTTGACTACAAAACCTGTGATGTCAGTAGTAGCTCTGAATGCATAGTCCCCACAATGCCTTCCCCAAGAAATTCTGAAAAATTAAAAGAACCCCCAGGCTGTTAACAAGTGATATCCAGCAAAAGGATTTGTATAAAATATGCTATTCCTCAAAATTAATAATAAATAAAAATACATAGTTTGATTGTTCTTCATTTCTTACAACTGTGGTTTTGTTGGTGAATTTGCACATAAGTTCCAGTAACACATACAGTTTAGTGACTTTTCACCAGCTCTGAAAAAAGTGATGTATAACCATTTTTCACACTTGCAACCGTCACAGTATCCCCATGATCACGTGATCAAAATTCAGACACTTGGTAACTAACTATGTATGACATTTAGCAGTGTCCTGGGGTTACTAACTTAACAACTGCAGTGATTCACTTAACCAATGTGGCAAGAAAGGTTGTAAAATAGGGCAAAACTGCTTGCCAACTGAAATCCGGATGGCCCCCGACCTCCGCACCTTCCGGCGCGACTTAAAAACTTACCTGTTCCAGCAGTCCGGCCTGGCCTGATAGCTCTAATTGGGGTCCCAGTTTGTTTTGACTATTGTTTTTCAGTATTGTTTCAATCTGTATACCTACCTTACTCTGTACACCGCCCCAAGTCCCTCGGGAGAAGGGCGGTTTATAAAAACAAACAAATAAATAAATAAATAAATAAAACTCACTTAACAAAGGTCTCACTTAGCAACAGAAGTTTTGGACTCAATTGTGGTCGTAAGTCAAGGACCACCTGTAATAAGGCACAAGCAATCCAGATTTTACTCCTGAATTGCATTCTGGCACAGCCTTGAGTGGAGGGAGTAACTTCAACATAACCACAATTTTTAATTCTCTAATCTCTGTTCTCTTAACCCCAGTGCACAACTCTTTCAGAACTGATTCACTTTGCCATCATTATTTTATAAAGTAGATGTGAATTTGCTGCATGTTTTAATTAACTTGGCTATTAAAATTCTGCATTAACTGAATAGCATTCATCTGTGTCCTTTATTGGGCAACATTAATTACATTTTAACATTCCCGGTTTTAAAAACGTGCTGAAAGCAATGAATTTTTGTCTTTGGGCAGGTGACACCTGCTACTAGGTATTAATGCACCTACCTTACTAAAAACCCTCTTTTTCAAATGGATTGATATTGTCAGATGCAAATTTGAGAACTATGGTTGATTGCTTCTTGCTAATGAGGTTCCTCTATTAACTTGCATAATGCATCACTTTTAAACTCTTCCCATGATAGGAATTCTGATGGATTATGTGCAACACGTTTTCTTTATTATAATAGTAATTTTATTAAAAATTATACTTACAATGATGAAAAGTAATACCAAAAGAGGAGAAGAATTAAAAGAAAAACTGATGCACAAAAATGAAAAGAAAAATCAGGAATGTAGCAAAGAAAAAGAAAATATATATAAAGAAATGGCTTCCTGCTTCTTCACAACAATTTTACTAATTTATCACCTTGTGATAAACATAACAAATGATCCTTTCTTCCAATATCTCATCTCTCTATCTATAAACAAATTCTTAAAATCTCATCATGTTGGGGCTGATCAGCAAAAGTCCATTAAGGGTTACCATATCTTTTTAACCTTGATCAAATAAGCAAATTTTACACACCTTCATTTTACTTTTAAAAATCTCAATTTTTAGTCCCTTCAAATAATCTTAAACTTGATTTTTTCCCATTTTTTCTTTGTTGCTTCTCACAAAATTCTTCAAAGCTTACCAAGCCTCGACACGCAACCACAATTGAGATCACAATTTGTGTTAAGTGAGGCCGTTAAGTACGTTGTGTCCAATTTTACAACCATTTTTGTCATGGTTGTTAAGTGAATCACTGCAGTTGTTAAATAAATCACACAGTTGTTAAGTAAATCTGGTTGCCCCTATTGACTGGTGATCACATGACCCCAAAATGCTGCAGCCATTTTAAGTACATGCTGGTTGCTAAGCGCCCACATCTTGATCATGTGACCATGGTGGTGCTGTGGCAGTTATAAGTGTGAGGACCAGGTGTATGTCAGTCTTTTCAATACCATTGTAACTGAATGGTCACAAAACGAATGGTTGTAAGCCAAGGACTGCTTGTAAAGGAAATTTTATTCAGGTCAGCTTCTTGGTATGTTAATTTTAATTATTAAGGCATCGACTGGTTTCTTTTTTTATGTCCAGTGTAACAACTTTTCCTCTGTCATTCTTGTGGCCTATTTTTTTAAAATCTACTTTTTAAACCAGTTTCAATCTTGTCAGGTAAAACTTGTTCCTTTTCCGTAACATGTTTTAAACCAGGGCTTTTCAAACTTGGTTCTTTTATGACTTGTGGACTTCAACTCCCAGAATTCCTCAGCCAGTGTGCCTGGGTGAGGAATTCTGGGACTTGAAGTCCACAAGTCATAAAAAGGCCCAAGTTTGAAGAGCCCTGGTTTAAATACAGTCTCTGCATAGATGCAGACAATCTTAAAATTAACTTTTGAGTCCGTTGTTTGAAAACATATGTCCAAAGTTAAAATTCCTTTCTCCATTCTCCATTAGTAAGTCAAATTTAAGTTCTTCTCCTTTAACTGTAATCTTTAGTTCCTTCTAGTTCCCTCTAGTATTCAACCTTCAAATTCCTATCCTATCATGTTTTTTAAAAAAAATGGAATTCAAAACAAGCGTTTTCCCACCAAGAAAAATCCTTATTATTAATTCCAAAATCTTATTTCAAACCCACCTGGACCTTTAGTCCATTTGTCACATTCCAAAATAAAAGTTTCTAATAATTCCTTTGGTCTTTCTTTCAGATTTTTTTTAAAAAATAATAATTCTTGAGCTTGTATTTAAAACCTCATTCACTAAGGATTGAAGGAAAACTCACCCCATGTTTTCAGACTTGTTGATTCAAAGCCGCCTGATAACTAAAAAGCTAACAAGCAATTTCTGAAAGAGATTAAAAAAAGAAAAGTACGGGTAATGCTGAACTTACAACAGCTCAATTCATGATCACAGGTACAACGGCACTGGAAAAAAAGTGACTTGTGACCATTTTTCACACTTAACGACCATTGCAGCATCCCCATGGTCACGTGATCAGAATTCAGACACTTGGCAACTTGTTCGTATTTATGACGGTTGCAGGGTCCCGGGATCACATGATCCCTTCTTGTGACCTGACAAGCAAAGCCAGATTCATTTTATAGCCGCGTTACTAACTTAAGAACAGCACTGGTTTATTCAACAACTGTGGCAAGAAAGGTCATAAGATGGGGCAAAACTCACTTAACAACTGTCTCACATATCAACAGAAATGGGCTCAATTGTGGTTGTAAGTCGAGGACAACCTGTATGTCTCTTTCAAGGTACTGACTGTGGTTTGAGTAAGCCCTACATGGCCTGGGTCCGGGGTATTTGAGGGAACACCTGCTGCCGGCATCAAACGCCCTTCGCCCAGTGCGCTCCCACAGAGAGGGTCTGCTCAGGGTTCCGCCGGTAAGAGATTGCCGGCGGGTGACACCCAGGGATAGGGCCTTCTCGGTGGGAGCGCCTGCCCTCTGGAACCAGCTGCCGGTGGAGCTGAGGACTGCCCCCAACCTCCGATTATTCCGCCGGGGCCTGAAGACCTGGCTCTTTGAGCTCTCGGGACCAGGCTGAGGAGTAAATTATTTTAATTGGGGTTTTTAATAATACAGGGTTGATTTAATATTTTTAAATTGGTTTTTAACTTTTGTATGCTTGATTTTTAACTCCCTGTAAACCACCCTGAGTCCTCAGGGAAAGGGCGGTATATAAATGCAATAAAATAAAAATAAAATAAATAAATAAGATCCCTCATTTTTCAGAGTTCTCAAACCACTGTCTTGTGGTCTCGTGAGAAGAATGGTTGTAGGAACTGGGTACGTCTAGTTTAATGAAGAGAAGGATGAGGGGGGACATGATAGCAGTCTTCCAATATCTTAGGGGCTGCCACAAAGAAGAGGGGTTCAAGCTCTTCTCCAAAGCACCTGAAGGCAGAACAAGAAAGCAACGGATGGAAACTAATCAAAGAGAGAAGCAACCTAGAATTAAGGAGGAATTTCCTGACAGGGAGAACAATCAATCAGCGGAATGACTTGCCTCCAGAAGCTGTGAATGCTCCAACACTGGAAGTTTACAAGAAGAGGTTGAACATTGAATTGTCTGAAATGGTATAGGGTTTTCTCTCATTGATTAGAGGGTTGGACTAGAAGACCACCAAGGTCCCCGCTTATTTTTTTTTTAATCCCATTTATATCCCGCCATTCTCTGAAGACTCAGGGCATCTTACAATTTAAGCACAAACCAATGTGCTTAGCAATAGCCTTCATTCTATGTATATGCCTGCTTATTAGGGCTTTCGCCGCCCCCCCCAAGAGGCATTATTACAAAGTCAGCTTAATTGCCCCCAACAATCTGGGTCCTCATTTTACCTACCTCGGAAGGATGGAAGGCTGAGTCAACCTTGAGCCTGGTGGGACTCGAACCTGCACTAATTGCAGGCAGCTGGTGTTACTTAAGGAGGCATTAGCCCACTTCCAATCTGTTATTCTGTTATTCTCTTTACAATCAATGGACGCAATTGCAGACTACATAAAAGGACACTGGGAGGAAAGTGAAGGCCTCTGTTGGAATAATGAAGTCTGTGAGAGGCCATTTGGTGTGCTGCATTTCTTATTGCTGCAAGAGACAAACTTTCTGTTTGTGTGTGTGTGTGTGTGTGTGTGTTCAGGAACAGAATGACTAGCGCAATTTGGGGGCCTTCAGATGTTTTTGATAGCAACCTCACAAGGCTAGCACTTTTGGAAATTGACCTTCTACCAATTTGAAGGCTATCAAATTATGAAAAGTTACTAAACAAGCTTTAAAAAGTGTGTGTGGGGGGTGAACCATCTTCAATGGAAGAAACCTTGAGGCAGAAATAGGGTTTCAAAAGAAATGTGTACATTTCTCCAGGTAGGATAAAGTAGGATAAAGTGATAAAGCAAGCAGTTGGCCAGGTAACACATTCTGAGGCAAAAAAAAATTTGGGTGCTAGAACTGGCACATAGTACCCAACCCATTTCTGTCTTTCTTGGGATAATTTAGAGAAATTGTAGAATCCCTCTTTATATAATTTGTTTTCAATTTTGTCGTTTGCTGATCCAGTTGAGCTTCTCCAGCTATCTTCCTATGCATCATACTACAAATGATGTTGATTATATACTGTATCTCTGTCATTTGCACAATGACCTCATGTCAGTGTTCCAATATCTCAGGGGCTGCCACAAAGAAGAGGGAGTCAAGCTATTCTCTAAAGCACCTGAAAGCAGGACAAGAAGCAACGGATGGAAACTAATCAAGGAGAGAAGCAACCTAGAACTAAGGAGAAACTTCCTGACAGTTAGAACAATTAGCCAGTGGAACAACCTGCCTCCAAAAGCAGTGAATGCTCCAACACTGGAAGATTTTAAGAAGAGACTGGACAGCCATTTGCCTGAAATGGTATAGGGTTTCCTGACTGAGCAGGGGTTGGACTAGATGACCTCCAAGGTCCCTTCCAAATTATTATTATTATTATTATTATTATTATTATTATTATTGTTGTTGTTGTTGTTGTTGTTGTTGTTGTTGTTGTTAGTTGCGAAGTCGTGTCTGATCCATCGCGACCCTATGGACAACGTTCCTCCAGGCTTTCCTGTCCTCTACCATCTTCTGGAGTCCATTTAAGCTCACGCCTACTGCTTCAGTAACTCCATCCAGCCACCTCATTCTCTGTCATCCCTTTCTTCTATTGCCCTCGATCTTTCTCAGCATGAGGCTCTTCTCCAGTGAGTCCTTCCTTCTCATTAGGTGGCCAAAGTATTTGAGTTTTAGCTTCAGGATCTGGCCTTCTAAAGAGCAGTCAGGGTTGATCTCCTCTAGGACTGACCGGTTTGATCGCCTTGCAGTCCAAGGGACTCGCAGGAGTCTTCTCCAGCACCGTAGTTCAAAGGCCTCAATTCTTTGGCGCTCAGCCTTTTTTATGGTCCAACTTTCACTGCCATACATTGCAACTGGGAAGACCATAGCCTTGACTATACGCACTTTTGTTGACAGGATGATGTCTCTGCTTTTTAGTGTGCTGTCTAGATTTGCCATGGCTTTCCTCCCCAGGAGCAAGCGTCTTTTAATTTCTTGGCTACAGTCCCCATCTGCAGTGATCTTGGAGCCTAGGAAAATAATAATAATAATAATTATTATTATTAACCTGCCTCCAGAAGCTGTGAATGCTCCAACACTGGGAGTTTTTAAGAAGAGACTGGACAGCCATTTGTCTGAAATGGTATAGTGTTTCCTGCCTGAGCAGGGGGTTGGACTAGATGACCTCCAAGGTCCCTTCCAACTTCTTCTTCTTCTTCTTCTTCTTCTTCTTCTTATTATTATTATTATTATTATTATTATTATTATTATTATTATTATTATTATTATCATCATCATCATCATCATCTTCCATGGGACACACATTGTCGCTTCTGCAGATGTTCTTGTAGTATGTTCAATTTTACCTGCTGTTCAAATTACCTCTATTACAAGCCCTTTACAATCAGCATTCTGCCCTGGGTCTGGATATGAGCTAGGGCTCAATGACATTTTTATGAATGGTAAGATATGCAAAATCACACTCTTCAGCTCTCAATCCATCAGCCATGTCTCCTGTGCAAACTAGATTGTTTTCTTATCTTTAGATGAATTGGATCTGTGGCTTTAGTACATGCATTCCTTCTATGGATCTATATACTAGCAAAACTCTCATCATAACCATTAACGGGGCAAAAGGGTGCATCATGGGCATCATAGGATTCAAATATGTGAACAACTGGTTCTCTGTGTGGATGCCACTTCCGGAAGTCCATTCTGGGCCTGGGCAACAAAAAATTAGCTACCGGTTCTGCCGAAGTGGTGAGAACCAGCTGAATCCCACCACTGAAGCAATTGTACCTCATAGTTATAGCAACAGCAATAGCATTTATATTTATATATCACCCCCATAGCACTTTACAGCATTCTGGGTGGTTTACAGAGTCAGCCTATTGCCCTCAACAATCTGGGTCCTCGTTTTTCCAGTCTTGGAAGGATGGAAGGCTGAGCCAACCTCAAACCCCGTCAGGATCGAACTCCTGGCAGGGAGCAAATTTAGCCTGCAATACTGCCTTCTAACCAGCGTGCCGCCAGGACTCTTAAAAGTTATGCGGATTAAATAGTTGAAAAGAAGTGAAGCAAAGTAAATCATGGCTCCTCACAGTTGAAATCCGGAGCTTTGTTATCTCAAGGCTACAGATATTGGGCAAAAACAATCTCCGCATTCCTTCCTCCCAGCTCCAGTTCAAAGGAGAAAAGAATTTTGGACAAATTCTCATGGGTGGGATGTGGTGTCCTTGATTTTTTTTTTTTTTGCAATGAGCTGGCTGAAGAAATATTTCTCATTGTACAATTATCCCTCCAAGATCTGTAGCTTCTTTGGCTTCCGTACTAATTCCCAAGAGGAGACATCCACATATCTGTGGCAAGGGCAGAGGGAGACAAGGGACAAAAGGTTAAGTGATGTCATGGCTTCTGTGTCCAAATTGTATGAATGGTATAATTTGCATGAAGACATCGGGACGCAAATGGCACCATCTATATCAGCAAGGTTTTTCTCCCATGTATTTGGTTACAGGACCACCCTTTAGAAATGTTTTCTAACCTCCCACCTCTTGAAAAATTTGTTTTTCCTATAGACTTTCAGAGAAAAGACGCCTCCAATTTCTCATCCCAGAAATTTGGCAAATTTTGACTGGCCATCTGCACAAAGCCCTTGATACCTCCATAATATTATGGTTTTAATTAGTTAATTTTTGGAACTATAGCCCCTAGTGGGGTGTTGGGAATTCTTTGATGTTGATAGAATGTACTTCAATCAATGTCAAAGACATAGAATATAGAACATAAAATAACAGACTTGGAAGGGACCTTGGAGATCTTCTAGTCCAACCCTCTGCTCAAGCAGGAGACCCTATACCATTTCAGACAAATGGTTGTCCAGTCTCTTTTTGAAAGCCTGTAGTGATGGAGCGTCCACAACCTCTGAAGGCAAGCCGTTCCATTGGTTGATTGCTCTAACTATTAAGAATTCTCTCCTTAGTTCTAGGTTGCTCCTGTCATTGGTTAGTCTCCATTCATTGTTTCTTGTCTTATCTTTTGGTGCTTTGGAAAATAGTTTGACCCCCTCATCTTTGTAGGAGCCTCTCAAATATTGGAACATTGCTGTCGGTCTCCCACAGTCCTTCTTTTCCTTAAACTAGACCAGGGGTAGGCAAGCTTGGCTCTTTTATGACTTGTGGACTTCAACTCCCAGAATTCCTGAGTCAGCATGGCTGACTCAGGAATTCTGGGAGTTGAAGTCCACAAGTCATAAAAGAGCCAAGCTTGCCTACCCCTGAACTAGACACATCCAATTCCTGCAACCGTCCTTCATATGTTTTAGCCTCCAACCCCATAATAATTTTTTGTTGCTCTTCTCTGCACTATTTCAAGAATCTCAAAGTCACAACCGTCGCACGACCCCATGGTCGCACAGTCATGATTTGGGGTACTTGGCCATGGACGTGCGCTTACAATAGTTGGGGCATCAGGTAGTCACACCATCACAATTTGCTACTTTCCCAGCTGGCTTCAGAGAAGAATAATCAACGAGGAAAAATTAATAAACCAATAAACCTTGCTTTAGCTGCTATGACTTTCTTCTCAGCAAAAGTTCCTCTTTGAAAAAATAGAAAATACGTGTAGCTCAGGTTTTAGATGTTGGCTATGGTTTGTTCTCCAAGCTTGCTTCAAGATAATATTTGAACGTTACTTATTTATTATTTATTTCTGAAAGTACCTCTTTTCTTAAAAAACTGGAGTTGGGCTTTTCTTTCTTCAGGACTGAACGGAGGCAGTCCTGACATTTAGCAAGATTTGCTTGACAGCTGTGATTCAGTTAATGACCATGAGATTCACTTAAGAGCCATGATAAAAATGGTCATAAATTTGGGTCCAGTCACTTGATGAGGCACTTAATAACTGCATCACCTAGTGACTGAAATTCGGATCCGAATTGTGGTTTTAAGTTGAGGTATGCCGATAGTGTTTGATTACCAAGCTTTCTAAAAAATAATGTTTTTTTAGAAAATGTAGACTAAACCTTTTAGAGCAGGGCTTTTCAACCAGTGGCACGGGTACCACCTGTGGTACATTGGCACCTGGCAGGTGGTATGCAACCATCCTAGAAAAGTGGTAATGGGGGAGCGGAATCAGCTGAACCGGTGGCAGCACCGCACAAGCCTGAGCGAGAGATGGCTGGAGCTGCAGGTCTGTCAGGGCTCAGTGGAAGCACCAGGATCAGCGCCAGGCTCCAGCTGGAGCTCGGCGCTGATCCTGGCGCTTCTGAGTCCAGAAGAAGCTCCAATCAGCTGGAATGTTGCAGCATCTCCAGGGTCTTGTGATTTACATTCAGATGCTTGGCAACTGATTCATATTTATGATGGTTACAGTGTCCCAGGTCACGTGAAGTGACCAAAACTTGCTGCAACCACCCAGCAGAGGGGAGGTGAATAGAAACCAAACACTCCCCCACCCCACCCCCACTGCCAATCCTCAACAGAAATGCTCACAACAATGAAAACCTCGGACAGGAGGAAGAGCACCACTGGGCAGCAGGCAGGCAGGTATCTTGCTCAGCTGTGGCTTGGGGGGCACTTTTTCCAGTGCCATTGTAACTTTGAACAGTCTCTAAGTGCACAGGACTACCTGTACTTCATCACTTTTTTCCTTCTTTTTTTTTGGTCAAGTTTTTGACACCTTGCTAGGTGACTGGATGTACTTGGATGTTGCCATATCCTAAAAGTGGTACAATGGGTCAAAGGGTTGAAAATCCCTGTTTTAGACCAGACTAAAATCTAAATTAATAATGGTGATAGGTGTCTTGGGTGCCATCCCCAAACCCCTGGAGCACCACTTGAACACCAGCGGCATTGACAAAATCGCCGTCACTCAATTGCCAAAGGCAGCCTTACGTGGAACAGCTTCCATCCTGCCACGATACCTTTCACACCATCAAACATCAAGACCTGCCTAACCCGAGACCTTGGGAAGGAGTCAGTAGGTGGATAAAATGCCTAAATCCAATCCGTACTTCTGGCAGACTGTGCAACATACCGTAATTAACACATTTAGAAACTAGCAACCCCATCAGAGACAAAGCTTTCATCCAATGAACACCTAAAACCCATCAAACCACTTTTGAACACAGGCTGCAATCCAGAATAAACGGAAGTGCCAAAGTGGGAGGTATAGGTAGGTCCTCAAGCTATGACAAGTGAGCCCAAAGTTTCTGTTTCTGAGACAGTTGTTAAGTGAGTTTTGCCCCATTTTGCCTTTCTTGCCACAGTTGTTGGGTGAATCACTCCAGTTATTCAGTTAGCAACACGGTTGGTTCGTAAGGGAATCTGGCTTCTCTATTGACTTTGCTACTCAGAAGGTCACAAATGATGATCACAGGACCCCAGGACACTACAACGGTCATAAACATGAGTCAGTTGCCGAGCATCTGAATTTTGATCACATGACCATGGGGATGTTGCAAGGGTTGTAGTCAATGTGAAAATGATCACAAGTCACTTTTTTCAGTGCTGTTGTAACTTCAAACATCACTAAGTGAACAGTTGTAATTCCAGGACTATCTGTATGCAGATCCCAAAGTTGCTTTTTCAAGAGACAACTGGACTTCCTTATTTTTCTTTGAAGACGTTTTGCTTCTCATCCAAGAAGCTTCTTCCGCTCTGACTGGATGGTGGGCAATGGAAGGATTTATTCTGCTTGCAGACAGCTGGTCATTTGCATTCTTTTAATAGAGCCGTTGAGGCCACCTGGAGGTTTATCTGTGTCCTCAGGGTCACCTGAGAAGTGCAAATGGATGTGGAGCCGCCTTGGCTGCAGAATGTTTTCTGCCCTGTTCCTGTAGTCCGCAATGTTTTCTGGAAATCCGTTCATACTCCTGCACTATTCGAACGGTGTTCCTTCCTGAATGCAGAGTCAGCAACTTGTGGTTTGGAGGCCTCGATAGACCCCTTCTTACCTCCTCTTCTTGCTTTCGTGACCTCAAAGAAAGTCTTTTAAAAAACAATATACTAAATGAGAAGGTGATCTGCTACGCAAAGTAAGATGCAGTCTCTGGCATGATCTTCATTCTGAGAGTGTTTCTCTTCTTGCGTGGTTGTGGTTTTTGTTTTATTGAGATTGAATAATTTTGAGCAGGGAAATTTTGGATAAGAGGATTAAAATGCTCCTCTCTTCCTAATTCAATTTCCATCTCCGAGATGAAATTTCATTTGCACTGTACAGCAATGACTCCGCACATATCTCCAAATCAGAGGGAAGGACGAGAAACAATGGTTTGAAACTGACCAAAGAGAGAAGCAACCTGAAATTAAGGAGAAACTTCCTGACAGTGAGGACAACCAACCAGTGGAACAGCTTACCTCTAGAAATCGTGGGCGCTCCATCACTGGAGATTTTTAAGAAGAGACTGGACATTCACCTGTCAGAGACGGTATAGGTTCTCCTGCTTGAGCAGGGGGCTGGACTAGAAGACCTCCAAGGTCCCTTCCAGCTCTATTCTATTCTATTCTATTCTATTCTATTCTATTCTATTCTATTCTATTCTATTCTATTCTATTCTATTCTATTCTATTCTATTCTATTCTATTCTATTCTATTCTATTCTTATTCTAATCCCTGTGCTTGAAACAAACCTGCTCTAAATCAAGTTGGGAAATATTTAGCATTGGTTGATCAATGGTGCCCTCTTGTGGCCAATGGTCTATATAGATTTCTTTTAATCACTTTATTAAAGTTTATTATATTTATAATAAAGATGAAACTTCATTGCAAGATGAAGTAAAAATAGAAACAAAAGTTGAGAAAGTTAAGAAAAGAAGAAGAGAAGTGCATAAAGAAAAGGGGGGAAAAAAGAAGTCACTTCTGATTTTTTTTTTCCAGTGCACAAGCCACTGAAAAGCCACAACTTCAGCCCTTTGCTTTATTTACATTGTTAAGTGTTTCAAGTCACTTCTGTAGCAACCAAGTCATTCTAGTCATCAAAACCTAAAATCAAATTTTCATGGTTTTCGGTTTCAAGCACAAAATCCAGACATGGTTTCCAAGTGGAAATAAAATAGATAAATAAGAATTTCTTCTCTTTGAGGGGTCTAGGACTAGCACCGACAAAGTTACCTAGTTTGGGTAATGAAACGTCTGCAAGAAAATGAGCAAGTTCGTTTAATATCTTAAAAAATCTACAGACATAACATGTTGAAATCATCAACTAATGTTCTTTGCCAAATACTTTTTTTTAAAAAATCACAGAATTAAATAAGGAAACGGCTCTGTTGGGAAGAGAAAAGGGAATTGTTACCTGAATTCTGAAATATCTTCTCTGGAGCTAATTTTTTTTTTAGAATTAGTCAAAGTTGCATATTTTAGTAGTACTGTACATTTTCATTTAGCTAGTCTTAGATCCAGATCTGCAGGCTGTTGATGCCATTGGCCTAGTCCAGGGGTCCCCAAACCCCAGGTCCATGGACCGATACTGGGCCGCAGCATGCCAGCAACCGGTCCTCACAAACAAGCAAAGCCCCATCCACGAGATGCAGACAGCACACAAAACCACACACACTCTGGTCCGCGGAAAAACCTCTCTCCACGGAACTGATCCCTTGTGCCCAAAAGGTTGGGGACCTATGGCCTAGTCCAGGGGTAGGCAACCTCGGCTCTTTTATGACTCGTGGACTTCAACTCCCAGAATTCCTGAGTCAGCTATGCTAACTCAGGAATTCTGGGAGTTGAAGTCCACGAGTCATAAAAGAGCCGAGGTTGCCTACCCCTGGCTTAGTCAGTGTGTACAATGGAATTCTGGGAATTGTAGTTCAACAGTGCTGAG
The DNA here is from genome assembly GCF_947247035.1 of Vipera ursinii. NCBI lineage: Eukaryota > Metazoa > Chordata > Lepidosauria > Squamata > Viperidae > Vipera > Vipera ursinii. The sequence continues at coordinate 68,424,875 of NC_139521.1, forward strand.
GCAATCAGGTTGGGGGGAATATGTTTTAAGTTCCATTTTCTCTTTTTCATATTTGTCCACTATTATTATTCTTGTATCACCGCTGCTTTTATTTCCTGCTGATTGGACCATATGGCAGTACTACTATATCGTAAATACATTATTAATGTTATTAATTGAATGCATATCATGCTCTTAATAAAGTAAAACGGCAGCAAAAAAACCAAACTATTAAGCACCGAGAGAGAAACAGTTTATACAGCAGTCGTCTGTAGGAACTATACCCAGAGAAACCCTGAGTAGAAATTAAATTGGATTTTCAGAGCATAGTAAAATAGAAATCCTGAGGTTATCAAATGCATGCTGGTAGGTCTACCTATAGCAGCGGTCTTCAAACTTGGCCCTTTTATGACTGCCTGGCTGAGGAATTCTGGGAGTTGAAGTCCACAAGTCATAAAAGGGCCAAGCTTGAAGACCCCTGACCTGTAGGCTGTGATTGGGAAAATCAGACAACCACTAGAGGGCAGAAAAGGGATACAGAAAAAAAAAATTACTCATTGCTGCAACTTAAAGGAAATCTTCAGGCTTGCAGCCCAGTTATGGAATGCTAAATTAATATAGCAACCAAGTTGTTCAAATACAATTAAATTAATGGTAATTAGCTGAAACTAAGGCCAGTAGCCAATGTAGCATACAGGTAAGGTAAAGGCTTTGATCCGGTGCCATCTCAGGAAGCCAATTGTAAGTATCAAGAGGGTCAAAACTGAAAAATCTGGTGATTTTCTGGACCTGTTATATTTGTATTTTGCCATGGATGAAAGTGTTATGTACTGGGCTCTTGTGAAACACCATGTGGGTTGCTGGAGCAGCTAATGGCTCTCCAGCAACCCCGACTACAAGTCTTCTGTGCTGCAATTGGCTATCTCCAGGCGGCAATGGTTGATTCAAACCTATTGGCTGCCACCTAGGGGCTAGACTATAAATTGCAGCTAGTTGCAGATATTTCCCCAGTACAGTTCCAGCACGAAATAAACAATGAGTTATCCTGTACTCTGTTCCGCGTCTTCATTCCTGCACCAAAGAACCCGCCATTTAACAGAAAGCATGGCTGAAGGTTGGCCTACAGTTGCTATGCAAGCAAGAACTCAGTTGACCCAAAAGACCAATGGGATTCTATCTGCTCCTTTAAAGCAGGGGTGTCGAACCTTGGCAACTTTAAGACTTATGGACTTCAACTCCCAGAATTCCCCAGCCAGCATGGAGTTGTTCCCCAAGAGACATTTGGGAGAACTTTGAGCCAGCCCTAAGGATTTCCTGATAAAGCCAGGCAAGAGGTGAGCCAATCTAATCTTCACAAAGTTACCTGAGGCTGTTCCCCCACTCTTTCTTTTGCATTCAAGCAAGCCTTAAGGCAATGATGGTGAACCTTTTGGATTTGGGGTGTCCAAAATTTGAAAAATGTCTAACGTGACTGCTGGTGTGTGTGTGTGTGTGTGTGTGTGTGTGTGTCTCACACACACACCTCCAAACAAAAGAGAAACAATTATTTATCTCTCTCCCCTCACACACACACACACCCGTACTCTAAGCCACCCTGAATAGTAGCACTTAGTGGCAGCAGCAAAGCTGGGCCTGAAGGTGTGGTCTGGCACTCAACTTCAACCCTGTTGCCATCACTGACACTCAAAAAGTCCACATCTCACCCGTTCTTGGTGTGATTGATCCATGTCCCAGGGCTCCCCAGGACTTGCTGCACACACTGCTTTTCTTCAGGTGGGCTTCTTTGTCTGTCGACAGGCCCCTGCAGCTTACCTGAGGCTGCTCCGGATTGCACCAGACCTCCATCCTTGAAGCAGCTTTGGAGAACGCTCTTCTGCACCCTCTGAAAACCATGTGAAAGTGTGGTCCATTCTCACCATGATTTTTGGAGACTCTGGAGGCCCCGTGAGAGTACCCCAAACATCATGGCACGTCATGGCACGTCACTTTTCATGCACCTATATCAATAGCAAAAGCACATAGACTTATATACTGCTCCACCACAGTGCTGAGCTGTTTGCAAACGTCAGCCTATTGCCCCCAACAATCTGGGTCCTCATTTCACCGACTTCAGAAGGATGGAAGGCTGAGTCAACCTTGAGCTGGTCAGGATCGAACTCCCGGCTGTGGGCAGAGTTTGCCTGCGATACTGTATTCCACCCACTGCGCCACCAGGACTCATGTCATAGGTTCACCATCATTACCTTAAGCCCGGCTCCCCCTTCCATTCTCGCTCTCAGCCCTACCTGTCTTTGGAGTCTGCACCTGCAGGAATTCCGTCAGTGATGGAGCATGGTCAAAATTCCAGGGATAAAAATGGATTATTCCCAGGCCACCCATCCTGAGACTCTCTAAAAGGCTGTGGAATTTATTGGCCGTGATGCCACCTGTATGGTGCAGCTGTCAGGACCACTTTTCTGAGGCAGAAAATGTGATACTCCCGAAAGGGAGACGGGATGCATGATTTAAGTGAAAGTCATGCTCGGTGGAGGTTTGGCTTTTATCTAATTGGAAACATCGACTCTTTTTTTTTTTCCCCTGTTAAAGCGTTGAAACTGGTGGCCCTCTCTTTGGTAGAAATCTCTCTCTTTCTTTCTCTCCTTCCTCCTTCCCTCTCTCCTTCTCCCCCCCTCTCTCTTTCTCCCTTCCTCCCTCCTTGCCACCCTCTCTCTCTCTTCCTCCCCTCCCCTCTTCCCCCTTTCCTCTTTCCTTCCCTCCCTTTCCTTCCCTCTTTCTTCCTCCCTTCCTCCTTCCCTCTTTCCTTCCCTGTCTCTCACTCTTTCTTCCTCCCTTTCTTCCTCATTCCCCCCTCCCTCTCTTTCTCCCAGCCTCTTTATCTCTTTCTCCCCTCCCCCTCTTTCCTTCCCTCTCTCTCTTCCTCCTTTCCTCTTTTCCTACCTCCCTCTCCCTCTCTCTGTTCCTCCCTTCCTCCTTCTTCCTTCCCTCTCTCTCTCTCTCTTCCTCTCTTTCTCCTTCCCTCTCTCCTTCCCTCCCTGTCTCTCTCTCTCTCTTCCTCCCTCCCTCCCTCACTCCCTCTCTCTCTCTGCAGATTCCATAAATATAGAAGCAGGCTGTGGCCTCCCCCGGGTGCCAATTTCTTGAAACAGACCCAAAGAGTTTTCTTTGGTTCTCCTAAAATTGCTTTTTAGGAGATGAGATGAGAAGGAAGAGAGCTGATTCTGTGCAGAGGTTGACCCCTGCCAAGCCTCTGCAGGCACAAATGTGTAGCTTTGACCTCCATCATCTATTGTGGGGGCAGAAAACAGTCTGAGCTATGGAAAAACTCACCTCCTTCGCCCTTATCTGAGTCCAATGCTGTTGTTCGAAGGAATGAAAAAACGTACCTCTCTGTCTAAATGGGATCAAGCAATGGATCACTGAGAATTTCAGCTGGAGCATTTTTCAGAAATCCGGACCGCAATAGCACATAATGTTTAACCTCCTAATTTTTCCCCTGTCCTTTTTTGTCAGGAAACTGGACTTCAAAGTGAACAAATCAATCATTTAATGCTTTTGAGAGAAAAGGTTTTTTATAAACGTTTTGTCTGTTTCTCCATTTTCCCCCCATTCTTTTTCTTGCCTTTAAAAAAAAAAAACTATTCCCAAACAGTCACAGCAGTTCTCAGGTGGAAAACTGAAATACCAGGGACTTTGTACTCGATCTACATCAGGGGACTCAACCATTCTGATCTGGTGGCCCAGTGGGAAAGGGAGGGACAGGCACCTTTAGGTGTGCAAATGGGGCTGCGTGCATATGCACACGAATGGGGCAGTGAGCATTCATGCTCTGCAAATGGGGCTGCTAGTGCCGGCGTACAGCACGCGTCTCAGCTAGTGTCAATGAGAGGCTCGTGGCTTGCGGCTCGCAGCTCGGCTAGTGCCAGCTAGAGACTCAGAGCTCGTGGCTCGCAGCTCAGCTAGTGCCAACAAGAGGCTCGCGGCTCACGGCTTGGCTAGCACCTGCGAGAGGCTTGCGGCTCGCAGCTCAGCTAGCACCACGAGAGACTCACAGCTCGTGGCTCACGGCTTGGCTAGCACCTGTGAGAGGCTCGTGGCTCACTGTTCGGCTAGTACCAGCAAGAGACTCACAGCTTGTGGCTCGCAGCTCGCAGCTCAGCTAGTGCCAGCTAGAGACTCAGAGCTCGTGGCTCACAGCTCAGCTAGTGCCAACAAGAGGCTCGCGGCTCACGGCTTGGCTAGTGCCAGCGAGAGACTCACAACTCATGGCTCGTGGCTCGCAGCTCACGGCTTGGCTAGTGCCAGCGAGAGACTCACAACTCATGGCTCGCGGCTCGCAGCTCACGGCTTGGCTAGCACCTGCGAGAGGCTTGTGGCTCGCAGCTCAGCTAGCACCACGAGAGACTCACAGCTCGTTGCTCACGGCCTGGCTAGCACCTGTGAGAGGCTCGCGGCTCATGGCTTGGCTAGTGCCAGCGAGAGACTCACAGCTCATGGCTCGCGGCTCGCAGCTCACGGCTTGGCTAGCACCTGCGAGAGGCTTGCGGCTCGCAGCTCAGCTAGCACCACGAGAGACTCACAGCTCGTGGCTCACGGCTTGGCTAGCACCTGTGAGAGGCTCGCGGCTCACGGCTTGGCTAGTGCCAGCGAGAGACTCACAGCTCATGGCTCGCGGCTCGCGGCTCGCAGCTCACGGCTTGGCTAGCACCTGCGAGAGGCAGCTCAGCTAGCACCATGAGAGACTCACAGCTCGTGGCTCACGGCTTGGCTAGTGCCAGCAAGAGACTCACAGCTCGTGGCTTGCAGCTCGCAGCTCAGCTAGTGCCAACAAGAGGCTTGCGGCTCACGGCTTGGCTAGTGCCAGCGAGAGACTCACAGCTCATGGCTCACAGCTCGCAGCTCGGCTAGCGCCTGTGAGAGGCTCTCAGCTCAGCTAGCACTGGTGCAAGGTTAGGGGATCAGCGCGAACACATGTGTGCATGCACTGACCAGTCACTCACAGGGCTCGGTGGCCAAGAGGCCACAGCCCGGTAGTGGGCTGTGGTCCATAGGTTGGGGACCTCTGATCTAAATTAAAGCATCCTGAAATGAAGTCGTCTGATTCTCTTGTTTGTTTGTTTGCAACAAAGAAGAGGAAATGATTTGTAATAGATTCATACAATATGCTAAAGTATTCCATTGCCAGCTCACTAAAAATTCAGCAACATCTGTACCCTAAATTTAGCTTATATCAAATTGCTTCGCTTGTTATTATTGTTTACAGCTATTAGTGCAACTGCAAAACTGCATAATGTAAATGCGTTCTCATGCTCTTATCTATCCCCTCCAATATTTTAAATGTTCAGATAATCCCAGGAATATATTATCAGTTATTGGCAGTTATTTAAATGGTGAAGATTCCTAGCATTTGTTCAAAAACTAAGAGGGGAAAACATAATTTGGTATACTCAGTGTTCCCTCATTTTTCTTTTTTAAGTGTCTTTTCTAATCTGGGTTGCACTGGCATTTATAAGAGATGTAGTTCCAACGTGTTTTGATTATGTCCTTTGAGGGGGGAAAAAACCCTGATTATTGAGGCTAGGAATTCAGCTTGTAGTCCCGAAACATCTGGTGGGGAACCACATTCAGGAAAGATAAGGTAAAGTAAAGGTAAAGGTTCCCCCGCACATGCGTGCTAGTCATTTCCGACTCTAGGGGCCGGTGCTCATCTCCGTTTCAAAGCCGAAGAGCCAGTGTTTGTCCGAGGACGTCTCCGAGATCACGTGGCCGGCATGACTAGAGTCCAAAGGCGCACGGAATGCTGTTACCTTCCCACCGTAGTGGTCCCTATTTTTCTACTTGCATTTTTACGTGCTTTTGAACTGCTAGGTTGGCAGAAGCTGGGACGAGTAACAGGTACTCACTCTGTTACACGGCACTCGGGATTCGACCCGCCAAACTGCCGACCTTCTGATCGACAAGCTTAGCATCCTAACCCACTGAGCCACCGCTTCCCTTCAGGAAAGATACTCCATAATAAATTAATCACTACGATTTCGTCAAGAGAGTAAAAGAACTGAAAGGGAAATGGGCTGATCACATAAGGAAGAAGAATTGATGGCAGGTGGACCACGGAGGTCAGAGAATGGATCCCACTTGATAAAAAGTGTCCACGAAAGAGATCTAAAACAAGCTGGATCAACAACATTAACAAGTATGATGGGCCCAATTGGCAACGGAAAGCTCAGGACTGTATCGGTTGGATACTGTTGTGATTCAGGGTCAGCCTGTGGGTTCGGCAGTTGGGTCGGACGACTCAGAGGAGGAGGGGGGTTTTGAAGAGCTTGCTGAGGGGGTTGGAGAGCTTGCTGAGGGGGTTGGAGAGCTTGCTGATGAGAGCCCTCAGCCAGGCCCCTCCCACCTGGTCACGACGGAGACCCAGCTGTGTGAGCCTGACAGCGTGGATGAAGATGACCCACAGCTGGCCCTGTTCAAGGACGCCCGACGCAGGAGGCAGTCAATCAGGAGTAAACAGAGGAAGGCAATGAGGCACCTCGGAAGGAGGCAGAGAGAAGCCACGCCCTGAACTGTATAAAAGGGGAATGCGTTGGAGGGCTGGTTTGCTGAAGGCAACCGCTTGAATATTTCCTGTTTCATAGCTCCTGATTCATGGTTCGTGTCTTGTTTTGCTCTGTTTTATGTTAATAAATTTGGCAGGCTTAATTCCAGCCTCTTGCCGTTTGTAAAGGGGTTGTCCCTGCCTTTTCTGCAGGGCCGGTAGCAGGCTGGTACAGAACAGATACATGAGGAGGAGGCCTTCATCCTGCAGTGAATAGACAATGGCTAGAATGAGGATGAGGATGAAATTAATCATATCCAGGTAACTAAACCCAGGTGGCTCTGTGATTAAAGTACAGTATTGCAGGCTGCATATGTGTTGGCTTTTTGTTTTTGGCAGCGGCAGTTCACGTTTGGACTTGGATTTCCCAATTTGAGGTGTCTCCAGCCTTTCAGTACTCTAGCAAGAGAAGCTCAAGAGTGGACAAACTCAAGAACTGGCCAAGGGTTGACAACTGATCCAGAGAGCTCTGAAGCTTGTTAGAAGATCCTTAGAGATTCCTAAGTAAGAAAATGAAGACGAGCAAACCAGTGATTTGAAAGACAATCTTCTACCCTGAACAATCAGCTCCTACAATGTGCAGCCAAAGGGAAAACAAGGAAGGGCATTGTTCCATGGGACACTTATGACCTTGGGTCTTTTTTAAATAAATGTTTATTTATTATTTTTTTAAACAGAGTTCAAGAGCCTTGGTGGAGCAGTGGGCTAAGGCCTCCTTAAGTAACACCAGCTGCTTGCAATTAGTGCAGGTTCGAGTCCCACCAGGCTCAAGGTTGACTCAGCCTTCCATCCTTCCGAGGTAGGTAAAATGAGGACCCAGATTGTTGGGGGCAATAAGCTGACTTTGTAATAATGCCGTTTGGGGAGGGAAGCCCTAATAAGCAGGCATATACATAGAATGAAGGCTATTGCTAAGCACATTGGTTTGTGCTTAAAATTGTAAGCCACCCTGAGTCTTCAGAGAAGGGCGGGATATAAATGGGATTTTTAAAAAAATAGTAATCATTCAACAAAACATGTTGCCTGAGTATCTTATTCACTAATACAAATTAAATTCCTAATCCCTAAATCTTTTCTCTAGCCATTGATAAAATAGATCCCAAATTTGAAAATATTCTGCTTCTTCTTTTTCTTTCAACCTTAAAGTAAGCCTGTCCATTTCCTCACAGTCTGGTATTTTTTTTAAAATTATTTCTTCTTCTGGTGGTGTTTCTTCGTTCTTCCAGTATTGTGTAAATATAATTCTTGCCACTGTTATGACATGTAAACTCAAGTACGTACTTGGCTTATCACGTTTTTCTGGCATTATACCTAGTTAAAAAAAATCAGGTTTTTATAGATGGCAGTTGCCACCAACAAGATTAACAAAAATGTTTAAAAATATGTCAGAGAAATGTTGGGAATGTAAGCATAAGCTAGGTACTTATTATCATATGTGGTGGACATGAGTTAAAGCAAGGAGATATTGGACAAAAATTCACACTTGGTTAGAAAAAAATGTTAGAGAAACGCATAGATTAGGAACACTTATGATTTTGGATGCTTAGAAACCTGGCAGGTGCAAAGATTCAGGACCACACATTAAATTCCAGCTAAGATGATTTATTTCTTGTGCCTATAAATAAGAATCTGGTCTACTAACGGTCAACACTAAATTGGCTCTAGATAAGTGATAATGAAATTCAAGACGGGTTGAACTTGGACTGCTTGTGGGGTGTAATTAAGCCAGGCTGATTCCTCTCTTGACTCCACCCACACAAAACTCTTCCCTACAAAACTCATAAAAACACACGTTTGATGCAAACATCTTCCCCAAATCTGTAAAATTAGAAAAAACCATTTGCTGATCACGAATATCATATATACGATGAGGAGAGAAAAATATATCTAGTGAAACATGTTATTATAGTCCAAAAGAGATTTTTTTTCTTTCAAAATTATTTGATTCTTTAAAGCTCTCCAAATCAATGCAAGATTATTATTTTTTCCTATTCCCCAGGCTTTTCACTATAACCCAGCCTTGCCATAAATTTCACAGTGCTTCCCTCGAGACTTTTCAAACCCAGAGCAAACCCCTCTTTGTAAAATAATATATGGGGTCTATGCATGTGGACTGTACTAATATCCCCTAAATTAAAATGGCCGGGGCAGGGACGTTACACAACTCAATTTACAGCCATTTTCAAATGAAGCAAAGGTATCTCGCACAGCTGTGAGACATCTGCAAACAATTTTCCAAGCACTGAAATTCATGCAGATTAAGTATTATCTGTATTCTATGTCCTTTTCAGCCTGTCAAGTCAAGCAAGGAGAAACGAGAACTGACTGGGTCACTTAAATATCTAAAGGCAGATACCTAGATATCCCTTCTGCTGCAGCAAAATATGAAGGATTTTTTTTTAGTACAGTAGAGGCCTTATAAGGGATGCGGTGGCTCAGTGGGTTAGGATGCTGAGCTTATCGATCAGAAGGTCGGCAGTTTGGCAGGTCAAATCCCGAGTGCCGCGTAACAGAGTGAGCGCCTGTTACTCGTCCCAGCTTCTGCCAACCTAGCAGTTCGAAAGCACGTAAAAATGCAAGTAGAAAAATAGGGACCACTACGGTGGGAAGGTAACAGCGTTCCGTGCGCCTCTGGGGTCTAGTCATGCCGGCCACATGACCATGGAGACGTCCTTGGACAAGCGCTGGCTCTTCGGCTTTGAAACGGAGATGAGCACCGGCCCCTAGAGTCGGAAACGACTAGCACGCATGTGCGGGGGAACCTTTACCTTTACCTTTTAGAGACCTTATGGCAACATCAGGAAATGAATAGATTTAGAACATAGAATCATGGGGCTGATAGGGATCTCAGAGATCTTCTAGTCCAGCCCCTGCTCAAAGCAGGAGTTACATATCATCCCAGACAAATGGTTGTCCAGCCTATTTTTGAAAACCTTTAATGATGGAGCAACCACAACTTCTGAAGGCAAGTTGTTCCATTGGTTGATTGCTCTCACCATTAGGAAATTTCTCCTTAGTTCTAGGTTGTATCTTTTCTTTGACGAGCTTCCATCCGTTACTTCTGTAATAATGTATACTGGCTTAGAAGTTTAAAATCAAGCATGGCAAGCAAATATTCTTGAAAGTAGGTGATTATTATGAAGGCATTCTGAAACCAGAATGAATATTTTCTTACAATCTGACCTCTAAAAGTCAAAGCTGTGTTATTTCTCATAGCAAGGCAGATCTTTCTTTCATCCACCCATGGATAAAATTGGGCACACAAGGCTGCAAGCTAATGATACCATTGTTTGGAAAGAGTTGAATTAAAGCTTGAGACCAGCTTTGTTTTTTTTAACCCATCATTGAAAAGCTGGATTTCGTTTTTCTTTTTGATGGAATCAGAGATGCTGTGTCAAAATCCTCTTGCAATTTCTTAGAAGTATCCATCTTCTGCAAAAAAGAGGCTTTGGTTTTATTTCTCTTCTTTTTAGGGTGCTGGAAACATAACCCAAAGGTGCTTTTTAAAGAGGCAACTGAATTTTCTTTGTTTTCCTAGAAGACGTTTAGCTTCTCATCCAAGAAGAAACTTTGATGAGAAGCGAAATGTCTTCAAGGAAAAAACAAAGTCCAGTTGTTTTTTGAAAAAAAATATATATTTGGGACAACCATGATCTGGATGACTGAGAATCTCCATACACACTTGAAACATAACTATCCATTGGGGGAGATAGTCAACATGAACAAGAAGTCAGATGGAGAATTACAATAAAATAGTGGTGGGATTCAGCCAGTTCGCACTGGTTCAGCAGAACTGGTAGCTAAATTTTGTTGAATTTGGAGAACGGCTGAATGCACACTGCTTCCAGAAGTCCTTTCCGGGCCTCAGAGGCCTGGAGAAGGCCTCCCAGGCCTAGAACGGCCCACCAGAACTGCATAGATGCTACTTTTGGAAATCCATTCTAGGCCTCGAAGGCCCAGATCTGCATCCACACAGAGAACCAGTTGTTCAGGTATTTGAATCCCATCACTGCAATAAAAGCTCCATCCCTTAATGCAGGGATCTCCAACCTTGGCCACTTTAAGACTTATTCACTTCAACTCCCAGAATTCCCCAGCCAGCTGTGCTGAAGGTGAAATTAAGCATTAATTAATGTGCTGGCTGAGGAATTCTGGAACTTGAAATCCACAAGCCTTTAAAGAGGCCAAGGTTGGAGACTCCTGCCTTAACATATGCCCATATTACTTTTTGCACACCCACACCCACACACACACCCTTATAGAGCACAATAATGTGTGAATATGCATAGCATATAAATCTCTAGGCTCTACAAATTAGGGCCAGATTATCCAACAGGTGAAGAGTCCTGCTCTATGTCTATGAGTCTGAGTTTTATAATACAATATTGGAATATTTGCTAATTTTCCACATGGTTTCTACAATACATCACAGTTTTGGGGATGGAACCTGTGGTGAAGAAGTTAAAAAAAGGATACACTATTCTCAGTATCTATTGATGCTCTTGATTTGTTAAATGGATTACTAAAAGCCTAAATGGTTTTAAGTGTGTGTGTGTGTGTGTGTAGTCACGTTTTTTGATCATCTGGTAAAATGTTTAGGAACATGTCCTTCTAGAAAGAAACATTCCTCCCCTGAGCTATGACCTTCCTTCCCTAAGGAATTTCACATGGTTGTTATCTAATTGTGTTCCTGGAAGGGGCCATTTATACTATCAAATCAATCAATTTCATTCATATTTCTTGCCATTTTACCTCAGGGAGGAATATTTCATGTTACCTTAGATGTTTCTGAAGGTGGAATGTTGTGACCATACAAGGTTTCCTCTGAGGACTTGGGCTTTTCCAGCCAAGGTTGTGAAGACATCTCCCAGAAGAAGCTTTGCTGACTTTGGAATTCCAAGAACTTCAATGTATTTTGAAGAAGACTGTCCTAATCTGGTCAAAATTATCTAAACTTTTTTTCCCCCCTGAGAACTGTAAAATATTTTCCTAACCAAAAAGTGATGACTTTCTCAACCACCAGATGTCAGCTTTCGGCATGGGGAAACAAAGAATGCTATTTGTTATGTAATAATTACTGGCGGTGTTCTTCGGACAAAATGGCAACCTGGATCTGCTGAAGAATCTGGCAGACCATTCTTGGATCACAATCTCAAACCCACCTAGGCACTATACTCTTACGTATTAACTGACATCAAGCATCTCTTCTATAGACATGAAACAATATGGATTTTGGGAAATTATTGAATAATAAGCATACAGTACTTATTTGGATTTTTGCAAATCTATATGCATGTGGAAAAGTAAAAGAGACAATGAGGGAGGGAGGGAGGGAGGGAGGGAGGAGAGAGAGAGAGAGAGAGAGAGAGAGAGAGAGAGAGAGAGAGAGAGAGAGAGAGAGATTACCCTCCAATCAGACCAGACAATTTTGAAATATAGTATTTAAAGGTAACAATAATGTCTGCTCAAAGTCAAGCACAATTGACTTACTTATTTCATGAACACGCCCATGTGGTCTTTTTGGCAATACTTCCAGTGATGATGGTTGATTATGATTCCATGCCACAAGTCATTGTCGGCTCTTAGCAATCTCAGAGATAGATTTCCTCTGTAATGGTTTATGGTCCTTCAGTCATCACCACTGTAACTTAGTCCACTCCATCTTGCTGCTGGTCATCCTTCTCTTCTCTTTCATTCCACCTTTCCCAACATCAGAGCTTTCTCCAGAGAGTAGGTCTTCTCATAACGTGTCCAAAGAGCTGTGCTGGTGTAGTGGTTAGAAAGCCGTTTTACGGGCTGATTCTGCTGACTGCCGACTGCCAACAGTTCAGCAGTTCAATTCTGAACGGCTCAAGGTTGACTCAGCTTTTCATCCTTCTGAGGTTGGAAAACGAGGACCCAGATTGTTGGGGGCAATAGGCTGACTCTGTAGACTGCTTAGAAAGGGCTGTAAAGCACAGTGAAGCGGTATATAAGTCTAAGTGCCATTGCTCTTGCTATATGTAGGATAATCAGAGCCTGGTCATTTGTGCCTCAAGTGAGAACTCTGGGATGATTTGTTTGATGATGGTATTCTCCATGGTATTCTCCAAAATGAAACCTTTTCCGTATTCCCAATCTGACATACAGCCCTGTTGTTTGCCCGTTGAAGGAAAAATCTTCATCAGGGTCCAGTTCAAGCTGGGAATAAGCAACATGGAGACTGCTTTAGAGAGAAGGTTGTAGTTAATTGAAGAGGAGAGCCAGATGGAAAGATGGCTCTGGAAAAACTGACCACATGTAATAGCAAGTGGGTTTTTATACTTTCTTGGGCTTTTGTTTGGAATTGTTCCTGTGGCATGAACTTTGACCTGAGTCTGAATGTGCCCTTTTTGTATTCTGATGGTGGTGGGTTAATCCTATTATGTCCCAAAGGTCATATCCTTCTTCCCTGGGACTGTGGCTGATAACTGTTGGATTTTTATTTTTTTTTGGTGTGAGGGATCGTTGATTCTAGGGATCTTTCTTTCTAATCCCAGCTTCCTGATTCCAATCTTTCTGACAAGATTATCACATCTGCATTTCTGCAGACCTGGTTTCTTTTGGGGGCAAAGAGAATTGGTGTGGGGGGTGGGTGGGTTCTGCCTTTAAGAACCTTTGAGGAAATATAATATTCTGCCTTTTAATATTCCTAAAAATATTTATTTCTTGGGGGGGGCTGACTTCCCACACCCCAATTCTTCCCCCCAAATACTCATTGGACTTGGTGTTATTTAGTTTTTGATCCTCAGCCCTTTTGCACACACTGAACTCATTTTTACATGAAATCAGCCTATGCAGTAAGTTTAGTTTGCAGAACAAAAAGCCCATTGGAACCCTTCATTGGAGTCTAGCAGAATAAAATTTATGTCCAGTTGAAAGCTATATAGAATCAGCCATCTTTTTTACCTTATACAGGAGAGCCTTCTGTATTATCTAGACTGGCCAGCTTTCATTTAAAAAAACAAAAGAAAATTGTGGCAAAAATATAATTTATGGTGGCCCAACTGAACTATCGAAATGGGAAGTGAGAAAAGCTTGTTCTTCTTCATTTGCTTTCTGCTTCAAGTCACCCCTTGATATACTTGTGGTGGGGAATAGGGTGGAGGACCTAGAGAAGCCATGTAACCTCAGGGCTGTTCTAGGCTCCCATCTTTGTGTCTAGCTGCTGGAAAAAAAGCTATCCTTTTGTTTCTCTTTAATTACCAGAGTAGCATAATTAACCTCAAACAATCCAAGGGGTGTTCTACTTTCTACTAAACGCTGACTGGATTTTTATGTCCCATTAGCTTGGCCCTTCTCCTTCTTAAGCACATTTTGCAAAAATGGCCAATATATATATATATATGTGGAAGAATACATTTGGAATAAAATGAACTTGAAACATTTTGTTGCCTCTTCAGAAGCAGAAGAGGGGGAAGATATGCATTGTGTTCTAAGGGCTATCTGCCACCTAAACTACGCAAAAAATAGAAGATTTTTTTGGGGGGGTGGGTGGGAAGCGAGGAAGAATCTATATTGCTCAAGCTGGCTTCAAAAAATACCATTTTTTGCTTTAAGATTGCTTATGTTATTTTGCATGAATTGTTTCATCTATTTAGAGGGTCTTAGATTGAAAAATGGGGGAGCAAGGATTTGTTTGGGGGTTTCAATTTTTCCTCAGAGAGCCACACTAGAAATATTAGCGAGAATATTTTATTCCAAGCTCTAAAACTTATGGCAATTTTGAGTTCAGACGTTTTTGAGAATAGTAACTGATCCAGTATCTGATGGAATTTCATGCCAAGGTTTTATATCTCTTTCATAGGTGCCCAGGTACCCATAAACTAAAATTGGACCAGGATACATCCGTCAGGAAACACAAAACACTAATAAATATGGCACTGAGAATGTATCGATTCCATTTTCTCCCTCAGCACTCCCAGTTGATGATTTCTTCTTGGCTTTTGGTTCCAAAGATGTCCACAGGAATTCTAAATTACTTTCATTTTTCACACCTCTACAAGTTAATGCAAAATTCCACCTGTATTATTGTCAGGCTTCCCTTGGCTGAAGCTGCAGAAGTTATGCACACCATGATTCAGCTGTAAAAATCACTGATAAAGAAGTGACTGCCAAGTATGAAATCCAAGCTCTACTTATAATAGAATAACAGAGTTGGAAGGGACCTTGGAGGTCTTCTAGTCCAACCCCCTGCTCAAGCAGGAAACTCTATACCATTTCAGAGAAACGATTGTCCAATCTCTTCCTAAAAACTTCCAGTGTTGGTGCACCCACAATTTCTGAAGGCAAGTCGTTCCACTGAATAACTGTTCTAACTATCAGGAAATGTCTCCTTAGTACTAAGTTACTTCTCTCCTTGATTAGTTTGCATCCATTGCTTCTTGTCCTGCCTTCAGGTGCTTTGGAGAATAGCTTGACTCTCTCTTCTTTGTGGCAGCCCCTGAGATACTGGAACACTGCTATCATGTCACCCCTCGCCCTTCTCTTCATTAAACTAGACATACCCAATTCCAGCCACCGTTCCTTATATATTTTAGCCTTCAGCCTCTAATCATCTTTGTTGCCCTTCTCTGCACTCTTTCTAGAGTCTCAACGTCTTTTTTATATTATAGTGACCAAAACTGGATGTAGTATTTCACGTGTGGTCTTACCAAGGTGTTATAAAGTGGTATTAACACGTCACGTAATCTTGATTCTGTTCCTCTGTTAATGCAGTCTAGAACTGTGTTGGTGTTGTTGGCAGCTGCAGCACCCTGCTGGCCCATTCTTAAATGATTATCTAGTAGGACTCCAAGATCCCTTTATAGTAAAATCAAGATTTATCTTGCATGTCTTTTTCCTATGAGTACAAAGCAACAGACGCGAAGACTCACACATTTTAACAGAAATAATTTTTGTGATGGACTGATCTGGTTTCATGCTCTTATCTTCCAACATTGCCAAAGTAGTTCTGTCAGCTCCACTAGGTAGACCAGATCCATAGGAAGGCTAAAACTATTTTATTGAGACTGGGTATAAAGGTAGTCCTCGACATATGACCACAATTGAGCTCAAAATTTTTGTTGCTAAGTGAAACAATTGTTACATGAGTTGTTCAATGAATCATTGCAGTTGTTTAGTTAGTAAAATGGTTGTTAAGTGAATCTGGCTTCCCCACTGACATTGCTTATCAGACGGTCACAAAAGGGAATCACCTGACCCCGGGACACTGCGACCGTCATAAATAGGAATCTGTTGCCAAGCATCTGAATTTTGATGGGGATGCTGCAACCATCTTAAGTGTGAAAAATGATCCTAAGTCACCTTTTTCAGTGCCATTGTAAATTTGAAGGGTCATTAAATGAACTGTTGTAAGTTGAGGACTATTTGTAATAAAGAATCTTGCAAATCTGATTGTGCTGTTTCTCTTCCCCCTTCTTATACTCCAATGAATTAGGGAGGTATCTGCCTAAGTTGCTTCCAAATATTATCTCACACTGGACTTGCACAGTGTTTCAGCTCTTTTTTGCCTAGGACTCAGGGGTAGGCAACCTTGGCTCTTTTATGACTCGGGGACTTCAATTCCCAGAATTCCTGAGCCAGCATGGCTCAGCTTGGAAACCTCTCCCTTTCCCCTCAGCATGACTGGCTCAAGAATTCTGGGAGTTGAAGTCCACAAGTCATAAAAGAGCCAAGGTTGCCTACCCCTGGCCTAGGTCATGATTCTTGCCTATTTCTGAGAAGAATATCTTCCTTGCTCTCTCTGAATTCAGAAAAGAATCTCCAAAGGTGTGAGAGAGAATCTGACCCAGGTTACATTTCTAAAAGGTCTTTTTCTTTAATTCAAGTTTTATTGTAAGCTAAAAGGTCTTGATACTAATCAACTATGGGTAGAAGCTGGTGTGCAGGCAAAATCAGTTCCAGCACTAAGTTTCGGATCTGGGAACTGTTTCCAGAGCGTTGATGGAATTAGGCAGTCTGGTGATGGATTGTGCAGACAGGGGGAAAAAAACCACCTTATTTTGCATGTTATTTGGATCTGGACTCTATTTAGCACCAAAGCTAATGTCTGCTACAACTCTCCAAGCTGTACCCAAAAGGTTTCTTCCTTTTTGAAACAAGTTGTCCAGTGAATAATTTATTGGTATCCTTTGGCAGTCATTCCTATTAGACCTGCCAAGCGTACATTAAAACTCACATTATTCTACCCATTGTGAGTTAAGTCATTCATCTTAAATCTCTTGTGAATTGCTAAGGAGCAAGTGACCTTTGAATGCTTTCTAGAGTAAACAGAATTCTTTCAGGATTTCAGAGCTTAAAGCTTTCAGGATTTCAGAGCAGAAACAAATGCTGATTTGCTCAAGTCATGCGCTAATTAAGTTGGCTCACCATTACACCATCCTGGCTTAATACACAGCTACTAATCCTGTTGCATCTCTCTGTGTGTGTTTACTCAATTTACTATTCTAAGTGGGATTTCAGCATGCTAATAATAATAATAATTCTATTAATAGACCAAACTAGCCTACAAGAAAGACCAAATGAAGATACATGGGTATATATACGCACAGGCATATTTTGGAAGTTTTTCTCCAATCTCCTCTTTTTTTTTAATTGCCATCCCAGCTTTGCAAAACCAGGAAAACTGATCGTTATATTTTGCTTTGTCTGGCAGTTTGAAAACATGACATTTGATGTATTCACATCCAAATGTAAAACATTCCCCTCTTTGCTATGGTGCCAGAAAGAATCTGTTGGCAAAATGCTGAAAGATATATCAGTAAACATGTGCTTGAAGTTCCTGGTTACATTTGTGAAAAGGATGAATAAGATGAGAGAGTGATTATTTTCTATAACATCAGAATGACTTTTTTGTTTGGTGTCTATGTCTATGTCTCCAAGGATACTTAAAAAAATCAGAACAGCCCCAGCAAGTTATGAAGTCCATGTAAAGTACATCAGTAAACAGAGTAGTAACTCCATACAGGTAGTCCTTGCCTTACAATCATTTGTTTAGTGACTATTCAAAGTTACAATGGCACTGAAAAAGGACTTATGACCATTTTTCACACTTACAACTACTGCAGCATCCCTATGGTCACATGATCAAAATATGGATGCTCGGCAACTAGCTCATATTTATGATGGTTTTTAATGTCCCGGGGTCATGTGATCATCTTTTGGGACCTTCTGACAAGCAAAGTCAATGGAGAAGCCAGATTCACGTAACACTCGTGTTAGTTAACAATTGCAGTGATTCACTTAACAACTATAATATAGGTAGTAAAATGGGGCAAAACTCACTTAATAACTATCTTGCTTAGCAATAGAAATTTGGGGTTCAACTGTGATGGTAAGTCGAGGAATGACTTTATAAAGTTTTGTTCTCCCATCCAGCTGGAAGCCCAGAATATCAGCTACAACAGAAAAATATGAAATGATTGTAATGGTGACTATAGGTAATGTAACTGCAGAAGCTTTTCAATAATTTGCATAAATGACTCCCCATCTTCTTTAAAATTGTATATGCCTTGGATTGAGGACTGGGCTTTGGAAGGAAAATTATCTTTCTCTTTTACCACAGGAGAAATGTGGAAAATAAAAATAAGAACCTCTTGTGGGATGACATTTCAGGTTTTCTCATTGCTTTTATTAATCCCCATTGCAGTTGTCTTTTATTATTCCCCATTGCAATATCTTCTATTACCAAATCATCCAACATTTATGTTTAGCTTTGCTAACCCCAAAAGTCAATACTTACATGTTGTAAAAGTTTATTGCCTTGTTTTGTAATTCATCCGCAATTTCCATGATCATATGCTCTTATCAAGAGGTGACAATGAACTTTTACAATGTGCAAATATTGACTTTGGCTTGACCCTTCTGTTGACCTTCCTCTTCCTCTGTTGATTTATTGTCCGATCTTCTCATAGTGCTCTCAAGGCTACTGGCAACTCGTAATTAAACAAAGTCACCCAAGTTGACACCAGCCAGAGCATAGAACAGAGAAGCAGTGCAAGATTGGAAGGTGTGGAGAGACCTGGTGTTGTGTATGCCACCCTATACCTGGTGGCATGAGTCAGGCGACCGATTGGTTCACCTGTCCAGCGGGAAAAGTAGGACACCGGGTTGGGTGTCACCTGTCTGGCAGGAAAATAGAGCCAGTGGATTGGCTGACTGAGGGGATGTGGAAAAGCTATAAGAGGGCACCTGGGGAAGAAGGAGTCAGTTCCATCTTGTATTCAATAAAGAGATAAACCACGTCGGCTGTCTCCTGGTCATTACACGTGGCACCCATTACAGAACAGCGGCGACGAGGATGGGATTCCCACGAAGCGAATAATCAGAACCCTGCCACATAGAATGACCAAGAATTGGACATGAATGAATGGATAACATCACCATCATCATCATCATCATCACCATCAACATCATCAACATCATTCAAAAGGCCCAGCAAAAAAGAAGGTGACCATTCCTTTCATAAAAGTAGAAGGAATGGAAGCTAAGTGGAGCCAAGCAGTTATATTTTTCGACTTGGGAGCAATATAGGATATTATTCTTTCTTGCGTGCCTTAATAATGAGCCCTTAAAGATTTAGATAACCTTTATTGTCACTTTTTCCTGTGGGCACAATGGCACACATTAAAAATGAAATTTAGTTGCTTCCTCTCAAACTGTACACATACATAACACATGTTTAAAACATACTATATATAACATATGTATAGGCCTACACCAGGGGTAGGCAACCTTGGCTCTATTATGACTCATGGACTTCAACTCCCAGAATTCCTGAGCCAGCCATTCTGAGGGGAAATAGAGAGTTTCCAAGCTGAGCCATGCTGGCTCAGGAATTCTGAGAGTTGAAGTCCACAAGTCATAAAAGAACCAAGGTTGCCTACCCCTGGCCTACACCCTTACATATAAGTAACATATGCAGTAAATAATCACTGTAAAGAGAGACTATCTTTAATTTTTCAGCTGCTTCTTCAGCTCCAAATGCCCCAAACAAGCTGGTTCTGACCAAAAAGGTTTCTATTTTTGCTACTTTATTTTCAGGCTGTTTGAGAATTCCTTCCCAATTCTTCAAGTGGCACAAACAGTTGCCAACCAACAACCGTTTTTTTAGTGAACATTCAAAGTTACAGCAGCACTGGAAAAAGTGGGACTTATGGCCATTTTTCACACTTGCAACCACTGCAGCATCCTCAGGGTCACATGATCAAAATTCAGATGCTTGGCAACTGGCATTTATTTATGACGGTCGCAGTGTCATGAGGTCATGTGACTCCCCTTTTGTGACCTTCTGACAAGCAAAGTCAATGGGGAAGCCAGATTTACCTAAGGACCGTGTTACTAACTTAACAACTGCAGTGATTCACTTAACAACTATGGCAAGAAAGCTTGTGAAATGGGGCAAAACTCAGTTAACAACTGCCTTGGTTAGCCAGGGGAATTCGGGACTCAATTGTGTCCTATGTCAAAGACTACCTGTATTGTAGCAATTTATCCTGTACCCCACTTCTGTTTATAATTTCAACAGATCTATAAAATCTTTGTTGTCATCTAAGACACTTTGAGGTTTAAGGCAATGACTTAGGTGGAGCCCCTTTATTTTTATGTTTGGAAATGTCTCATGTAATCTCAGCATTCAGAACAACAGACTTGGAAGGGACCTTGGAAATGTTCTAGTCCAGGGGTAGGCAACCTTGGCTCTTTATGACTCGTGGACTTCAACTCCCAGAATTCCTGAGCCAGCCATGCTGAGGGGAAAGGGAGAGGTTTCCAAGCTGAGCCACACTGGCTGAGGAATTCTGGGAGTTGAAGTCCACGAGTCATAAAAGAGCCAAGGTTGCCTACCCCTGGCCTAGGCCTAGGCTGCTTTATACTCGTGGACTTCAACTCCCCGAATTCCTGAGCCAGCCATGCTGAGGGAAAAGGGAGAGGTTTCCAAGCTGAGCCATGCTGGCTCAGGAATTCTGGGACTTGAAGTCCACAAGTCATAAAAGAGCCAAGGTTGCCTAGCCCTGTACCTAGTCCAACCCCCTGTTCAAGGAGGAGACCCTATACCAGACAAATAGCTGTCCAGTCTCTTCTTAAAAGCCTCCAGTGATGGAGTAGCCACAAATTCTGAAGACAAGTCATTCCACTGGTTAATTGTCTATGTCTGTGGCTAAAATGTTTATGAACACAATGGCCAATCCTAACAACTGGGGAAAAATGTTTGTTCATGCTGTGATCGGGTTGTTCCTTTCTCTCAAAAGGTGCTTTAATAATTCATACCCACCCAACTGAAGATTATAAGAACAGGTTAGAATTCAGACTCCAGGGGCTGAGGTAACAGCAAATGCAAGCTTTGCAAATCAATTACCAAAGGGGGAAAAACCAAACCAAACAAAACAAAAAGAACAACCAATTAACTGTATAATAGTTTATTTTGAAAAACAAAATGAAGTTAAATGTCTATGGAGGTTCTCAGTCATCCAGGTCATGGTTGTCCCAAAGGTGATTTTTCAAGAGACAACTGGACTTTTTTGGTGTTTTCCCTTGATAATGTTTCACTTCTCATCAGTCAGAACTGAAGCAGCTTCTTGGATGAAAAGCAAAATGTCTTCAAGGAAAAACAAAGAAAGTCCAGTTGCCTTTTGAAAAAGCACCTTTGGGATAAAAATGAAGTTAAGTTAGTTTGATTCCCTCTGGAAGAATTATACAAGGAATTTTAAAAGAATAGTTTTGTTTGTGCAATATGTTAAATAGTGGGTTCTTTGACGCAGGAATGAAGACGCGAACAGAGTACAGGTAACTCATACTTTATTTTGTGCTGTGACTGTACCAAGGGAAAAGGCTGCAACCAGCCGCAATATATAGTCTAGCCCCTAGGTGGCAGCCAATAGGTTTGAATCAACCCTTGCCGCCTGGGGATAGCCAATTGCAGCACAGGAGACTGATAGTCTGGGTTGCTGGAGAGCCGTTAGCTGCTCCAGCAACCCATGTGGTATTCCCTCAATAAGCCCAGTACATAACACCCCTCTCCCCTTAGCTTAGACTTTAATAACACCAATGTCAAAACTCAATGTCCAACAAACTAAGCAATAATAATAATAATAATAATAATAATAATAATAATAATAATAATAATAATAAATGTGGACTACAATGTTATTAAACAATGTCTGAATCAATAGGCTACCAAAATGGTACTTTTAGACAGTTATATCAAAGCAGTAGTTCTGTAGTCTAGTGGCAATAGAATTTACAGTTGCAAGAAAAAGTATGTGAACCCTTTGGGATTATGTGGAGTTTTGCATGAATTGGCCATAAAATGCGCTCTAAACGTCATGTAAGTCACAACAATAGAAAAACACAGTCTGCTTAAAATAATACTACACAAACATTAGCTGTTGTCATGTTTTAATTGAACATAAGATGGAAACATTCACAGTGCAGCGTGGAAAAAGTATGTGAACCTTTGGACTTAATAACTGGTTGACCCTCCTTTGGCAGCAATAACCTCAACCAAACATTTCCTGTAGTTGCAGATCAGACCTGCACAACGATCTGGAGTAATTTTGGACCACTCCTCTTCACAAAACTGTTTCAGTGTAGCAATATTCTTGTGATGTCTGGTGTGAATTGCTCTCTTAAGGTCATGCCACAGCATTTCAATCGGGTTGAGGTCAGGACTCTGACTGGGCCACTCCAGAAGGCGTATTCTGTTCTGTTGAAGCCATTGTTTTGTTGAATTACTTGTATGCTTTGGGTCATTGTCCTGTTGCATCACCCATCCAAAACCCTTTAAACTTAACCAATAAGGTGGCTTCACCCTTAACTGTAACATGCGCGTTCTGAAAATCCATTAGGATTATAACTGAGGGTCTTAGTTTGGCCCAATTGTTACTGCGTCTACACACGAAATTAAAAGTGTCTTGAGAAATGATTGAGACTGCAGAGCCAGAGTCCAATTCCATCTTACATGGAACTCCTTGTAGCTCTACCATGAGCTTAAGTTTGGGCTTCAGGGGGCGTCGAGCCCCAGTGCAGCATACGCTTCTTTGGCTTCTGAAGAATCCTACATTAACTGGACCCTGGGCCCCAGTACCTCTCCTAGTCAGTTCTTCCGACTGGTGTTTGGGTGGCCGGTCTCTCTGGCGGGCTCTGCAAACCACCGCGATGTGGCCTGTCCTTCCGCAAGCTCTACACGTGGCTGAACGAAATCTGCAATTGGCGCGAAGATGGTTGCCACCGCACCCCTTACATCTCAGTAAGAGAACTGCCTTGTAACTGTTCTCTCGGTGGTGGCTGTTGCAGTGATGCGTATTGGGTTGCTTTTGGAGTCGGTTGATTTCAGGTTCTTCCTCCTCGGAGAATTCTTTGGTGCGTTTGGCGTCCTCACGGTGGACCGTTTCTTCAAACTTTGTCGATTTGGCGGGCTGCAGTGTTTGAACAGCGCCCCCCCGGCAGCTTTGTCAGCCATCAACTCATCTTGTGCTTCAGAAAACGTTAAATTTGGCCTAGCAAAGAGTCTTTGCTAAAGCGTTCTGTCCCATAGGCCAAGGCTTTTCAACCTTTTCACCCATTGTACCACTTTTAGGATATGGCAACATCCGAGGTCCACCAGTTGCCTAGCAAGGTGTCAAAAACCTGATGACCAAAAAAAAAGGGGGGGAAAGTGATGAAGTACAGGTGGTCTTCCAGCTGGAGCCTGGCACTGATCCTGGTGCTTCCACTGAGCCCTGACAACCCCGAAGAAGCGCTGGTCCTGGTGCTTTCGCTGAGCCCTGACAGCCCTGCAGCTTCAGCCATCTCTCGCTTAGGCTTGTACGGTGCTGCCACTGGTTCAGCTCATTCCCCTCCCCCGCTACCACTTTTCTAGGATGGTCATGTACCACCTGCCAGGTGCCAATGTACCACAGGTGGTACCCGTACCACTGGTTGAAAAGCTCTGCCGTAGGCCGCAGACGAGCCGGTCTCCTAGTCAATCTTCTAAATTTGAAAATTTGGAAAGGCGTGTGGCCTGCCTCAGGCCCGCTATGAACTCAGAAGCTGATTCACCTGGTTGCTGCACTCTTTGGTCGAACTTGAACCGCCAAGCCATTTCAGACATCTTGGGCTGGAAGTGCCCGGTTAGCTTCTTTTTGAGGTCTGCATAGAAGTCTGCTTCGATCGGTGTTGGCACAAAAAGGTTCTCGGCCAAATCAAAGGTTGCTGGGCCACACATGCAGAGTAGCACTGCAGCCTTCAGTCCTTCTTCTGCGATCTGATTGGCCCTGAGGTAGTTTTCTACTTGTGATAGATATGATGACCATTCCTCTGGGTGTTTCACGTCAAATTCTCTCAGTTTCCCGACCTTTGGCATTCTTTTGCTGGTTCCGGCGTTCTTCCAGATCCTGCTTCCAGGCTCAGGGAATGAGTCCACTGAGCACGAGGTCGCTAGCGTAGCTTGCTAGCCAACCTTGAGAGAGATGGGGGGGAAATGCCTTTTCCCTCCAGCCTGCGCTGCCTTTCCCTCATAGACTTCAACTCTTAATCAGTGAAGCAGGATCCCATCTTCGTCGCCACTGTTATATAGCGGGTTCTTTGGTGCAGGAATGAAGACACAAAGCTGAGTACAAGGTAATTCATAGTTTATTTCATGCAGAAACTGTACTGGGGAAAAGGCTGCAACTAGCCGCAATATATAGTCTAGCCCAGGGGTCAGCAACCTGAAACAGCAAAAGAGCCACTCGGAACCGGTTTCCGTCACACACACAAAAAAGTGGGAGCCTTAAAATGTGCACGCGCATGTGTGCACGCACGCACATGCGCAGAACAAGGCAAAACGTGCACGGACAAAGGCAGCAGCTCTCCAAATGGGGCGGCAGAGGTTTGGAGAGCTGCGCAGAAGGCAGCAGCTCTCCAAATGGGGCGGTGGAGGTTTGGAGAGCTGCACGGAAGGCAGCAGCTCTCCAAACCTCTGCTGCCCCATTTGGAGAGCTGCTGCCTTTGTCAAACACAGACGAAGGCAGCAGCTCTCCAAACGGGGCAGCAAAGGTTTGGAGAGCTGCACGGAAGGCAGCAGCTCTCCAAACCTCCGCCGCCCTGTTTGGAGAGCTGTTGCGTTCATCCACGTTCAAAAGAAACATGAACGCAGCAGCTCTCCAAACGGTGAGGCGCTGCGTTCGTCCGCGTTTGAAAGAAACACAAATGCAGCAGCTCTCCAAACAGCCGCCGCCGGTTTGGAGAGCTGCTGCCTTCGTCAAACATGGATGAAGGCAGCAGCTGCAAACGGGGCGGTGTAGTTTTGGAGAGCTGCGCGTGCAGCTCTCCAAACCACCGCTGCCCATTTGGAGAGCTGCTGCCTTTGTCCCACTTTTTTTCCAGAACGGCGGACGAGGACTGGGAGCCTCAGGAGATGGCTTAAGAACTGCATGCGGCTCCGGAGCTGTGGGTTGTCGACCTGTGTTCTATTCCCTAGGCGGCAGCCAATAGGTTTGAATCAACCATTGCCGCCTGGAGATAGCCAATTGCAGCACAGGAGACTTGTAGTCTGGGTTGCTGGAGAGCTGTTAGCTGCTCCGGCAACCCACGTGGTATACTTTAACAGCCCAGTACATAACACCAATGGTGTTATTTCTAGTAGCTCTTAATCACCTTTTGCTAATTAGCACCTAATGAACTTTACAATTTTTTTATAGGTAAGAGATGAGATATGGAAGAAGAGGTCTTTTGTTGAAATGTCAGAGAAAGTAATAAGTTGCTAAAATTGTACTTGTCTTGACAAGGAGGTTTATATATCTTTTTTCTTTCTTTATTTTTCCCCCTGAATGCTTCTGAAGTAGCAACAGGATCCTGGGTGCCTTTCAGCCATTTCAGTTGATTCACCAACTGTCCCTTTTCTTTCAGAAGAAAGACTTTAATGGGAGACTACTCTAGTCTAGAAGATTTCATGGGAATCTTCAAACTGGCAGCCCCAAATTTCTTGAGAATGGTAGTTTGCCCTCCCTTGCCCATCCCTACCTTCAGGCCTATCAGATGAGCAAAGGAACTGCCTTGGTAGCTCAGCAGTTTCTGGCTCTCGGCTGTGGACAGTGAAAATTACACCATGGACTTTCAGCAGAAAGATCACTAAATGACTGAAACTTTTTTTTTACATTTAAAATATAAGCAAACAAGATGAGCTTGATGAGCTTAATACCCTTAGATACTTTTGATATTTGATACCTGCCAGCCCCCTGCCCTGTGAAGGCCCTAAGCCAGGGGTAGGCAACCTTGGCTCTTTTATGACTTGTGGACTTCAACTCCCAGAATGCCTGAGCCAGCCATGCTGAGGGGAAAGGGAGAGGTTTCCAAGCTAAGCCATGCTGACTCAGGAATTCTGGGAGTTGAAGTCCACAAGTCACAAAAGAGCCAAGGTTGCCTACCCCTGCCCTAAGCCAAACCACCTCAGGCCCTGAAGGTTGTTTGCCTCCACAATATCCCCAGAAAGGCTTCATCAGCCAGAGCCTGTCTTTTCCAAAGGGTCTTGTATAGTTCGTTGAAAATTCTTTCACACTTCTGAGCAGAAGGGACACATTTTTTCCCCCAATGAAAATAGCAGGCCCTATTTCTAGATGCAGATGTCAGACTGACATCTCGGCTGGCCAATTCTTGTCCTCTGCTGGACCTTGAAAACTCAGAGCCTGCCAGAATTCAAAATCTCTGCTCACACGAAGAGAAGTCCATAGCCTAAATAAAGCTCAAGCCTAGTCAACAGGTGCAAACAGTCCAAAGGTGCTTTTTCAAGAGACAACTGGACTTTCTTGTTTTTCTTTGAAGATGTTTTGCTTCTCATCCAAGAAGCTTCTTCCACTCTGACTAGATGGTGGGGAATGGAAGGATTTATACTCCTTGCAGACAGCTGGTCATTTGCCTTTTTTTTAGAGCAGGGGTCCCCAACCGCCAGTCTGTGGACCGGCACCAGTCCGCAGCATGCCAACAAGCGGGCTGCACAAACAAGCAAAGCTCCATCTTCGGGATGCAGGCAGTATTCAAAACCACACCCCCTCTGGTCCACAGAAAAATCTTTCTCCATGGCACCGGTCCCTGGTGCCCAAAAGATTGGGGACCTCTGCCATAGACCTCAGCAGACCACTGTTTGAGAATTGTTAATCTTGATGCAGATACTACAGTCCAAAAGGACAATAGAATTCATTTAGGAACTCATGTACTTTGAGAGAAATTGTTTGCCTTTCTTTCTTCACAATCTTGAGGAAACTCTTATGAGTTTCAGCCTTCCAATTAGGAGAAAGGAAAAGAAGCAGAAAAGACGAGTGTCTGCCGAGGGCATCCAAAAAAAAAAAAGTCAAGGCAATGGCGGTGACATGATCAAGCGGACACCTTGGCATTTTTGAACTTCTGCTCTCTGTGTCTCTGCTCAAAGACAGGAATAAAGCGGAAGCCCCTTGTTTGAAGTCCCTTCTCTGATTGTCCCTAATCTTCCATGGGTAAAAAGAGAAGAAACTGTATTGTTAAAGCAGAGGTCTTCAAACTTGGCCTTTTTATGTCTTGTGGACTTCAACTCCCAGAATTCCTCAGCCAGGCCCGCTAGCTGAGGAATTCTGGGAGTTGAAGTCCACAAATCATAAAAGGGCCAAGTTTGAAGATCCCTGTGTTAAAGCTTCATTTTCAAAAAGTTGTAAGAATGCAACTCACAAAGATGTTATTGAAAGCAAACTCTCTTTCATATTGTATGAGAACTTAATAGAAATAAAGGCAGGTTTTTTTTTTCAGAATAACGCTACAGATAATACTAGACCTAACGACCACAGTTGAGAGCAGAATTTCCATTACTAATGAAGACGGTTGTTAAATAAGTTGCACCTGATTTTATGGTTTTTTTTGCTACAGTTGTTAAGCGAATCTCTGCAGTTGTTAAGTGAATCACATGGCTCTTAAGTGAATCTGGCTTTTCCCACTGACTGCTTGTGGAAAGCCCAGTGGAAAGGTTGGCCCTAGTGTTAAGTTGTGGGCTCTGGTGAGCAGGAACGAAGACACAAGGCTGAGTATACAGAAACTCATTCTTTATTCTCACTGGAACTGTACTTGAGCTTGGGCCGCACCCAGCCACAATATATAGCCTAGCCCTACAGAAGCAGCCAATAGGATTGAACCCACGCTTGCCGCCTGGGGCTGACCAATTGCAGGACCGGAGACGGCCAGTTGCCAGGTTCTTGATTTCTGATCACATGATCATGGGGATGCTGTGATGGTCGCAACCTGAAGAACTGGTTGCAAGTCACTTTTTTCAGTGCCTTTTTAATTTTGAACAGTTGCTTAATGATGGTTGTAAGTTGAAGATTTACCCGTGGACAAAATAGAAGGAAACAGCAGTGGTGCGATTCAAATAGGTGAACAATCAGTTCTCTGTGTGGATGCCGCTTCCAGAAGTCCATTCTGGGCTTGGGCCACAAAAAAATTAGCTACCAGTTCTGCCAAAGTGGTGTGAAGTGGCTGAATCCCCCCACTGAAACAGGGCCAGGCTTAATGTAATCTTTGTATCATCTAATTCATGGCAGCCCAGTGTTTGGAATTTTTCCAAAAGCAGCCGTAACATGAACACACACACACACACAGACACACACACACACACACACACACAGAGAAACATGCATATAAAAACATACATTTAGGCATGATAGGTATTAGTTGATTCACTGAATCAAAATCACATGAAGTATTAGCACCAATTTATATAACCTTAGTCAGACCACACCTGGAATAGTGCTTATAGTTTTGGTCACCACATTACAAAAAAAAATAATGTTGAGACTCTGGAAAAAGTGCAGAGAAGAGCAACTAAGATCATTAAAAGCCTGGAGACTAAAACACATGAAGAATGATTGCAGGAAATGGGTATGGCTAGTCTAGAGAAAAGAAGATCTAGGGGAGACATGATAGCAGTGTTCCAGTATTTGAGGGGCTGCCACAGAGAAGAGGGGTTCAACTTATTTTCCAAAGCACCAGAAGGCAAGACAAGAAACAATGGATATAAACCAATCCAGGAGAGAAGAGACCTGGAATTAAGGAGAAACTTCCTAACAGTGAGAACAATTAACAAGTGGAACGGCTTAGCTCCAGAAGTTGTGGTTGCTTCATTATTGAGGATTTTAAGAAGAGACTGGACAGCCACTTACCTGAAATGGTATAGGGTCTTCTGCTGGAGCAAGGGGTTGGACTAGAACAAATATGTCAAACTTGTGACGTCATGTGACGTTGCGCAATGTATTGGAGCTTTTTCCCTATTACCAGCAATGGGGTGGGTGCAGTTTCCTGGCAATGCATCCGGCCCATGGACCGGCAATTTGACACCCATGAACTATAAGATCTTCAAGGTCCCTTCCAGCTCTATTCTCATTCACTAAAACAGGAGCATTTCTTATTGTACTGAAATGTTTTGTTTCCTTGTTATTAACCTGGTAATATTGATTGAGGGACACGGTGGCTCAGTGGGTTAGGATGCTGAGCTTGTCGATTGGAAGGTCAGCAGTTTGGCGGGTCAAATCCCAAGTGCTGCATAGCAGAGTGAGCGCCTGTTACTCGTCCCAGCTTCTGCCAACCTAGCAGTTCGAAAGCACGTAAAAATGCAAGTAGAAAAATAGGGACCACTACGGTGGGAAGGTAACAGTGTTCCATGCGCCTTTGGCGTCTAGTCATGCCGGCCACATGACCACAGAGACGTCCTCGGACAAACATTGGCTCTTCAGCTTTGAAACGGAGATGAGCACCGGCCCTTAGAGTTGGAAACGACTAGCACGCATGTGCGGGGGAACCTTTACCTTTACCTAATATTGATTGGGTATTTTTCTTTCTGCCAAACCAGCTTTTGTACATTGCATTTTAATATTTTACCAACAATCACACTGAGCGAAGTTCCCTGTGATTATTACCTTCTCTAATATTGAGTCCTTAAAAGGAAACACACAATTTGTTCCTCTTGATAATGGCCATAAACATTTATGGGAGATTTGTGTTCAAAGTCTGCCCAAACAGAATTAAGTCTATTTTTATTCTTGCAATGTGTAGCCCTAAGGGAGGGTTCATAATTATTGTATAGTTGCCCCTCACCCAAGTGAACCGTTCAGTTGCTCCATATTTGTTCACTGAGCACAGAGGTTCAAACAGCATCTGAGTGTATTCCAGATGTTGCAAGGAATGCTTTACATTCTGTTAGAAACTATCCCTTTTCTCTAGCACCGTGCTTCTCAACTTCAGCCACTTTTAAGATATTTGGACTTCAGCTCCCAGAATTGGAGAGGCTGGGGAATTCTGGGAAATGAAGTCCACACATCTTAAAATGGCTGAGGTTGAAAAACACTGTTTTAGCACAGAGGTCCCCAACCTTTTGGGCACCAGGGACCAGTTCCGTGGAGAAAGGTTTTTCCACGGACTGGAGAGTGTGTGGTTTTGTGTGCTGCCTGCATCCCATGGATGGGGCTTTGCTTGCTTGTGCTGACCGGTTGCTGGCATGCCATGGATCGGTACCAGTCCACGGACTGAGGGTTGGGAACCCGTTCTAGCACATCCAAATTCTCTATTCAAAGTTAGCATCCGTGTAAGATTTCAAGCCTTAGAGATTCTAAGCAGCACAATTAAGCACTACAGGAATCCTTGATTTATGACTACATATCAACAAAGATGATCAGGGGATTGGAGGCTAAAACATATAAGGAACGGTTGCTGGAATTGGGTATGTGTACTGTAGTTTAATGAAGAGAAGGGCGAGGGGTGACATGATAGCAGTGTTCCAATATCTCAGGGGCTGCCACAAAGAAGAGGGAGTCAAGCTATTCTCCAAAGCACCTGAAGGCAGGACAAGAAGCAACAGATGGAAATGAACCAAAGAGAGAAGTTTTTAAGGAGAGACTGTTGGACAGCCATTTGTCTGAAATGGTATAGGGTTTCCTGCCTGAGCAGGGGGTTGGACTAGATGACCTCCAAGATCCCTTCCAACTTTAATATTATTATTATTATTAGTTGTTAAGTGAGTTATGTCTGATTTTTTTTGCTATGGTTGTTAAGCTAATCACTAAGGTCTTTAAGTTAATCATGCAGTTGTTAAGCGAATTTGGTTTCCCACATTGACTTTGTTTGTTGGAAGCTAGCTGGGATGGTCACCAATGACAGTTATGTAATTCTGGGACTTTGCAACTGTTGTAAATACATGCTAGTTGTCAAGCTCCCAAATCTTGATCACATGACTACAGGATGCTAGGATGTCAGTTTTTTTTCAGCACCTTCATAACTTTGAACAGCTGCTAAACAAATGGTTGTAAGTCAAGAATTACCTATATTCCATGCAGTTTAGTTGGGGAAAGTTCACTCTGTTTGAGAGCTCACTTTCAGATAAGTGTACATAAAATTTCAGTCATAAAATTCAATCCCATTGGGAATAAACACAATGGAGCACAATTAAGCTTCTTTCTTTGTAGGACTGCTTTATTGAGCTGGCTTAATGTCATCATTAACCAGAGAAATTCTCCTTTTTTCTGCTTGTTCTGCTGCTTTTTGGTGGATGAGAAGTTGCTTTATAAATTACTTCACAGGAAAAGACAATTGTAGGCTGTTTCTTAGGTGGAGAATAAGCCAGTTGCCAAGAATCTGAATTTTGATTATGTAACCTTGGGGATGGTGCAACGGTCATAGGTTTGAAAAAAATGACCTCAAGTTACATTTTTCAGTGCCATTGTAACTTTGAATGGTCACTGAATGCATAGTTGTGAGACAAAGGACTACCTGTACTTCAAAAGCCCAAATAGTTATGATTTTTCAAAAGTGAGCATAGTTCTTTAGTGAGTGTTGAGCTGATCTGACACATTCCTGAAGACTTTTAAAATCTTGCTTCTTGGTTCAGGAAACCATTGACTTCCAGTTACAAAGTAGGACGTATGCAAAACCAGAGGAATAGTGTTATTGAGGGAGGATTGTCAGCATAGAACCAGGTAACCTAAATAATTCATCTGGTTTCTGGAGATGCCAAGAATTCGCAACATGGACAGAATTCAAAGCCAGTTGCAGGGATAATAAATAGGCAAAGATTCTTCTTCTTCTTCTTCTTCTTCTTCTTCTTCTTCTTCTTCTTCTTCTTCTTCTTCTTCTTCTTCTTCTTCTTCTTCTTCTTCACCTCCTCCTTCTCCTTCTCCTTTCTTCCCCCTCCCTCTCCTTCCCTCCCTCTCCCTCTTCTCCTTCCCTCCCCCTCCTTCTTCTTCTGCCAGAATTAAGCCACCTTCTTGGCTTTGTTGTTGGCCAAAAATAAGTCATTATTGGTACATATTACTGGTAGTAGCCAACATACTGGCAGATGAGCTGAGCTCTGTGTCACTCCACATTCACCCAGCGTGTTGTTATCTGCTAAGTCTCCACTTAAGCATATTGGTTTTACATTTATCTTACAGATATCTTGCTGCAGTATGTTGTTGTTGTTAGTTGCGAAGTCATGTCCGACCCATTGCAACCCCATGGACAATGTTCCTCCAGGCCTTCCTGTCCTCTACCATCTTCTGGAGTCCATCTAGGCTCACGCCTACTGCTTCAGTGACTCCATCCAGCCACCTCCTTCTCTGTCGTCCCCTTCTTCTCTTGCCCTCAACCTTTCCCAGCATTAGGCTCTTCTCCAGTGAGTCCTTCCTTCTCATTAGGTGGCCAAAGTATTTGCTGCAGTATAACCTTTATTAAATAAAAATATAATATTAATCCTAAACGTATCCTGCAAAGGAAGGAAACTTGCCACCAGTCTTAAAATAAGGTCAACTGGGAGCCCAATTAGTTGCTGTGAATGAAACCGGAGTGTCTTTGTGTCAAGCAGCAAAATGGAGTTAGAAGGAATTGTCAGATTAAGTACAGTATCATTTGGTTTGTAGTCATCTAAAAAGTAAGCTCAGTCAAACCACATTGGTACCTGGATGGCAGCCAGATTGCAAACATTGAAAAAGATCCTGGAAGAAGGACAATTAAAGCATTGAGAATCAGGCATGGTTGTTTTTTAAAAACAAAACAAAACAAAACACAAACCCTCATGAATTAATCTGCAAGTATTTTCAGGTATGAAGTTTCTCAGCTTCCCATAATAATTCTACTTCTATGAATGATTGATAAGAGAATATAGTGCTGTTCAGTAATGTGGAATTGGCTTTACAGGAGTGTTCATATGAAAACCCAACTTTCATATATGCATTGCCATATAGTAGGGGCGGCACAGTGGCTCAGTGGTTAGGACACTGGGCATGTCAGCTGGATAGCCCAGGTTCAAAGCCCAAGTGTTGCACGACGGGTTCAGCTCCCGTCCTCATCCCAGCTCCTGCCAAGCTAGCATTTCAAAAGCATGCAAATGCAAGCAGATAAATAGGTACCACTTCGTGGGAAGGTAACAATATTCTGTGACATCATGCTGGCCATGAATGCAAAAATGGCTTCAGACAACGCTGGCTGAAAGGCCCTTGAAACAGGGATGCCCACTGCCCCTTATAATCGGCAACGACTAGCGATGTAAAATCCGCAGGGATTCCTTTACTTTTTACCTTATTGCCATAGAATTATTGGATCTGCATGCCTATATGGAGGGATGGGGAAATCATACTGAATTATTGTATATCTGAGAGATTTGCAAGACCAGCCACAGGCACGCATCCACGCAAAAGCTAGAATCTATTTCACATTGATGACTGCACTCCCCCGAGAGCTGCAGAATGAAATGGATGCCGTAAGACAGCGGTGGGATTCAGCCGGTTTGCACCACTTTGGCAGAACCGGTAGCTAATTTTTTTGTTGCCCAGGCCCAGTATGGACTTCCGGAAGCGGCATCCACACAGAGAACCGGTTGTTCACATATTTCCCACTACAGCCGTAAGAGTTTAAATAACATAAAATAAAAATAAACTGAGAATATAAACATGGCAGGGGGAAAAAAGTCTCAGGGGCTTTCAGGCAGATGACAGCCATTAAAAAAGTGTTTTACAATTATTCTAGCTTTTTTCTACTTAATGGATTTTATCTCGAGAGAAAAACCCTGGGGAAGGATGTGTGGGAAAACAAAGGCGATTTACAAGTGGGAGATTAATTTGCCAGGACTTCTTGTAAAACTTCTGCAAATGAATCAGGGCTGTTGTGGCCTAATTTTTTTTTTACCAAGAATACCTGAATGCCTAGCAGCTCCACCAAATCAACTTGACAACTAAATAACTCTGACAGTATAGTGTCATGGCAAGATTTGGGAACTTGCCATCATGTTTTGCAAACAAACCCTACCTTTGGCTTTTAGGGACACAGTTATTTTATAATTCACTTCAGCCTATTTTTATCATCAGCTATTATTCTACAGTTTTTACCTACAGCAGTGGCCAAAATTGTGGAAACCTTTTGGGAAAAAGTGTACAGTAGAAATGGCCCCCTTTGGTTAAGTTTCCACCAATTTTTCTTCTAATTTCTTTATAACTGTAGCCTTGTTCACTTAATGATACTATTTTACATCGCTTTCTGGGCGACCAGTCAACTCTTTGCACCATTACTTTAATTTTATTACGTTTTACAAGCTCATTAAATGAAAGAACACAAAAAAGCCCCAACCAACTCGACAGCGATCACATCACACACTGACAAATGTCCTCCTCTCAGCTTCAATACGTGACGCCAATAACCGAATCTTACCGTGATCTGATTGGCTCATTGCCATAACAAGATGACACCTGATTGGCTCTCTAAACACTCGTGCTCATTGGCTACAATCAGATGAAGGAAAGCTACCTAAGCAAGTTGTGCTTCCTTTGTCTGGTTGTTTGGCTATAATTTTTCATAGCATACAGTACAGGTAATTGAACAAACTTTGTTTCATTACATTCTTGATTAAATTATCTTTCCATTGATATATAATTTTATGGTACTAGTCCAGAAAAAGTGGTGTTATTAGCCATCAAACCTCAAAAATTCACTTTTCCCAAAAGGTTTCCACAATTTTGGCCACTACTGTGAATTCTATAAATCCCCACTATATTCACTGTCATCTTTAAAACCTTAAACTCATAATTTTAGTGGTATTGGTATTGTGATTTTAGACCTTGTGCTCATGGTATAAATTTTAGTCAATTTGTACAGGATATAAATAGACTACAACTACGATGGGACTTTAAAACTTTATTCTTGGATGTTGTGTTATGTTATGTTTTGTTATGTTATTGATGACAGGCCCTACAACTAAAACAATTTTTTTGTCTCTCATTCCCAGGGCTGACTTTTTCTGGGGGGAAAAAGAGTAAGAAAATGATAAGGAAGGAAAACAGGACAAGATGTATTTGCCCTGAATGAAATGACTGGCTTTATTTTATTTTTAAAATGAGATATAAATCTTTTTGTCTCTCATTCCCAGGCTGATTTTTTTTCTGGGGAAAAAAAAAAGATTAAGAAAATGATAAGCAAGGAAAACAGGACAAGATGTATTTGCCCTGAATGAAATGACTGGCTTTATTTTATTTTTAAAATGAGATATAAATCTTTTGGGAATATCAAGATAAACATTATTTGGCATTAGTTAATAATTAGCTGTTAGAGTTAGACTGTTAATCATTGCCATATGGGAATTGGGAAGCCACTATCAAAAGTAGAAAATATAGCCTATTTTTAAATATAGTGCTGGCTAATATTTAAACAGACTTTTTTCTGGGTTCATAGAACATAGAAAATTTAGGGACCTCAGAGTTCTTCTAGTCCAATTCCTTGTTCCATACAGGAGACTTTATGTACTCCCAGTGAAATGGTGGTCCAATCTATTTTTTTGAAAACTTCCAGCAATGGACCACCCACAATTTTGAGATGCAAGCTGTTCCATTGATTGTTCTCACTTTCAGAAAATTTCCCCTTGCTTCTAGACTGGGTGTGTCCTTGATAAGATTCCATGTCTTACTTCTTGTCCTAACCTCTGGGGCTTTGGGAAATAAGCCATCCCCCCCCATTCTTTGCGACAGCCCCTCAAGTACTGGAAGACAATTATCATGTCCCCCCCTCTTTGATAGGCTAGACCAGGGGTCCCCCACCTGTGGGCCACGGCAACTACCACTCTATTGCCTATTCGCAACTGGGCCACATGAGTGGCTGGCTGGTGCTCTCAGCCTCACTCACGCGAGCAAAGTGTGCACCTGCCTCTCCCACAAATTCATCACCTGTTTTTCCCCCTTCCCCCCTCTCCGGACCACTAACCCAGAAAAGTTGGGGAACTCTGGGCTAAGACATACTAAAGATCTGCCTTGTTTTCATTCTCTAGCAAGACAGCAAAAACTGTAACAAGAAAACAAAGGTGTGGGTTTAGGGTGTATAAGGTAAAGGTAAAGGTTCCCCCGCACATGTGTGCTAGTTGTTTCCGACTCTAGGGGCCGGTGCTCATCTCCGTTTCAAAGCTGAAGAGCCAGCGCTTGTCCGAGGACGTCTCCGTGGTCATGGGGCCAGCATGACTAGACACCAAAGGCGCATGGAACGCTGTTACCTTCCCACCGTAGTGGTCCCTATTTTTCTACTTGCATTTTTACATGCTTTCGAACTGCTAGATTGGCAGAAGCTGGGACGAGTAACAGGCGCTCACTCTGTTATGCGGCACTCGGGATTCGACCTGCCAAACTGCCGACCTTCTGATCGACAAGATCAGCGTCCTAACCCACTGAGTCACCGTGTCCCTTAGGGTGTATAGTTTCTTCTAAAAACATGGTGTCAGAATACAGTCAGTATATTATAATAAATGTCTAAGTATACTGCATGACAGGCAGTCCTCGACGTCTTTCATTCATTTAATGACCATCTGAATTACAATACCACTGGAAAAAAAGTGACTTACAACCAGGCCTCACTCTTACGACCGTCACAGCATCCCCATCACGTCATGTAATCAAAATTTGGGCACTTGGCAACTGGCATGTATTTATGACAGCTGCAGCAGGCTGAAATCATATGACCGCCATCTGCAATCTTCCTCGTCCAGGAGTAGGCAACCTTGGCTGTTTTATGACTCGTGGACTTCAACTCCCAGAATTCCTGAGCCAGCCATGGTGAGGGGAAAGGGAGTTTCCAAGCTGAGCCATTCTGGCTCAGGAATTCTGGGAGTTGAAGTCCACGAGTCATAAAAGTGCCAAGGTTGCCTACCCCTGTAACCTAGTCAGCTTCCAACAAGCAAAGTCAATGAGAGCCATATTGGCATAACAATGGCACAATTCCCTTAAAACTGCAGCGATTTGTTTACCAACCAAGGCAAAAAAAAATAAATCAGAAAATTGGGCACAACTTACTTAACGGCCTTGCTTATTCTGATCCCAATTGTGATCATAGGTTGAGGACTACCTATATGTCCTGTTTGTGCAGGATTTCACTTTCAGTAGCACCCTTTTATCAGAATATCCTTGCATGTCAAAAACTCACTTATTAGGCAGGGTTGTTTGGAATTTTATTTTCTCCCATGTACCAGAATTCTGAGTTTAGTGAGTTTCTGTTCTTAAAATGAAAACTCCCATCTTCTTAGTTTCTGAGCAAAAGAAATAATTGTTCTTCTCAGTAACCCACACGTATCAGTAGCCTCCTTAGGGCGAGTCATACTTGCTAGTTCTCTAATTGGATTGTTACAGATGATCGGTTTATCTCTTATGGTAATTCCTACGAAATCTGGTTCTAATAGCTTTGAATCTTCTTTCCCCCCAAATGCTGCTCTCCTTGATTATGTAGCCTTTCTAATTTTTCTTCCATCCTTCCAAATAAAAAGAGAAGATTGTTAAGTATTTAGAAAATCTTGATCTAGCTTTCCATGCCTAAGGGACTGGTTAATTCATAGCTAGAACAGCACCAGATCCTGGATTGCTACAAGGGGTCGCCACCACAAAGAAGGGGGGGTATCATCCTATTCTCCAAAGCACCTGAAGGCAGGGCAAGAAGCAACAGATGGAAACAAATCAAGGAGAACCAATCTAGGACTGAGGAGAAACTTCCTGACAGTGAGAACAATTAACCAGTGGAACAACCTGCCTCCAGAAGCTGTGAATGCTCCAACACTGGAAGTTTTCAAGAAGAGATTGGACAACCATTTGTCTGAAATGATTATAAGGTCTCCTGCTTGAGCAGAGGGTTGGACTAGAAGACCTCCAAGGTCCCTTCCAACTGTGTCATTCTGCTAGTTCGGTCAGGGAAATCAAAACCAACCAACCCATTCTGAATAGTGAAAATGAGTAACCCTCTTGCTAATGGAAGACGTCCATGACATCATCCCTCAAGAGAATCTTTATTTTTATCCCAGAATTTAATAGAGGAAATATTTTTTATTTTATGTACCCTTTGGTACAACGCAAAATGCATCTTTTGGCATGGAGTGATATACTGTACTACATTTGGAGTTTGACACTTCATTCACAGACCTATTTTTTTGATTTCCCAGGAACAGAATTTTTGCTTACAGCCAAGGACAGGAAGCAAAAAAAAAAAGAAAAAGAAAAAGAAAAAAAGAAAAATGACACTTCAGTTTTATCTATTAAAATTGAATAGACAGGAAAAACGCTTTTTAAAAGTTGGCACTGGTTAATTCAGCATGTGGTTGAATTGAACTAATGAGGAAACGGGTCTGTTATCAAATATGCTATGATGATGTTCCCTGCATAGGCTTGATGTGGAAGGAGATAACATGTTGGATAAACCCGACCTTGTCTTCAGTTACATTAAAAACAGGCAGGTTTCTAGTTCATGTGTGTAGCAAATAGTTCCTGGGGGGTCTTTCCAGCTCCCCGAATTGCGGCAGCAATCTCTGTAATACTGTCTTCATGAGAAGAAGGTTGCAATTATTTTTAGATTGATGACACACGCTTTTATATTCAGCACAATTACTAAACTATCACTCATGTTGGCACACAAGACCCCAATGTATTCAACGAGCATAGATTTTCACCTTCTGGACAGCAGGAGTGCAAATCCCAACCCTCAGATGCTCAGATTTGGAGGTATTATTAGCAGCACGGCTTGCATTGGCCCTGACACCGATGGCCTATCTCTCATAACATGGGCTTCTGAGTACGTGTAATGAAACACCCAAGAGTGATGGTTTTACTGCAAGAGGGAAGAGGAACTACACTGCAGGAATGTCTGGTCATAAAAAGTCAAATTGATAATTGCAACGTTGCAGTGGAAGTTCCCATTGGTTTTGGTAGACCTACAAAACAGGCGGAGCTTTGATCTGAACATCACAGTTGCTACCTTGAAGTTGTGGGTGCTCCAACCCTGGCGGTTTGTAAGAAGAGACTGGACAGCCATTTGTCTCAAGTGGTATACGGTTTCCTGCCTGAGCAGGGGGTTGGACTAGAAGACCTCCAAGGACCCTTCCAACTCTGTTATTCTGTTCTTTTCAGCGTCTTTATTTCCTATTTCTCCTGGACCTAATTACGCGTCCATTTCTTCTTCCTCCAGGTACAAGATCAAGGCCCCTCCAGGGAAATCAAGAGACATGGTTTGCTCCTGCAGCCAACCTCAAAACTTAAATCTCAGTCATTTCTTTCTAAGTGCTATTATTAGGCTACAGAGCTCTGTGACAAATTCAGCAATGGAGTTCATTTTCTGTAAATAAACTTCAGGGCTTCAGAGCTCCTGCTGTTGTTCTAAAGAGCCTTGGCCTAAAATAGGATACTCAGAAAGGGCTCTAGAATTCTTTGCCAACCGATGGTTTTCGGAAAAGCCTCCCGGAGAGATCCTTTTGAGATCCAGAAATGACATTTCTGCAGCAGGAAATGGAACAACAGTTTGAAGCCCGTATTACAGTAAAAGCGGTGTGGTTGCCTCACCTCACGTTAGCAGACAAGAATGTAAATGCTGCCTTTTGTCATGGAAGGATGCATGAAAGTGCAGACTGCCAGATATACAAACCCTGTTATTAACCACAGTTAACGTTACATTTCAGTTTTAAGCCTGACAAATTCTCTTCAGGTTTTGGCTGGTGCTCCTTGCTGACCTGGTTCTATTTTGTGGCTTTTAGCTTTGGCAGTCTTTGATGGTTTTTATTTTCGTGGTTCTGGGCGGTTTTAATTCTCCTAGGTAGCTCTATCCATCTCTCAGAGGTATTTGCACACAATAGCAACAACAACGACAACAAAAAGAGAATCTTTTCATCACTGTGGACCCTTCCCAACTCTGGGAGATAACCATTTCTTTTCGTTACCCTTTTTCCTGATTCTTAAAGCAGATTCTCTCTAAGCGGTCTCCAACCCTGTCAGTTTACTGGACAATTTCCTTTGTTTTTAAATCATCTTCTAGGCCAGGAGTATGCAACCTTGACAACTTTAAAGACTTGTGGACTTCAGCTCCCAGAATTCCTCCGCCAGCTACTGGAAGAGACTGGACAGCCATTTGTCTGAAATGGTATAGGGTTTCCTGCCTGAGCAGGGGGTTGTACTAGATGACCTCCGAGGTCCCTTCCAACTTTATTATTATCATTACTATTATCATTATCATTATAACTGTAAAAGGCCCAGAAGCCTCCGATCACCTGCTAAATTGCCCCTTTAAACTGGATGTGACCTTCTGCTTCATTTTTTTTTTGCTATTTATTACAATGTGTACTCTTCTGCTAAGTGTCTTATTCAAAAGAAAACTGTGCAGATATAACTCTGGTTGGGGCCAATTCAAAACTTTCCATGCAGAAGCTTTGCACTCCATAAACATGTCTTTGGACTGTTCGTGTTGTTGTTAACTGCGAAGTCGTGTCCGACCCATCGC
Organism: Vipera ursinii; assembly: GCF_947247035.1. NCBI lineage: Eukaryota > Metazoa > Chordata > Lepidosauria > Squamata > Viperidae > Vipera > Vipera ursinii. The sequence continues at coordinate 68,465,181 of NC_139521.1, forward strand.
GACCCTATGGACAAAGTTCCTCCAGGCCTTCCTGTCCTCCACCATCTTCTGGAGTCCATTTAAGCTCAGGCCTACTGCTTCAGTGACTCCATCCAGCCACCTCATTCTCTGTCGTCCCCTTCTTCTACTGCCCTCAATCTTTCCCAGCATGAGGCTCTTCTCCAGTGAGTCCTTCCTTCTCATTATGTGGCCAAAGTATTTGAGTTTTAGCTTCAGGATCTGGCCTTCTAAAGAGCAGTCAGGGTTGATCTCCTCTAGGACTGACCGGTTTGATCGCCTTGCAGTCCAAGGGACTCGCAGGAGTCTTCTCCAGCACCATAGTTCAAAGGCCTCAATTCTTTGGCGCTCAGCCTTTCTTATGGTCCAACTTTCACTGCCATACATTGCAACTGGGAAGACCATAGCCTTGACTATACGCACTTTTGTTGGCAGGGTGATGTCTCTGCTTTTTAGTGTGCTGTCTAGATTTGCCATGGCTTTCCTCCCAAGGAGCAAGCGTCTTTTAATTTCTTGGCTGCAGTCCCCATCTGCAGTGATCTTGGAGCCCAGGAAAATAATTGGACTGTTCACACTTGTTCAAAAACAAAGTAATTTTTCTTTTCAAGAGCAGGAAAGCCAAACCAATTTTGAGGGTCACGGATTCAGGTAACTCCCGCATATCAGAGGACCCAGCAATATTTGGGGGAGGGACATTTTTTAAATTTCTGCACTTGTACACTGCCTGCCTGATGCAGAGACTGACTTCTTTAGCAACGGTTCTCAGTTCTGGCAGTGATGAGAAAATAACTTTGCAACCAATCCTCACATTCACCACCTTTGCAGGTCTGTAAAGCAAAGGAAATCTGAAGTGAGCTCATAAGCACAGTTGCAGTTTCACCTAGAGATTGTTTCCACTAAACGAGGTCACTAAACGAGGACTGCCTGTACATGACATTGGTCAGCTGTTTGAAGGTATTTTGGGGAGAGGACAGCTGCAGTTTGGGTGGAAACATTTTTTTCGGCAGGATTTCTCATCTCCCCTAAGAGGCACAATTTGCAGTAATGCATAAAAACCAATTCTGCAAGTGGCTATTAACATAAACTTGACATCTGGGATCTGGTAGGGTTTTTTTTTCTACAAACCAAAACAACTCATGGAAACAAGTAACAACATTTACGTACAGTGTAATCCTAAGAGGCGGTGGTTGTTAGCTGCTTCCCGGCCAGTATTCTTCGGCACACCGTGGTTTAATTATGCCACTTCCTTTGTGTGGCCTATATTTTTTTCCTCCCCTTTTGCATAAATTCTCACAGCAGCATCCCTGGGATTTGCATCTTGAAGTACCGAGAAAGCTGTAAAGGCACACAATTAGCGAATTTTATGTAATAACTTTGTCATTTTTAATTAGAACAAAGTAAAATGATCGAGAGGAGTAAGGCAGGGCAAGGCACCACGGAATATTGCTGGGGGCGGGGATTGGTTGAATGTAGAGCCCGTTGATCAGAGGTAGCAATTAGAATAATTTTAGTGAACAACTGGAGAACTCATGGATGTTTCAGGACTGTGAGACAGAATTGCATCCATGTTTCTAGCTCTATTATTAGTTGCATAAAGGGCAGAAAATTAACAGGGGAATATGCCATAATAATCTGTTGCCATTTTTCCTTTGCAAATCTTAGAGAATAGAGCCAGAAGGGACCTCAGAGGTCTTCTAGTCCAGCCCCATTCCCAAGCAGAAGAACCTACACTATTTCAGATAAGTGACCATCTAGCCCAGGAGTAGGCAACCTTGACTCTTTTATGACTCGTGGACTTCAAGTCCCAAAATTGGCTCAGGAATTCTGGGAATTGAAGTCCACAAGTCATAAAAGAGCCAAGGTTGCCTACCCCTGATCTAGCTTCTTCTTAAAAACCTCCAGTGATGGAGCGACCATGATTTATGCAGGCAAGCGGTTCCACTGGTTAATTGTCCTCACTGTTAGGAAGTTTCTCCTTAATTCCAGGTTGCTTCTCTCTTTGATTAATTTCCAACCATTGTTTCTTGTCCTTCCCTCTGGTGCTCTGGTGAATAATTTGACCCCCTCTTCTTTGTGGCAGCCCCGCAAATACTGGAATACTGCTATCATGTCACCTCTATTTCTTCTTTTCTTTAGACTAGCCAAACCCAAATCCTGCAGCTGTTCTTCATAGGTTTTAGTCTCCAGGCCTTTGATCATCTTAATTGCTCTTCTCTGAATTTTCTCCAAACTCTCAACATCTTTTTTGTGATATGGTGACCAAAATTGGCTGCAGTCTTCCATGTGTGGTCTTACTAGGGCTTTGTAAAGCAGTGATAATATTTTGCATGCTATTGATTCTATGCCTCTGTTTATACAACCCAGGATTGTGTTAGCTTTTTTGGCGGTGGCTGCACACTGCTGGCTCATAATTCTGACAAGGAAAAAAATTGTAGTCCCTTTATTGGTGGTTGCTTATTTTTTTCTTGTCCCAGGCCCACCATGCGGGAAATAGTAACGGTTTCAACTGATTCAATGAATGAAATCGAGATTCATAGGACTTCAGCTTCAGCACCATATTTTTTGAAATATTGTATTATTCCAGTTTGGTCTAATGGTTAAGGCACCAACCAGACCAGGAACTGGAAGACTGTGAGTTCTAGTCCGGCCTTAGGCATGAAAGCCGACTGGGTGACTTTGGGCCAATCACCAGGAGAAAGTGAGTTCTAGTCCCGCCTTAGGCATGAAAGCCGGCTGGGTGACTTTGGGCCAATCACCAGGAGAAAGTGAGTTCTAGTCCCGCCTTAGGCATGAAAGCCGGCTGGGTGACTTTGGGCCAATCACCAGGAGAAAGTGAGTTCTAGTCCCACCTTAGGCATGAAAGCCGGCTGGGTGACTTTGGGCCAATCACCAGGAGAAAGTGAGTTCTAGTCCCGCCTTAGGCATGAAAGCCGGCTGGGTGACTTTGGGCCAATCACCAGGAGAAAGTGAGTTCTAGTCCCACCTTAGGCATGAAAGCCGGCTGGATGACTTTGGGCCAATCACCAGGAGAAAGTGAGTTCTAGTCCCGCCTTAGGCATGAAAGCCGGCTGGGTGACTTTGGGCCAATCACCAGGAGAAAGTGAGTTCTAGTCCCGCCTTAGGCATGAAAGCCGGCTGGGTGACTTTGGGCCAATCACCAGGAGAAAGTGAGTTCTAGTCCCGCCTTAGGCATGAAAGCCGGCTGGGTGACTTTGGGCCAATCACCAGGAGAAAGTGAGTTCTAGTCCCGCCTTAGGCATGAAAGCCGGCTGGGGGACTTTGGGCCAATCACCAGGAGAAAGTGAGTTCTAGTCCCGCCTTAGGCATGAAAGCCGGCTGGGGGACTTTGGGCCAATCACCAGGAGACGGTGAGTTCTAATCCTGCCTTAGCCATGAGAGCCAACTGGGAGACTTTGGGCTGGTCACACTCTCTCAATCCTCATAGTTTTCATGTTGTTGGGAAAATAGGAGAAGAGAGGAATATCAGTTATGTTCATTGCCTTGAGTTATTTATAAAAATAATAAAAGTGGGATATAAATAAATAAGTAAAAAATTCTACGATGCCTTAATTTTGTAACTCTTCCTTTCCTACAATGGCTTTGGTTTTTCTCCAATGTGCTTGCTTTGGGTTCTTTCTCAGCTGTGATGGAGAAGTGTTTCTCAGATTCCTCCCTGCTTAGAAAATATCTAAGGCATAATAGATTATTAACAAGTTTCAACCACTATGTAAACTGTGTGTATTTTGGGACACATAACTGTCTCAAAGCCAGATTTTTTTTAAAAAAAAATCCTTTGCTAATAAACACACTTATTTGGTTAATCATTAAAGCTTCTATATGTCAACCTTGTTTCTGGAAGATTAGGTTTGCAGTTGTGTTGCAGAGCTGAGTAGGAGCTTGCACGTGTGAAACTAGGATAAAAGTAAAAACAAGGCCTTGCAAAAGAGGCTTTTACAGATTCAATTTAAGCTTACGTTATCCTGAGTGAAGATCAGCCTTTCTTAGGGTTTCTAACAGAATTTTTAAAGAGCTTCCCAGCCTGGTTGAAAACAGGATTATGAATACCATTACTTGTAAGTCAGTTAGTGTCCTAAAGAGGAATGGGCCACATACATTTCTAAAAAAACAAATGCTAGTAATATAAATAGGCAGCATTCACTCTGCCATTTCCCGTGGGAACAAGCTGAAAAGAAGAAGTTGAGGTGGAAAGGAAGGAAGGGAAAAGAAAGAAAGAAAGAAAGGAAGGAAGGAAGGAAGGAAGGAAGGAAGGAAGGAAGAAAGAAAGAAAGAAAGAAAGAAAGAAAGAAAGAAAGAAAGAAAGAAAGAAAGAAGGGAGGGAGGGAGGGAGGGAGGAAAGGAAGGAAGGAAAAGAAAGAAGGAAAAGGGGAAGGAAGAGAAAGAAGGAATGGAAGGAAAGAAGGAAGGAAGGAGAGGAAAAAGAAGAAAGAGAATGAGAAAAGGAGGAGAGGGAAGGAGGAAGGAAGGAAAAGAAAGAGAATCAATCAGAATAGAGCTTGGAAGGCTTCTAGTCCCACCCCCTGTTCAAGCAGGAGAACCTATACCATTTCACACAGATGGCTGTCCAGTCTCTTCTTAAAAACCTCCAGTGACGGAGCTCCCACAACTTCTGGAGGGAAGCTGTTCCACTGGTTAGTTGTCCTCACTGTTAGGAAGTTTCTCCTTAATTCCAGGTTGCTTCTCTCCTTGCTTAGTTTCTTGTTTCTTGTCTTGCCTTCTGGTGCTTTGGAAAATAAGTTGACACACTCTTTTTTTGTGTGCCAGCCCCTCAAGTACTGGAATACTGCTATCATGTCACCCCCTAGTCCTCTTTTCTCTAGACTGGCCATTCCCAGTTCCTGCAACCGTTCTTCATGTGTTTCTGTCTCCTTAATCATCTTAGTTGCTCTTCTCTGAACTTTTGCTAAAGTCTCGACATTTTTTTAATATAATGTTGTGAGCCTTGGTGGAGCAGTGGGCTAATGCCTCCTTAAGTAAGACCAGCTGCCTGCAATTAGTGCAGGTTCGCATCCCACCAGGCTCAAGGTTGACTCAGCCTTCCATCCTTCCCAGGTAGGTAAAATGAGGACCCAGATTATTGGGGGCAATAAGCTGACTTTGTAATAATGCCGCTTGGGGTGTGTGTGAAAGCCCTAATAAGCAGGCATATACATAGAGTGAAGGCTACTGCTAAGCTTGTAAGCCGCCCTGAGTCTTCGGAGAAGGGCAGGATATAAATGTAATAAAAATAAATAAATAAATAAATAAATAAATAAATAAATAAATAAATAAATAATTAAATAAAAAAACTGGATGCAGTATTCCATGTGCGGTCTTACTAAGGATTTGTCAAGCAGTACTAATACTTCACAGGATTTTGATTCTATGCCTCTGTTCATACAACCCAGGATTGTATTAGCTTTTTTGGCGGCTTCTGCTGCTGCTGCTGCTGCACACTGCTGGCTCATGTTGTCAAATGCTTTGCTGGAGTTTAAATATATTGTGTCCACAGCATTTCGCCGGTCTACTAATTTAGTCACTTTGTCAAAGAATGAAATAAGATTGGTTTGGCATCTGTTTTTAACAAACCTGTGCTGGCTTCTAGTTATAACTTGGAAGGAAGGAAGGAAGGAAGGAAGGAAGGAAGGAAGGAAGGAAGGAAGGAAGGAAGGAAGGAAGGGAAAGAGAAGAAAGGAAGGAAAAGAAAGGGAAGGGAGGAAATAAAGAAAGAAAAGAGAAGGAAGGAAGGAAGAGAAAAAGGAAGGAAGGAAGGAAGGAAGGAAAAGAAAGGGAAGGAAGGAAGGAAGGAAAAGAAAAGGAAGGAAGGAAAAGAAAGGGGAGGAAGGAAATAAAGAAAGAAAAGAAAGGGAAGGAAGGAAGGAAGGAAAAGAAAAGGAAGGAAGGAAGGAAAAGAAAGAGAAGAAAGGAAGGAAAAGAAAGGGAAGGAAGGAAGGAAAAGAAAGGGAAGGAAGGAAAGAAAGAAAGAAAGAAAGAAAGAAAGAAAGAAAGAAAGAAAAGAGAAGGAAGGAAGGAAGAGAAGGAAAAGAAAGGGAAGGAAGTAAAAGAAAGAAGAAAGGAAGGAAAAGAAAGGGAAGGAAGGAAAGAAAGAAAGAAAGAAAGAAAGAAAGAAAGAAAGAAAGGAGAAGGAAGGAAGGAAGAGAAGGAAAAGAAAGGGAAGGAAGGAAAAGAAAGAAGAAAGGAAGGAAAAGAAAGGGAAGGAAGGAAAGAAAGAAAGAAAGAAAGAAAGAAAGAAAGAAAGAAAGAAAGAAAAAGAAAGAAAGAAAGAAAGAAAGAAAGAAAGAAAGAACGCCCCTCCTATTTAGACTACCGCATTCACACCAAGCAAGCCATCCCACTCAGCAAAGCACGTGTGAATCCCAGGGAGCCGGCCCTCCCGATTCCTGGCGCCGTGGGTGCCGCGCGCATTCCAGCCGTAAACAAGCCGGTCCGAGGCGCGCGGGCCCGAGCCGGCGCCGCTGCTTCCCCTCCTAGCCCGGGCGGGCCGGTCCCTCGCTCGCCTCGCCCCTCCTCCTCCGGCCCCCCCTCCCCCCCGCCGCCTGCGTGCCTGACGGTCCTCCTCGGCTCTTCTGAGCAGTCGGGGCGGCGGCGGCGGCGGCGGTGCCCACGAGACGCGCTGCCCGCCTTCTGCGCACTGCCTGCCCGCCTGGCTGCTTTTCGCTCCCTCGCTCGCTCGCTCGCTCGCCCGGCGCTGCTGCTGCTGCCGCTGCTGCTCCGCGCCAGGGACCGGCGAAGGAAGCGGCCGGGGCGCGGGTAGGGCTGCCCGACCGCCCGAGCGGGGCAGGTGAGTGCGGCGAAGGCGGCGAAGCTGCGGGAAGGAGAGGCGAGGGCGACGCGGGCGCCTGCGCTGGAAGAAGGGGACTGTCGGGGGGGCGCCCGCCAACCCGGTCGGCAGTTCACGTGTAGGACGGAGGCGCCGCGGTGCTGTGTGCATCCCCTGCTTGGGCTGGAGAGGGGGGGAGTGCAGGCGAGCCGGTCGGCGGGGGCGAGGGGGGGCACGAGCTGCGGCCCCCTTCCTTTACACGGGACAGCTTGTCTCCGTTTTCGGGGACGGCACTCTCCGGTTCACGCTCACTTGGGGATCGCTGCCTCCATCCAGCCCGGAGGAGCGCGCCGTGGTTAACGTGCAGCGGGATGTCGTGGGAATGCAACCGGATAGATAGCGAGGACTGGAGGGGGAAGGGAGGGGGGGGTCCGGAAGGATTGACCCCTGGAGAACAATTCGTTAGTAGTTGACCTGACTGTTAACGATTGTAAGAACAATCCACCAGGCTAATGTTTTAGTGCACCCGCCTTCCCCATGTTATAGCTCCAGTTTGGGTTAAGGAAGAGGTTCTGGGTGAGAGATGCTTGCTTGCCAAGTGCCGGCAGCCCTATGTTGGAAGGGCACCTACGCCTCGCTTCAGGACCCCCCGTGGCTAGAAGTAGGCTTCACTTCAAGGTTGGTGGGCTTTGGGTAGCCCATGTTGCCGCTCGAAATACAGCCAGGTTCAGAGAACCACAGAAGTCCCGTGTCTCTCGGCACTTGACTCCGGCAGGAGACCATGAGCAAAAATGCTTCATTTTGTCGGTGTAAGAGGAGGTTTTTGTGTACACTGAATTGCGGTCTCTTCTTTCCATAACGGATTGCATCTCAGGCTTTCCCCCTTCAAAACTGCAATAGATTCCTTATACCTTTTTTGGAGGAGATGATTGGACAAGAATGTCAAGGAAGAGACTATGATCAGAATAATTCCCATCAAAGAGATGTAAATCTATGCCGGATAGTTTTTCTCCCTTTTCTCCATGCCTTAGGCTTAGAGTACGGAGATAAATCAAGTTTATGTAATAGGAGTATTCATTCTGTTTGACTGTCTCACTCTATCGGTGGGTGCAAGGATGATAAGCCAAACCACTCTCAAGATGTAACAGTGGAGAAGGGGGGGGGGGTTGATTTGAGTTGGGTCACCAGTGTCTTTATTGATTCTTGTGGGTAGAAGAAGAAACAAGATGAAATTCTGATGTGACTTCATCTCATATTTGGGTTCCTCTGTTGGTTAATTAACTAGCACCGTAGCAAAAGAGATAGACGGAAGGTTTTTATTTCTCTGTGCAAGCCAAAGTTTTGGTGATCACTACAAGTTTACTTGGTATGTCCAATTTCTCCAGTATGGGGTGATTCAGCTCGCCCAGTCATCATGTATCACTAGGTAAAGGTAAAGGTTCCTCCGCACATGTGTGCTAGTCGTTTCCGACTCTAGGGGCCGGTGCTCATCTCCGTTTCAAAGCCGAAGAGCCAGCGCTTGTCCGAGGACGTCTCCGTGGTCATGTGGCCGGCATGACTAGACACCAAAGGCGTACGGAGCGCTGTTACCTTCCCACCGTAGTGGTCCCTATTTTTCTACTTGCATTTTTTACGTGCTTTCGAACTGCTAGGTTGGCAGAAGCTGGGACGTGTAACAGGCGCTCACTCTGCTACGCAGCACTCGGGATTCGACCCGCCAAACTGCCGACCTTCTGATCGACAAGCTCAGCGTCCTAACCCACTGAGCCACCGCGTCCCTCCATGTATCACTACCATCCAGTAAAACTGAAATGTAGTAGGTTGAGGAAACATTAGCAACAGTTTATGTATGAATGTTCATGTCAGATGCAATGGATCCTTCTGGAAAAGTTCAAGTCATAAGGGGTTCTGGTTTTTCCCCCCCAACATTTTAGAGCACGTGAGCTGGGGATGAGGAACTGTTTCCTTTTTGCTTCACTAAAAGCTGCATTTCTACCAAAAACAGAAAAAACTTTAGATATTGTAGATCTGTGTTAATCTACTTTGGCATCCTTAAGATGTGTAGATGTCAACTTTCAGACTGGCTGGAGAATTCTGGGAATTGAAGTCCATACATCTTGAAGGTGTTGAGGTTTAGAAATACTAATTTATAGCTTTACGTGGGACATGTGGATCTGTTGGACCAAGAGATGGGAGATACTGATCCAAATTCCCTCTCTCTGCTCTAGAGGTTCACTCAGTTAATTTTGATCAATCAAGGTCCAAAGTCAGGGAGAGAACTGCATTACAGGTGGTCCTCGATTCACGACCACAATTGAGCCAAACATTCTGTTGCTAAGTGAGACAATTGTCAAGTGAGTTTTGCCCCATTTTACAACCTTCCTTGTCACATTCGTTAAGTGAATGGCTGCAATTGTTAAATTAGTAACACGGCTGTTAAATGAATCCGGCTTCCCCATTGTCTTTGCTTGTCAAAAGGTCACAAAGACAATCATATGATCCCGGGACACTGCAACCATCATAAAGATGAGTCAGTTGCCAAGTGTCTGATCATGTGACCATCGGAATGCTGCAACAGTCGTATGTGTGAAAAATGGTCATAAGTCACTTTTTTCAGTGCCATTGTAACTTTGAGCAGTCACTGAATGAACCGTTGTAAGCCGAGGACTACTTACAAACGAGAGAATTCCATTCAGTTTGAATTAAAAGAGAGATTTTTATTTGCTCGATGTTATAATGGAAAGGTACAAAAATAGTCATCAGGGCTAAGTCCCTTATAAAAGATATCAATTAATTCAGCCAGATGTAAATTTCAAGATTCAATTTGGTCTTAGATTTGGGCTTCCTTCTGGCAGGAAATGATCATTTATCTGTATCCATGTGGGAGATCTTTTGACTTGGGAAACACAGCCAAGACAACCCACAGAGAAAAAATAATTCGTTTATTTGGTTATATGCATTTATAGCTGTGACATTTTGTCCAAGAGAATATCCATTTTTCCGAATCCAGGTGGTTTGGCTTCTCTGAAGTTAGCAGGTCACTCTAAATGTTGGCCTTGTGGAAAAAAAAACAACAATTCACACAACATCTGAGGATTTCTCCATGCTGTGGTCAGGATCTATGAATTGTTCCATTTTTTTCCACACACTCACTAAAAATACCCTGTCCAAAAAAGTCTTTTAAACTTGCATTATGCCAAGATGTGTTGAGCCTGTGAAAGCACTGAACAATAAATGAGATGGAAGCAGCATGAAGAAAATCCTTTGGTGGCAAAATCAGTAGGAATTATAGGAAGGGGGGTGGTTTGGATGGGAACACACACCTGGCTGTTTGATTACTTTGGCATTTGCAGATTTGACAGTCTCTGTCTCTCTAACTCCGCAATTTAGGTTTGCAAAGCGCTCTGTTGATTGCAGAGATTTCCCAGGTTTTTTGTTGTTGTTTTTTTTAAAAACGAACCTGTATGATGTGGAAATTTTTGTACATTTTCTCCTTAAAATTTGTCAGTTCCTTTACAAGGATTAAGGAAATGGTTTCTCTCTTCAGCTCACCTCTCCAGTCCTAGATTTCTAAAGTTTGATTTGATTTTTCTGCCAATCATCTGAGTTCAGAATCTAAGTCTGAGTATGAAAAAGCTGTAATTAAAATGTTCAGCAAAAGACATAGGCTTTTGGTTTGATGTGGTTGGCAAAAAAGCGTTCTGCTGTTTAGTTAAGGCACCAGGCTAGAAAACAAGAAACCAGGAGTTCAAGACCTGCCTTAGTCATGAAAGCCTGCTGGGTGATTTGGGGCCAATCACCAGGAGATTGCGAGTTCTAGTCCCGCCTTAGGCATGAAAGTTGGCTGGGTGACTTTGGGCCAGCCGCTCTCTCTCAACCCAACCCACCTCACAGGGTTGTTGTTCTGGGGAAAAGTGGAGGAATAAGGCGTGTTGGATAAGTTTGCCACCTTGAGTTATCTGTAAAAATAATAAAGGTGGGATACAAATAAAATGAATTAGCGTACACATAGATATAGTATATACTGGCTGATTCACAGGAACAGGAGCTTTTCTCATTATAGGGAATTTTTTTATTTCCTTGCTATTCACTTGGTAATATTTATTGGGTATTTTTTCTGTCTGCCAAACAAGCTTCTTTGCATTACATTTATTTATTTTACTAACAAGTCATACTGAGGAAAAGTTACTTATAATTATTACTTTCTATAATACTGAGTTCTTAAAAGGAAATATAGTTAGATAAATAGATGATAAGATAGATAGATAGATAGATAGATAGATAGATAGATAGATAGATAGATGATAGATAGATAGATGATAGATAGATAGATGATAGATAGATAGATAGATAGATAGATAGATAGATAGATAGATAGATAGATAGATAGATAGACAGACAGACAGAAAGATAATAGAGAGAGAGAGAGAGGTAGAAAGAAAGAGAAAGAAAAAAGAAAAAGAAAGAGAAAGAAAGAAAGAAAGAAAGAAAGAAAGAAAGAGAAAGAAAAAGAAATAGATGGTTTAGAAAAATTCTTTCACAGAATCGCAAGAGCTGGACGGGACCTTGAGAAGACCTTATATTATCCCGGATCAACAGCTATCCAGTCTAGCCTCTGATTGTTCCCATGACACTCCCCACCCTTTCCTACAATTTTGCCACAAGGTTTAATCTGTTTTCTTTGGCTAGGTCACCAGCCCCAATGGGAAATGGTTCGGTGAAACCCAGGTACCTGAAGAGGTCAGATAGCCATGTCGGAACCTGTCCTTTTGGTTGTTCCAGCTGCGGCAAGATCCTGAAAGACCCGGGCTTGAGCATCAGTACAATAACAGGAGCTGCAGATATTCTGAGAAGCAAGATCTGGGAGCTTGAGAAGGAACTGAAGAGGCAGGAGGAAGAATTACATGAAAGGAACTATCACATCTTAGAGCTTCAGGAGCAACTCGCCAAGCAGACGAAGACCATCGGAGACCTGACCGAGGAGCTCAAGTGCAAATGCATCCAGCTGAACAAGCTACAAGATGTCGTGGTCACGCAAGGGACCAATCCTTTCCTCTTCCCCAGCCTTGCAGAGATACCCAGGGCCAGCCAAGTGGCAGGCAGCAATAGGAGGAGGGGAGCCAAGGAAGGGGTATCCGCAGAGCCGACCACCCGAACATATGACCTAAGTGAGCAGCCTCGGTTTTCTTTCGAAAAAGCCAGAGTCCGAAAAGCCTCAAGGTGAGCGCGTGTTTCTTGCCCCAGTCACATAGTATGGGAGAACCGGTGCGCTTAGCACATCACGCTGTGCATTGACCAGAATGATTACTCGGGATGACTCTAGCCAGCTGCTGTCATAATGTGAAAAATCAAACATGCTCTTTATTTTTTTTTAAAGTCTATCTTGACGCTGCCTTTCAAGGCCAGCTTTTCTACTCTTGTCCTAGGGCAGGGGGTAGGCAACCTTGGCTCTTTATGACTCGTGGACTTTAACTCCCAGAATTCCTGAGCCAGCATGGCTCAGCTTGGAAACTCTCCCTTCAGCATGGCTGGCTGAGGAATTCTGGGAGTTGAAGTCTACGAGTCATAAAAGAGCCAAGGTTGCCTACCCCTGGCCTAGGCCTAGGCTGCTTTATGACTCGTGGACTTCAACTCCCAGAATTCCTCAGCCAGCCACGCTGAGGGGAAAGGGAGAGGTTTCCAAGCTGAGCCATGCCGGCTGAGGAATTCTGGGAGTTGAAGTCCATGAGTCATAAAAGAGCCAAGGTTGCTACCCCTGGTGTAGGCCTCTACATATGTTGTATATAGTATGTTTTAAATGTTTGTTATGTATGTGTACACTTTGAGAGGAAGCAACTAAATTTCATTTTTAATGTGTGCCGTGGTCGCTGAAACCTGGTTTGCACGTATCAAGCCACGGTGTAATGTGTTTTGGGAAAGTCATCTGTCCAATAGGGCTAAGGATGATGGGCAAAAACTGGTTGAAAAACCCAGTATAGAATATCAGCTATGTATTAGGTGGAATGGTGTTTATTTTTCTATTTCTCAAGTAGTTTCTACATGACGGCTAAAATTTAAGTACTGAGCCCAGCGTTGAAATGTAGGTTGCATATTTAAAGTTCTAAAGTTCTGAGGAGTCCTTGGTGCTCTCTGAGATTGGTGGTTTTCTTGCTGATGATGTTACCTAGTTAGGGTAATGAAATGTATGCAAGAAAACAACTAACCTCATAGAGCAGGGGTAGGCAACCTTGGCTCTTTTATGACTCGTGGACTTCAACTCCCAGAATTCCTGAGCCAGCATGGATGAAAAGAGGAAAGCAGGGAGAAGAGCTGATTGTTCAGACTGGTGCACAAAAGCTAATACCAGCGCTTAAATGTAAAACTCACTACTTATAAAAGGCTCTTCCAGATGAAGAAACCGTGGGCTGCTTTGGCTTAAAGTCCACTGGAGTGATTCTAAATGTGTGCCTTATACTTTGTGTTTTCATTACGGTCCCTGTAAAGATCTCTCTCTCCCTCCCTCTCTCTCTCTCCCTCTCCCTCTCCCTCTTCCTGCCTCTCTTCTTCTCTCTCTTTCTCTCTCTCCCTCCCTCTCCCTCCCTTCCTCCCTCTCCCCTCTCTCTTTCTTTCTCTCTCCCTCTCTCTCTCTTCCTCTCCCTCCCTCCCTCCCCCTTTCTCTTTCTCCCTCTCTCTGCCTCTCTTCTTCCCTCCTTCTTTCTCTCTCCCTCCCTCCCTCTCCCTCTCCCTCCCTGCCTCCCTCCCTCCCTGTCCCTTCTTCCCTCTCCCCCTCTCTCTCTTTCTCTCCCCCTCTCTCTCCCTCTTCTTCTCCCTCCCGCTCACTTTCTCTCCCTTCCTCCCTCTCCCTCTTCCTCCCTCCCTCCCTCCTTCTCTCTCTTTCTCTCTCCCTCCCTGCCTCCCTTCCTTCCTCTACCCTATCTCTTTCTCTCTCTCCCTCCATCCCTCTCTCCCTCTCTCTTTCTCTCCCTCCCTCCCTCCCTCCGTCTTCCTCCCCCTCCCTGCCTCCCTCCCTCCCTGTGTCCCTCCCTCCCTGTGTCCCTTCCTCGCTCTCCCCCTCCCTCTCTCCCTCTCTCTTTTTCTCCCTCCCTCTCCCTCTCCCTCTCTCTCTTTCTCTGTCTCCCTCCATCCCTCCCTCCCTCTCCCTCTTTTATCTTTCTCTCTCTCCCTCCCTCCCTTTCCCTCTCCCTCCCTCCCTCCCTCCCCCTCTCTCTCTTTGCCAATGGAATGGATCTGTATCTTTGCAACTTAGGATAATTATGGTGCATGTACACAATAGGCTTGTTTTTATAGCTGATGCTTGCAAGAGAGCAGAAGGAAAAAAAAAACAAATATTATTCCAGGCTTAGAAATGTTGTTCAACCAAAGCCATTTCCAAGTAAAAAACCGATTTCAAACAGCAAAGCTATGCAGCTTCTACAAAGTGATTTTTTTTCTTCTTCTTCCTCTTCTTTACATTTTTCATTTATGCACAAATATAAATAGAGGTTAATGTACCATAATTAAAATCACATGAACTAGTTTAAGATGTTGCCCTGTCACGTACCACAGCACCCGGTTGGTTGTGTTCTTATTGCTCTTCTTTTTTCATCACATCTCCTGCTCTTCCAGCACAGTGTGTTCAGCCTTGGCAACTTTCAGATATGTGGACTTCAATTTCCAGAATTCTCCTACCAGAAATCTGGGAGTTGAAATCCATGATGCACTTTAAAAGTTCCTGAGGTTGAAAAACATTGCGGCTAATCCTCAACTTACAATTGAGGCCAAAATTTCTGTTGTTAAGTGAGACAGTTGTTAAGTGAGTTTTGCCCCCATTTTACGACCTTTCTTGCCACCGATGTTAAGGGAGTCGGCACAGTTGTTAAGTTAGTAACACGTTTGTGAAGTGAATCTGGCTTCCCCATCAACTTTCTTTGTCAGAAGGTCGCAAAAGGTGATCACATGACCCTGGGACACGGCCAGCGTCATAAATATGAGTCAGTTGCCAAGCCTCTGAATTTTGATCACGTGACCATGAGGATGCTGCAACGGTCATGAGTGTAAAAAAACCAGTTGTAAGTTACCTTTTTAAAAGTGCTGTTGTAACTTTGTATGTAACTAAACAAATGTTTGTAAGTCAAGAACTATCTGTATTCTAGAAGCTTTGTTGCTTCAAGGGGCCTCATCTGCCCTAGGATTGCTTAGGTCAGAATATCTTCAGGACAGCAAATCTATAAGAAATCACCTATCAAACGGGCAGGCGGACACACTTTTTTTGTTTTGTTTTTTAAATCATACTTCTGGAGTGAATAAATATTTAATCTGCTCCTGGAAGTTTTAGTTCTGAGAGATGATACCCTGCCAGAATTTCACACTGGAACTGGCAATCACTTTATTAGACTTTTAAGTCAGGTTGGGCAACCAGCAAATCCTGGCCAGTTTCATGCCCCTACGCCAATCCTCCCTGGTGACTGAACATTGGAGATATTTCCTGTCATTTTAAGGCAAGAAGTATATGAATGTTGAATTTTAAGCTTTGAACACAGTTCAGACAAGAAGTCCTCTGTAGTATATGTGAACACTGTGTCATCCACAGTGTTGCAGGATCCAGTCTGAGTCGGTCACTGGGATCAAAGCTTTTTTTTTCAAAGTTTTCAGGCTTGTGCGGGAACCCATCGTCAGGAAATTTCTCTCTTCCAAAATATATCCACTGGACTGTTCTAGGTGAACGGCACGGTAGCTCGGTGGTTAAGACACTGAGCTTGCCGGCTGAGAAGCCAGCAGACCCGAGCTCCGTGGGATGGGGTGAGCTCCCGTCCTCGCCCTGACTCTTGGCAGCCTAGCAGTTCAAAAGCATGCAAATGTGAGTAGATAAATAGGTACCACTTTGGTAGGAATGTAACGGCGTTCTGTGACATCATGCTGGTCACATGACTGTGGGCATGTTTCCAAACTGCTGGCTCATTGGCCTTGAAACAGAGGTGAGCAGCGCCCCCTGTAATCTGCCACAACTAGCGGAGTAAAATCCAGAGGAACTCCTCTGCTTTATTGATCTGTATGTTGTATTTATATAGTTTCTGGCTGTGTGTAGCTTTTAATTGTTAATGAGGGTGTTGGTTGTGTCATCCCCCGCCCCATTAGATTTGGCCCTTGTTTACTTTCCCACCTCTGGTTTAGGGGAAATTAGTTGGTCAGGAGCAAGTCAGAGTTAGGTGATAATCCATTTCCAGTTTTTTAGGAGCTACGTGGGTAAGAAACCGAAATATTAGTTGCCTTCTGTGACACATAATGATAATTTTTCTGTGTTGTTATGGAAACAGGTGATAACTCTTATGGGTCAGTGTGTGGTGTATTCAGCTCCCAAAGAGAAAGGAACTTTTGAGAGATTATATAAATAAAAACCTGTAAGGAATTTGGACTCCATGAGAAGGAAATATAGACCACAGAGAAAAGGGAAGCAGGCTTCAGAAAGGCCAGGGATCTCCTCGTCTTACCTCCTGGGGCGGGGGGGAGGGAGGTCTATCAAGAGTGCAAAGCATAACAATATTTTTTTAAAAGGGAGTTACCCTTTGTTTGAATGCGACAGCATTAAATGCGAAAAATACCACCATCGGGGTGAGATATTTATGGTGGTGTTTCTTCAGTCTTCTAATTATGGGCCCCTCTGACAATTCAATTAAAAAAGCAACCAACTCTTTAGGCGTTGGAGAGTCTGTTCAGTATAAAAACATGCTTCATCGTACCTGTCTCTTAACCCGACTATTTCTGGTTTCTCCGACATCGGAGATTTAGGAGGAGGAATCTCTACAAACATTATGCCTGTAGAACCAGTGATTATAATAGATAACAAACAGCTTCATTCACTCCTAAATATTGTGTTTGAGACTTTTAGTAGGTCGGGATGGTCCACTACTGGCTATTGCGACCATGAGGGCCTTTTCTCACAACCTCCCAATCACAGAACCAATATCTCTTGGCAGCCTCTTTTTTCCCGTCACGTCCCAATGGCACTGCCTTCATCTTGTCTTGTCTTGTCTCATTACACTCATCCCTAACCGATGGGAGGAGATTAGTTGTTCTTAGCTGTCCTAATTGTTGTGATTCAGGGTCAGCCTGTGGGTTCGACAGTTGGGTCAGACGATTCAGAGGAGGAGTAGGGGGGTGTTGGAGAGCTTGCTGAGGATAGTATTGAGGCTCCACACAGCCCTCAGCCAGGCCCCTCCCATCTGGTTACGACGCAGACCCAGCTGTGTGAGCCTGACAGCATGGATGAAGATGACCCACAGCTGGCCCTGTTCAAGGACGCCTGACGCAGGAGGCAGTCAAGCAGGAGTAAACAGAGGAAGGCAATGGGGCACCTCGGAAGGAGGCAGAGAGAAGCCACGCCCTGAACTGTTTAAAAGGGGAATGTGTGGGAGGGCTGGTTTGCTGAAGGCAACTGTTTGAATAGCTCCTGTTTCATGGTTCGTGTCTTGTTTTGCTCTGTTTGCTTTTGTGTCCATAAATTTGGCAGGCTTAGTTCCAGCCTTTTGCCTTATTGTAAAGGGGTTGTCCCTGCCTTATCTGCAGGGCCGGTAGTAGGCTGGTACAGAACACTAATGTTACACTGTCTCCTATATGGAATAGAATGGAATGGAATGTAATAGAAGAATAGAGTAGAGTAGAGTAGGGTAGGGTAGGATAGGATAGAATAGAATAGAATGGAATGGAATGGAATGGAATGGAATACTTTATTTGGCCAAATGTAATTAGACCCACAAGGAATTTGTCTCAAATGCAGAAGTTCTCAGTATATATGCAAAGCAACAGAGTAATAATAATCCTAATAATATCAATAAGGAGGTAGGAAAGAAGATTGTTGGGGGCAATAAGCTGACTTTGTAATAATGACAAATAAAATGTATACTTTGTGTGTGTCATCACAGAAATAACCCTTCTTTACTTCCACATGGGATGGATGAGGCAATAAGAGAAAGGTCTTAATGTACATAAATATATGGAGGGACCAATAGAAGATGAGAGTTTCTGTAGCTCAGCACTGAACTGTGGTGTTTTTAGTAGTCTCTGAGCTTGGTTGTTTGCTTCCAGATATTTTATTACCCAGGTGAATAACATCATCGTAAATATTATATCAGCACACATCCTAGTCTGTTACAAAGTCATATACAGAAATAACTATTTTGTTTTTTTGTATATGCTATTATTTCCTGATTTTCTAGGCCACAGGTCTGCAACCCGTGGCTCCCAGTCCTCTACCATGTGCAGTTCAAAAAAAAAAGTGGGACTAAAAAAGTTCAACCAATCAATTCAAATATGCAGGGTAAGTGCATATCTTGCCTTGGCTCTTCAGTCAAACCCCGTTTTGCGCATGTGCGCATGTATGCGCATGTGCACACATTTTTTTGCGGCTCCCAGTTTTTCCTTTTGTGAGGGAACCAGTTCCGAGTGGCTCTTTCACTCTTTCAGGTTGCTGACCCCTGTTCTAGGCCATATAAGCAGTGGTGGGATTCAGCTGGTTCGCACCAGTTTGGCAGAACCGGTAGCTAAATCTTTCTTTATTCGGAGAATGGGCTGGCTACCAGAAGTCCAGTCTAGGCCTCGGAGGCCTGGAGGAGGCCTTCCAGGCCTACAACAGCCCACCGGAAGGGCATGGATGCCACTTCCAGAAGTCCCTTCTAGGCCTCGGAGGCCTGGAGGAGACCTCCCAGGCCTAGAACAGCCCACTGGAAGTACGTGGATGCCACTTCCGAAAGTCCATTGTAGGCCTCGGAGGCCCAGGTCTGCATCGAATAAGAGAACAGGTTGTTCATGTATTTGAATTTCACCACTGCATATAAGACATGCAATTGGGAAGTATCATTAGATAACCTCAGATGTCTACACAACATGATCTTAAATCTGAGGTGTTTTATTCATCTGAGAATGTATAACTATATTTTATAAGCAGGACCTGGAATAATGACAGCTGTGAGCCATCAGTGCTGCAGTCCAAAGCGAAGCTATAAAACTTGATTTAGAACATTCTGTTTTTTTGCACTGGACTAAGGCTGCTAGTTTCATATACATGCCTGCTCCATGATCACATTTATTCGGAAGGACCAATATTATGGTCTAGAATTTCATGACAGGCATCATTTGTCCAGGCTGGGTTGAGTTCATAAAGCAATCTTGCCTTTGATGAGAAAGGAGGAGTGGAGTTACAGTTTGATCCAAAGATCTCTGATATCTGTGCAGAAGGTCCAAATTAATGGATATCTCCAGTCTTGGATCACCATTTCTGATTATCGGAATATATGATAATGGGCTAATTAACAGGATAGGCAGAGATCCTATTTGGTCTTGGTGCTATGCCTATTACAGATAGTCCTCAATTTACAACAGTTCATTTGGTGACTTTTCGAGGTTACAACGACATTGAAAAAAGTGACGTGACTGTTTTTCACATTTACGACCATTGCAGCCTCCCTGCGGTCATGTGACCAAAATTCAGACGCTTGGCAACTGATTCATATTTATGATGGTTCCAGTGTCCTGGGGTCACGTGATCCCTTTTTGCGAACTTCTGACAACCAAAGTCAGCGGGGAAGCCAAATTCACTTAACAACCATGTTACTAACTTAATAAGGGCAGTGATTCGCTTCACAGCTGTGGAAGCAACATGGGGCAAAACTCACTTATCAAATGTCTCGCTTAGCCACAGAAATTTTGGGTGCACTTGTGGTCATAAGTCGAGGACTCCCTGTAGCTGGAGTTTGAATGGACGTTCACTTGCCCCTAACTTTCTCTTTACTTTTCAAGAAAAGTGAGGGATAAGAAGATCTTGAGGTGTACATTCTTTTTCTATGTGATTCTCTGGGTGCATTGAGATCGCGCTTGAAGTGACTTCACTTGGAAAATTCTCCAAGAGAATTGTGTATTTGTCTTCTTTAGTTTCGCTTGTGTCATTTCCTCTTTAGCAATAGTAATAGCGTTTAGATTTATATACCACTTCACGGTGCTTTACAGCCTCTCTAAGCGGGTTTACAGAGTCAGCCTATTCCCACCAACCTCTTCTATTCTATCTTTTTACTTTTACTTTTTAGAAGTTGGTGTTAGTTTTTATGCCCTTTGTAAAACTTTCCATAAAAGAATATTTTGAAAAACTTATTCTAATGAACTGAGCGCTTATTTTGTTTTTCCAAATTATGACTTCCTTATTATCTCCCCGACCTCAAGCCAACAATTCTCTTTTTAATGTTTATTTCTACTGGCAGACCTATTTACTATAGAGAATGTATGTACAGAAAAATTAACGCCATTAAAAACTCTCCTGGTGCAGTTAGTTCCTTTCTATAAATGTTTACTCATGAAGCAAAACGCACGCATCATTGTGCTTTCCTGTAAAATATCATCAGATGAGTAATACAGTGGTTAGAATGCAGTATTGCAGGCTAACTCTGCCGACTCTCAGCAGTTCGATTCTCACCTTTGCAGCAAATATAAGTACAATTTCAAAGTTATGTCTTACTCTGTGAGTGCAAAAGGAAGCCCATTCTTTCTATTATCTAGGTTTTTTTCCTAATCATCAAAACCACAACTCATAAATACATTTTTTCCATTGTGTGCAAAAGGTCTATAATAAGGGGTCAGTTATAAATGTAGACAGGTAGTCCTCAGCTTAAGGCCACAACTGAGCCCCAAATTTCTGTTCCTAAGTGAGACAGTTGTTAAGTGAATTTTGCCCCATTTTATGGCCTTTCTTGCCACAGTTAAGTGAATCACTGCCATTGTTAAGTTAGTAACACAGTTGTTAAGGGAATCTGGCTTTGCCCACTGGCTTTGCTTGTCAGAAGGTGATCACATGACCCCTGGAACATGGCAACCGTCATAACTACATGGAAGTTGCCAAAAGTATGAATTTTTATCCCTTGATATAAGGATGCTACAATGGTCATAAGTGTGAGAACTGACATAAGTCACTTTTTCTGTGCCATTGTAACTTTGAACAGTCACTAAATGAATGGTTGTAAGTTGAGGACTACCTGTATTTATTTTCCTCCAGTCAAGGAAGTGAATTTAGCCATCTCTACACGTTCCACCATCTTCACCATCCATTCTTCCATTGACGGTGTTGTCAAACTTTAGTCCATTAGAGTAAGTTGTGTTTTGTTGGAGACTAATTCTGAATAAATGAAATAACAATAACAATAATAGAGTTGAAAGGGACCTTTGAGGGGTTTCAGTCTAACCCCCTGTTCAGGCAGGAAACCCAATACCATTTCAGACAAAGGGTTGTCCTATCTCTTCTTAAAAACTTCCAGTGTTGGAGCACCCACAACTTCTGGAGGCAGGTTGTTCCACTGATTAATTGTTCTAACTGTCAGGAAATTTCTCCTTAGTTCTAGGTTGCTTCTCTCCTCGATTAGTTTCCATCCGTTGCTTCTTGTCCTGCCTTCAGGTGCTTTGGAGAATAGGTTGACTCCCTCTTCTTTGGGGCAGCCCCTGAGATAATGGAATGCTGCTGTCATGGCCCCCTTGTCCTTCTCTTCATTAAACTAGACATACCCAATTCCAGCAGCTGTTCCTTATATGTTTTAGCCTCCAATCCCCTCTTTGTTGCTCTTCTCTCCACGCTTTCTGGAGTCTCAACATCTTTTTTACGTTGTGGTGACCAAATCTAGATGCAGTATTCCAAGTGTGGCCTTACCAAGGCATTGTAAAGTGGTATTAGTACTTCATGTGTTCTTGATTCTATCCCTCTGTTAATGCAGCCTAGCACTGTCTCATATGGCTAAGTAGAATTTAGTGCCGCTCCTAGATAGGGAGATGGCTCAGAATTATGGGACGTGGATTGTGTCTCTCTGAGACATCCAGCATCTGATCTGGAACTCGCCAAAGAATCGTAAAAGCTTCAGCCAACAAAGAAGAATGAAATGCCTGCAGTAAATCCTTACTATTATTATAAGCTTTCTCCTATAGGAAAACATAAAAAATAGGATGAAGCAGGGAGGAGAGACTAGAAGTCTGAAGGTCTGTTTTATGAAGGCATCAAATAAATGCAGGAAGTCCTCGTTTCCGACTCTAGGGGACGGTGCTCATCTCCGTTTCATAGCCGAAGAGCCAGCGCTTGTCCAAGGATGTCTCCGTGGTCATGTGGCCGGCATGACTAGACGCCAAAGGCGCATGGAACACTGTTACCTTCCCACCATAGTGGTCCCTATTTTTTTACTTGCATTTTTACGTGCTTTCGAACTGCTAGGTTGGCAGAAGCTGGGATGAGTAACAGGCACTCACTCTGTTATGCGGCACTCGGGATTCGACCTGCCAAACTGCCGACCTTCTGATCGACAAGTTGAACCCACTGAGCCACCGCGTATATATATATATATATATATATATATATATATATATATATATATATATATATATATATATATATATATATATATATATGTTTAAGTATTTGTCAAGGTTTTTTGCCTTGCCTTCCAGCTAATATAAGAGAGAAGGAACCCGTGGCTCAGGAGGTTAAAACACTGCCTGATATATAATCAGCCCGGGTTCGAATCTCAGATAAAGGGTATGACTAACTGATGAGAACATAAATAGTTCGAAATGATCATCTTAGCCTCCCAAATTCTTTATTAGCAATTTGAATAATTTGCACATATATATATATTATATTATATTATATTATATTATATTATATTATATTATATTATATTATATTATATTATATTATATTATATTATATTATTATATTATATTATATTATATTATATTATATTATATTATATTATATTATATTATATTCACACACATGATGGATCCTTGCAATTAATGACCATTGCAGCGTCTTCAGGGTTATGTGGTCAAAACTTGGGTATTTGGCAACCAGCATCTGTATTATTTGCAATGTCCTGCGGTCATGTGATCACCATCTGCGGCCAGCTTCTGACAAGCAAAGTCAACAGGGGAAGCCTGATACATTTAACAACCAATGTGATTTGCTTAACAGCCATGGCAAAAGAAATGGTCATAAAATCAGGTGCAAGTCATTTTAAAACCACCTTGGTTAACAGTAGAAATTCTGATCCCAGTTGTGGCTGTATGTCGAGGACTACCTGTGTTACTTTTGTGGCTAAGTAGGAGACGAGAACTCACCTGATACGCTTGGAAGGAGTCCTCCGTTTCATTGTGGGGGGAGGATGGGGCTAATTAAAATTGGCTATTTTCCTATTAAAATATCTAGCCTTCCCTTGAAAGCTGACTTTTTTTTTCTTCCTTCCTTCCTTATGGTGGTTTGTGTGCGTGCATTTTATGTGTGTCAGGAAAAAAAAACCTTTATAAATCACACAACTAAGAGTCTATGGAGATCCTCAATCATCCAGGTCGTGGTGGTTGCTAACCGTTTTCAAAGAAAAAGCCCAAGAAAGTCCAGTTGCCTTTTGGAAAAGCACCTTTGGGACACATAACTAAGAAAAACAAGACTGCTCTTAAAGTTTTTATTCATTTTCACATAGTTTTTTTCTCCATTTGAATTCCTGGAATTGGGTCCCCTAGAGATCAGATTGAGTGAGCTGGCCAAACTCAATACAAATTCTTTCCTTTTCTTTTTTTTTTCTATTCTGTTTCCGCTGTTCCTTAGTAAAAACTGCTTATGGGTTAATGCATGCTGATGAGTTTTGTTTTTTGACGGAACATTGTGGCCTATTTACAGCTTTTAATCGGGAGCACCCGAACGATCAAAGTTTCCATCTAGATTCCTGTGCTGCCGTGGTATTTTCCTAACCTTTTATCGTTGCCATTCTTCATTGTCAGCTCTGCTGTAAAAATAATGAAGGAAATAAATCAAATTACAAAATGAGAAGTGATTGTTCACTGTCAGGGCATTCCCTAGAGATGTTAATGCATTGTGTGATTTTCTGAGACCATTTTACAGCATGTTGTTCTATTAATCCCTGGGTAACTTTTCCTCAATGGGATGTAGAGATTTGGTTCGCTAAACTGTTCCGGAAGCAGTCATAGTAGATATACATAATTGCTAAAGAGCAATGACTGCCTGGACTAGATGACCTCCAAGGTCCCTTCCGCCGCCACCACCACCACCATAATTATTATTAAATTAGTTCTGGGTTCAGTTTTGCTTATTTGCAAATGAATGATAAAGAAGTCTAATGCACTGTTTCTCTACCTCAGCAACTTTAAGATATATGGACTTCGACTCCCAGAATTCCCCAGCCACCATGCTTGGCTACGAATTCTGGGAGTTGAAGTCCATACACCTTAAAAGTTGCTGAGGTTGAGAAACACTGATGTGATTTCTCAATTTTAATGGGCTTATGTTACGCGGTGGCTCAGTGGGTTAGGACGCTGAACTTGTCGATCGGAAGGTCGACAGTTTGGCGGGTCGAATCCCGAGTGCCGCGTACCAGAGTGAGCGCCTGTTACTCGTCCCAGCTTCTGCCCACCTAGCAGTTCGAAAGCACGTAAAAATGCAAGTAGAAAAATAGGGACCACTCCGGTGGGAAGGTAACAGCATTCCGTGCTAGTCATGCCGGCCACATGACCACGGAGACGTCCTCGGACAAGTGCTGGCTCTTCGGCTATGAAACGGAGATGAGCACCGGCCCCTAGAGTCGGAAACGACTAGCACGCATGTGCGGGGGAACCTTTACTTTTACCTTTATGTTAGGTAACCATGGACAGACCCATTGGCAGGAATTTGAAGCAAGCAGTGAGCAGAGTAGCAAAAATGATACAAGGATTCGTGTCCCTTTGTCTTGTGGCGAAAAAAATATTTAGTTCAGAGATAGATAACATAGGTCAGGGGCTGGCTGAGGAATTCTGGGAGTTGAGGTCCACAAGTCATAAAAGGGCTACGTTTGAAGACCCCTGACATAGATCTTTCAGAGGCTTTGAACTACAACACCCAAAAGCCTTGCCGTTACTGATTGGAGGTAAAGTCCAAAATATAAGGACAGGAGAAAATGTTTCTCCTCTTAACAGCGTAATACAACTTTCTACTCCAGGATTTGGAACGGACCACTGCCTTAGATGGGTTTTAGTGGCAATTACAATGATTCAGGATATATCCGTCAGTGGCTACTTGTGATGACAGCCTCATGCTGTCACTGTTAATAGATTATATCAGCTCTTGGGTGTTTTAATTGTTTAGAGAAAGAACAGGGGCAGTCAGAGAACTCGTACTTCTTGCTATAAATTCCCTATGAAATTGCTGAAATTGAGATTGATATTTACAAAACCTTTGAAAGAATAGACATAAAAAACCTGCCTTGGTAAAGCAGTGAGGAGTTGAGTTAAAGATCGAACTAGAAGAGCAAAAGGCAGGACAAGAAACAACAGATGGAAGAGAGAGAAGCAACTTGGAATTAAGGAGAAACTTCCTACCAGCGAGGACAATTAACCAGTGGAACTGCTTGCCTGCAGAAGTTGAGGGTGCTTCATCACTGGAGGTTTTAAGAAGAGACTGGATAGCCAATTGTCTGAAATGGTATAGTCTTCTGCATGAGCAGGGGGCTGGACTAGAAGACCTCTAAGGTTCCTTCCAGCTCTATTCTGATTCTGATTCTTACTCCAGAGAGAATATTGGTAGCTCAAGGTTGCACTGTGAGGTCCTTGATGCTCTCTGAACTGGGTTGTTTTCTTGAAGACGTTTCGTTACCCAACTAAGTAACCTCATCAGTTCTAGAAGGGAGTGGGGTTTGCTATCTGTTTATATACAAGGGCCTTGCCACTTTATATATATACTGCCTTGGTGGAGCAGTGGGCTAATGCCTCCTTAAGTAACACCAGCTGCCTGCAATTAGTGCAGGTTCGAGTCCCACCAGGCTCAAGGTTGACTCAGCCTTCCATCCTTCCCAGGTAGGTAAAATGAGGACCCAGATTGTTGGGGGCAATTAAGCTGACTTTGTAATAATGCCGCTTGGGGGTGTGTGAAAGCCCTAATAAGCAGGCATATACATAGAATGAAGGCTACTGCTAAGCTTGTAAGCCGCCCTGAGTCTTCGGAGACGGGCGGGATATAAATGGAATATATATATATATATATATATATATATATATATATATATATATATATATATATATATATATATATATATATATATATATATATATATATTTGCCCCATGTTTGGGGCCTAGCAAGGTAATCTAAATAGTTAACATTTGACTCATATCTCCCCTTGCAGAAAGCTAACAGAGAGCGAGAGAGATCCTGTGGCTCAAGAGGTAAAAATACTGCCTAATATGCAATCAGCCCAGGTTCGAATCTCAGAAGGGTATGACTGACTGATGAAGACTAAAGAGTCAGAAATGCATCTTAGTCTCCCTTAATTCTTTGTTAGTAATTTACACACACACACACACACACACACACACACATATGTAAATTTTAGATTGCTAACAAAGAATTAAAGGGAGACTGATATGCATTTGTTTTCATCAGTCTGACTGATGAAAACAAATGCATATCAGTCTAATTCTTTGTTAGCAATCTAAAATTTATACAAATATGAGCTGTCACTGTTGTGACTACTGCCTGTGGATGGCCTTCGGTTTGGCCGAAACAGGAAATAAAGATTTGTCCCATGTTTGGGGCCTAGCAAGGTAATCTAAATAGTTAACAAGCATTTAACACACACACAATACACACACACACACACACACACACACACACACACACACACACAGAGCAAACTTTGGTCCCTTCTAGCACTGATAATGTTACCTAGCTGGGTAATGAAAGATCTGCAAGAAAACAACCCAGTTCAGAGAGCACCAGTGACCCCCACAGACCATGAATTACCTCCCTTTGATTTTAAAATGAAGTCTGTGAACAAGAAGTCAGCAGAAAACTCTCCACATACAATAAAATTTAATAAAAGCTGGTTGTTTGAGAGGCAGTCTCCTTGTTGATGGAAATGCAATTCATGAGTAGGTACATTGACTTAGATATTTTTTTTGACGTGACCTATTACTGATGTATTTGGGTTTGCAGTCAACCATAATGTTAGTATGGATGTGTAAACAACCAGATTATTAACTAACCATTGTACACTTAAGTCTCCTGTGCTTTTCTTAGCAAGATCCTCTATGTTTGGGGAGTGCAGATCACATCAAGAACAGTATACTTTTTTAGGCATCGGGGCTAAACGATAACAGTTATTCTGCAACATAAAAGAACTCTGAAGTGGAACTGTAGCAGTAGACAGTTGTATAGATTGCCAGCATTTGAATTGATTTGTTGTTTTTTTAATTGTGCAAAGTAACGAAGCCACTCAACTTTCCATAATTCTATAAATCATAAATTATGGGAGCAATATGGTATCTTCTTTTGCCAGATTCTTTTCTGTGAATTTAATCATGGAGTCATCACAATGAAAAAAGAAAGAAAGAAAGAAAATCACTCTAGGTTATTTGTATTTTCTTTTATTATTTGCTACCTGCTACTCCCGGAACTTCTGTTAAGCACTTTGTCTTTGCTATCAACTCCCTCCAGCATTTCATATTTTGAAGCTGACACAGTTATGAATGGCTTTTGCTTTAGAGCCTTGGTCCTTTGTCATAATTAGAACAGCAGCATTGACTTTGGATGTATTGGATGCTGCTGAAAATTGCTGCATTGTTTTCTGGGCGCTGAAATAATTGTTCTGTAGCTGAATGACTTAAGCTGTCTGATTTTTCTTGTCAAATTATTAGCAGCTTTAGGGCAGGGATGGCAGGAAAAAGATCAGAATAACCAGAAAAGTATAATCCTATGATCTGTGGGATATCTCTAGCACAGGGGTCCCCAACCCCTGGTCTCTGGACTGGTACCAGGCCATGGCATGCCAGCAACCGGGCTGCACAAGCAAGCAAAGCCCCATCCGTGGGATGCAGGCAGCACACAAAACCATTTTTCCTCTTCAGTCCACGGAAAAAGCTCTCTCCATGTAACCGGTCCCTGATGCCCAAAAGGTTGGGGGCCTCTGCTCTAGGAGATTTGCAGGACAAGTAATCCTCGCAGTTCATTTAATGACTGCTCAAGGTTGCAATGGCACTGAAAAAAGTGAACTCTCATTTCTTGCTTCAGCTCCTGCCCACCTAGCAGTTCAAAAGCATGCAAATGTGAGTAGATAAATAGGCACCACTTCAGTGGGAAGGTAACAGTTTTCTGTGTGTCTCAGGGTATAGTCATGTTGGCCACTTGACCACGGAACGGGTCTTAGGACAACGCTGGCTCAGTGGTGGGATTCAGCCAGTTCGCACCACTTCGGCAGAACCGGTAGCTAATTTTGTGTTGCCCAGGCCCAGAATGGACTTCCGGAAGTGGCATCCACACAGAGAACCGGTTGTTCACATATTTAAATCCCACCACTGCGCTGGCTCCCTTGGTTAAGAAACGGAGATGAGAATTGCCCTCTAGAGTCGGACACAGCTAGATTCTGGAAATGATTACCTTTACCATTACGTTGTCATCATAGCTTTGTTTCCCCTAGAGCAGTGTTTGTCAACCTTGACAACTTCAGGAAGTGTGAACCTCAGCTCCCAGAATTCTTCAGTCGGCACACTGTTGGCATGGTGGCTGTGGCAGTTCTGGGAGTTAAAATTCACACATCTCAAAGTTGCTGAAGTTGAGAAACGCTGCTCCAGAGATGTAATGTGAATTTAAAACTCTCTCAGAGTAGCATAGGGTAGACATAGAAATATATCAGGGTTTTGTAAGAAGAAGGTCAACGTTACCTCTCCTGAAAGACAACTTGAGCACCAATATTGATCTTCCTCTGCAGGATACAGCTATATGGAAATACTGTACATTCTTGGAGATGCAGTTTTGATCCACAAGGAATGATGAGATCTATCACCTTGTGCAAACTAAGCACACATGTTGAAATATTTCTTAGAATTCTCTGTGGTACAATTGCTTCACTTGATTTTTCGGGGGGCCTTCGGCAACATGTCATGGCCAGCTCATCAAAGCCAACTCACCAGAGCTAGCTCGCTATGGGCCACTCGCCGCAGGACAAGAGTTACACTCATATCGAAGAAACAGCGGCATAGAATCATTAAAGAAAAGGTGACAAAGGAGGGACGAAATGAAAGGCGAATGACAAACATTAAAGGAAATGTTTAATTTTTTAAAAATAATTGAATTGTTGAATTGTCCCGCAGCGAGGTGTCCCGCGGGGGGAGGGGTTGTCCATGGCGAGCTGTCCCGCGGCAGGTTGGCTGTGATGAATTGGCTGTGATGAGTTGTCCCATTCCCCCTTTCAGTGAGATATGGGGCTCCACTCTGAAAGGGGATGGGTGAAATTGGAATGTATGAATAAGCTTGGGGAAAGACAGGAGACGATGCTGTTTAGCAAACCATCAGAGAAGAGAGGCAGGATCCTACAATCGCTTGACAGTCAGAAAAAGAAATGTTAGGAAAAAACCCCGCCCTAAATGGACTGAGTAGTTAAAAGTTGAGGCGGGAAGTTTATGCCTTCAGCTTTGCATGATTCTGTTAATGTAGCCTTACAGCAAAGTAGAACTTCCTTGACTTACAACAGTTCATTTAGTGACCATTCAAAGTTACAACGGCACTGAAAAAAGCGGCTTATGACCATTTTTCATACTGAGCAACTATTGCTCCATCTCCATGGGCACATGATCAGACATTTGGCAACCAACACTCATTTATGACGGTTACAGTGTTCTGGGTGTGTGTGTTACGTGATCCCCTTTTGCAGCCTTCTGACCAGTCAAGTCAATGGAAAAGCCAGTGTCAAGTTTCCGATGGATGAGCTCTTCAAAGAACTCTGAGGCATTGTTTACCTTAAAAGTCTTTTATTAGAGCAATATAACATCGGCAATGCTTGGGTAAAGCTGTAATCTGGATTCCCCTCCCCTAAGCACAATAATATTAAAACATAGTTCCTTCCTTTTGTTGCTGTCATAAATCACATTCTCCATTTAGTTTGAAGGGTCAGTTTTCCCTCCTTAGCTTAACCCCCAGTTCTTATCCCTCTGGATTCCCCTCCCCTAAACACAATAATATTAAAACATAGTTCCCTCCTTTTGTTGCTGTCATAAATCACATTCTCCAATTAGTTTGAAGGGTCAGTTCTCCCTCCTTAGCTTAAGCCCCAGTTCTTTCTTATCACCTCTTATTACATTCAACCTTGAAAATGTTCCCGCTACTATGTTATTATGTCTAACTTAATCCTCCATGCACATTCTTCCTTCCCCCTCCCTTCCTCATCTAACTTTTAACTCTAAAAGTGATACACAAGTAGAAATATAAAATAGCTGCTTCTTCACCTTATTGTCAAAGCAAGAACGTCCGACATGAGCAGCGTTGACAGCCAGATTCACTTCACAACCGTGTTACCGATTTAACAGTCGCAGTGATTCACCTAACCACTGTGACAAGGAAGGTCGTAAAATGGGGCAAAAACTCAGCAACGGAAATGTTGGGCTCAGTTGTGGTCGTAAGCTGAGGACTATCCGTAATCTGGTCTTGTTTCCTGTCAGGTTTATCTGGGAGGGCTGACATCAGTCTTGCAATAAATATTAAGTTTCCTTCTCTGCTCTTCAAGTGACTGAGGCTCTCTTGACTGTTTTCTATGCAGAATCCTCTCCTCTCTTTCCTACGTTGGAAGCAAGGCTGGAAAGAAAATTGATTTAATTAGGCAAATAGAGTTGATATGATTATCCTCTCTGTATTTTCTCTTTTCTGTCCAGTAAAAATAATAACTTTCAGGTGAGGTCTGGAGTTTTAGCCCAAAGATCTGGGAGAACATATAGAGACTGGATTTGTGGCAAGATTTTTCCTACCTAGGCAAATTAAACAGAGAAAGTTTCTTGAAGTAGGAATATTTGAGAAACAGCAACCTATTCTATATTTCTTGAAAAGTTAAAACATTATTTATTGTCTGCATGCAGCATCCTTTCCCTCCCAAAAAACTTTTCTTGTGGCTTAAATCATTAAACTCTAATTGAAT
This sequence comes from Vipera ursinii, assembly GCF_947247035.1. Lineage (NCBI taxonomy): Eukaryota > Metazoa > Chordata > Lepidosauria > Squamata > Viperidae > Vipera > Vipera ursinii. The sequence continues at coordinate 68,495,897 of NC_139521.1, forward strand.
TTCCATAGAAATTCAGAGTGGTCAGAAATTGGCTGAAAAATACCATTCAGCGAGTCGTATTTATGACGGTTGCAGTCTCCCGGAGTCATGTGATTGCCCTTTTGCAACCTTCTGACAAACAAAGTCAATGGGGAAGCCAGATTCACTTAAAAACCGTGTTACTAACTGAACAACTGCAGTGATTCACTTAACAACTGTGGCAAGAAAGGTCGTACAATGGTGAAAACTCACTTAGCAATGTTTTTGCTTAGCAACAGAAATTTTGGACTCAATTGTGGTGGTACGTCAAGTACTACCTGTATTGTCCACTCTGAGCCATAGCCATTTGCTAAGTTTTTGGACATGAATCCCAGCTGTTTGTTAGAAAAAGGTTTTTTCTCTTAAAATTAAAAGACAAAGTGTTGCCCAACGTTGTGATAATGTTGCAAAACCATGGAGCTAAGGGTGGCCCGCAAAATTGAGGCTAGGGATCCATTTGCAGGCAGTAGAATTTCCAGGTGTGATTTTAGGTGCATTAAGGCAGGACTGGGGGTGTGTGTCTTTAAATGCCCTATATAAAATCATAAATAAATCCCACCCAGACAAGCACATGTCCAAACTGATAGTCCCATTTTTCTCCCTTGGAAATATTTTAATATTTTTTAGTATTTTAATAATACGTTAAGCTCACTTAAGAAATGCCTCATTTAACAACAGAACTTTTCAGACACAATTGTAGTTGTGAATCAAGGACTGTGTGAATGTTCCTTCTGCACCATTTAAAAGTTCAACTACAAGGTGATATGAAAAAACAATTACTGGACAGGTTGGAGAAAAGCTGGCTAGCAGATAAAGAAACTTACCTTCTAATGAACGTTCTGTGTTACCTTTGGAAAAAGAAGTTACCTTTGTGACAGAGGAATAGATTGGGTATAATGCTATTCATTTGTGTGCGCAAATTAAACTGACTTTTCTCTCTTTCCCTGTTCTCTGTTTTGCTGAACGCAAGCGAGAAGAAGCTGATCACAGATGCCCTGAGTAGAAACCAATTTCTCAAAAGGCTGGACCCTCAGCAGATCAGAGACATGGTGGAATGTATGTATGGAAGGACATACCAGCAAGGAAACTACATCATCAAACAAGGAGAACCTGGCAACCATTTATTTGTACTGGCAGGTTGGTAACCGTTTTATCTGTCTATTTAAACACTGCTTAAGTATTATTTAAATAAATAAACTCTGAAATTATGCTTCTGATGCTAAGTCTTAGCTTGCTAATACAAGGAAAGCTTTGTTGGGATTACGCTTGTTCCACCTAGTTATCTACGTACATACTTACTTACTTGTAATTGCTTGCTTGCTTATTTATTTGTTTTAAAACAATAAAAGAAAAAGAAAAAATGTACAAAACGCAAAGATACACATATTATTTAAAAAGCAAGAGCTTTAAAAATAAAAAGGAAAATATAAAGTGTACAACTTTGCAACAGTAAAACGTACAATTCTCAAGATAATTATCTAATGCAAAGAATATACATACAGAGAGAGAGAGAGAGCTCATTGATTTATTTTTTTTAAGCCACTGTGTTTTTTATAAATGATACGATCATTTTCTCAGAATTCTCAGTTTGGGATTCAAAGTAGGGCCTCAAAAGGGATGAGTGTTGGAGCAGAATTGAGATTTTGCTCTTCTTCTTTTGCTTTCTACCATTAACTCAAGAAGTTAGTTGGGCTGGAAGAAAAATGCCTAGAATTTGGGGAGATGTTACCGTCTCTTTCTAAGCATCACCCTCAAAGCATACCCAGATGCTTTGCATATACTGGATGTGAGTCACAAGGCGTCCTTAAATAACCATGACTAATTCTGTCTCTCAGTTTGATTTGACAAACTGCATAGTTCGGAAGACATCAATATACAGAATTGAATTAGTCCTAATTAAGCGTTAAAATCGATACTAGGAAAGAAATGGGAATAAGGGCAAATCTGTCCTTTCCTCCTGCCCAAATAATTCATCTCCAATTTCCATTGACTTCTTTTGGTGCCAGAACAATAGTTTTTGGGGGTTTTTTCCTTTAGCAAAATCGGGTATTTTGTGAACAGCATGCTGTGAGACAGACTTTTTTTTATTTTTGTCATCCTGAAGGAAGCAATTACTCACAATGAAGAAAACGCGCTCCCAGGTTTAGAGGTCTCATGCACATGACAACCCGCCTTTGGTTGAAGCAAGAAATTAAGTTTAGTCTACAAAAAGAAGGATTGTTAACACTCATGCGATCCGTTCTTCAACCGCAATAAAAATGGGGAAATGAAAAAACCCTGAGCAGAATCTGGAGAAAGAGATTATAGCCGATTTTGGCTCTCTTTCCCACAGATCATGCTGGAAACTCATGGAGGAATAGATAAGATAACATAAGATAACATAAGATAACATAAGATAACATAAGATAATCTTTGTTGTCATTTTTTACTGTGGGTACAATGGCACACATCAAAAATGAAATTTAGTTGCCCCCTCTCAAAGTGAAATACATACATGACACACACCTAAAACATACTATATACAACATATGTATAGACCCACACCCCTACATATACATAGCAATATTAAATACTGTCCATCTTGAGTATATATCTGAAGGAAGAAGCCTGAGAGTTCACAAGGTTAATGTTGTACGGAATGAAACTCTGTCAGCTTTTTGATACACACACACACACAAACAAACACACACATATTTGCCATTTTTTATAACATACGGCTCTATAAACTGGTAATAGTAATCTGTGCAATTTTCAAGTACAGGTAGTGCTCGACAATTCATTTAGTGACCATTCAAAGTTACAACGACATTGAAAAAGTGACTTATGACCATTTTTCACACTTAACGACTGTTGTGGCATCCCCGTGGTCACACAATTTACATTTGGATGCTCGGCAACTGGTTCATATTTATGACGGACGTGACCTTCTGACAAACAAAGTCAATGGGGAAGCCAGATCCATTTAACAACTGGGTTACTAATGTAACAAGTGCAGTGATTCACTTAACAACTGTGGCAAGAAAGTTGTAAAATGGGGCAAAATTCATTAAACAAATGTCTCACAACAGGAATTTTGGGCTCAATTGGCGTCATAAATCGAGGACTACCTGTATTTAGAGAAGGGGACCAAGAGCATGCCCACCCTATATGACCTGACGGAAAGGCAGTTTCACAGATAACCTGGCTCTGTGCCATATAGAATAGAATTTCACATTTTGTAGTTATGTTCTATCCCTGAGCTATTCTTATTATGGTGACAAATGTTTAAGAGTCAGGGGGAAAAAACACACACCAAGTGTAACACAAGTCTGCTTCTTTAACACCAATAAAAAAGTTGTGTGTTTTTTTTAAAAAAAACACACACTCGCTGAAACAATGGAATAATCTTATTTGAGCATGCATTTGTGTAATTAAATTACTGACGATTTGAAACTGCAATTAGTTTATAATTAAATAAGCACATACTAAATTTATTCAGTCAAGCTTGTTAACAAAAAATCAAGTTAAAAATGGAAAACAGATTAATGTTTTGAAAGCGGCACAAAAACCATAAAAGGGAAGCAGAGTTTAATACATAATTATATCAGTTTGATTTTTACTTTGTTTTTTTTTCCCTTTTCCAACAGAAGGCAGATTGGAGGTTTATCAGCATAACAAATTTCTGTCATCAATCCCTGTATGGACAGCCTTTGGAGAACTGGCTATTTTATATAATTGTACAAGGACAGCCTCAGTAAAAGGTAAATTAGGCTTGTTCCCGAAAATGTGGCAAAAACAAGAATACTGTGATTTTGTGAGGAGATGAAATTCAAAAAAACGTGAATAAAATCTATGTATGATATTATCACTGTTCCTGTCATGTTTCCTCATTAACAATAGTAGGGAAATCCCGAATACTTTCTTATTAGAGATGGGAATGAACAGAGATACAGAATAGAACTGATCAGTTTCTTTATGAAATCCAGTTCTCTGAAAATGGTGCAGGGCAGTCACATCTGTACAGAAAACTTTGTAGATACATGTAAAGTTTGTTTTTTTAATCCCATTTATATCCTGCCCTTCTCCGAAGACTCAGGGCGGCTTACAATCTAAGAAGCACAAATCAATGTGCTTAGCAATAGCCTTCATTCTATGTATATGCCTGCTTATTAGGGTTTAATAGTTGTATTCTCAGGATGTTCCTAATAACACAACAACATTGCATCTCCATTGTACCAAAGTACACAAACTTTCATGTTCCAATCAGTGCATTTCTAATATTATCACAAACTTTCCTTACACATTTATGCATAAAGACATCTAACAACTGAAGAGATGTTGCCCCATCCTCTTTTTTTTTTTTTTGCTAATTGTTGATCCACTTGTAAGCCTTTACTATATTCCTCTTCTTTCATTCAGCAACCAAACTTCAATCCCATATTTCAGCAAAACATTTTTGTTTTGTAGAAGGCAAGAAAGATGATTAGGGGACTGGAGGTTAAAACATATAGAGAACGATTGCTGGAATCGGGTATGTCTAGTTTAATGAAGAGAAGGGCGAGGGGTGACATGATAGCAGTGTTCCAATGTCTCAGGGGCTGCCCCAAAGAAGAGGGAGTCAAGCTGTTCTCCAAAGCCCCTGAAGGCAGGACAAGAAGCAACAGACGGAAACTAATTGAGGAGAGAAGCAACCTAGAACTAAGGAGAAATTTCCTGACAATGAGAAGAATTAATCAGTGGAACGACTTGCATCCACAAGTTGTGGGTGCTTCAACACTGGAGGCTTTTAAGAAGAAATTTCAGAGCCATTTTTCTGAAATGGTGTAGGGTCTCCTGCCTGAGCAGGGGACTGGACTAGGAGACCTCCAAGATCGCTTCCATCTTTGTTATTCTGTTATGTCATAACTCAAGCCTGTTTACTTACTTGGTCAATGTGCCATAAGCGTAGCCCAATTTTACTCCAACCATGCTCATGTTTCCTATGCAAAGTAGGACCTTTAATCTGGACATCCTCATGCATTCCAACATAATGTGGCAGAATACGCAATGTATTCAGAATTTTTTTTTCCCCCTAGCGAATATGGAAGTATAGAGGATGTCTTCATTCAAAATTAGCTTCTTACACTATTTGATTTATAGATAACTTTGGGAGATATTATAAAACAGTTGAATCATTATTCTGAAATGCTTTGGGCAACTACATTTATTTGTCTAAAACGTTTGTAGGTCATCTTCCAATTGATAGAAGTGGTGAACAAGGTAAACAAAATATATATGTGTGTGTGTGACTAATAAGGTATGAAGCTCATTGCAACTCTTCGGTGTTAACTCCTTGGAGAGAATGTGTGAAGATGCTCTGAGAACTTTAGTAAACATCATTATTGGAGAAAATATGTTTTGAATGTATATGGGTATTAGACAGTACGCTAGAATTGTCTACTCTTCTGTTTTGCTTTCATTTTTTTCCCCTAGCTGTCACCAGTGTGAAAACATGGGCATTAGACAGAGAGGTTTTCCAAAATATCATGAGAAGAACAGCTCAAGCAAGGCATGACCAATATAGAAACTTTCTGAGAAGGTAAACGTGGCATGTGCATCTTCCTTTTTTTTTAATATCAGCAGATAAAAATAGGATGTTCTGAGACAAGAATTTGCTGGGCAATATTTTGGTCCTATGTGTAAAACCTTATTATCTCTCTCTCTCTCTCTCTTTATAAATAAAGAGAAAGAAAAATGAAGTATTTGGGTTGGTAGTTGCTGCTGCTACCTGCACACACTCTTTCTGCTTTTAGAACAGGCATGTCAAACAGGCGACGTATCACAACTTTTTCCCCATTGCCGGCAATGGGGTGGGCACGGTTTTGGAGTGACTCACCCGGCCCGCAGGCCGGCAGTTTGACGTGCCTGTTTTAGAAGATAGATGAATTGAATCTTATTATCCAATTCTGAGATCCAGAATTATCCTTTAGTTATTATATTGGAATGAACACATTGCAGATAAATCTGAATATTCTCTAGGAGTTGAATTCTGAATTTCTCCATTTGGGCTCTGTGCTGCAAATATCCATATAATTAGGGGCTCCATACAGAGGTTTCTATAATTCTATGAAGTCCTTAGTGCTCTCTGAGTTTGGTTGCTGTTCTTGCAGATGTTTCATTACCCAACTAGATAACATCTTCAGTGCAAGAAGGAAGTGGAATTTGTTCTCTGTTTATATATACTGGCTTGTCCTACCAGTGTTGGTGGGAGTGACATTTTCTTTGTGGTAGTTTCTTGATTAGGTTGTTGTTTACTCCTTTCATTGTTTGTTTGAGTTGATAGTTCCTTGATTGGGTTATTGTTTACTGCTTGATTGTTGGCCTGGTATTAATTCTGATGTTAATCCCTGCTTATCTGAGTGTTGATCGCTGGCAAGGAGGTGTTTTGGTCTTTCGGCTTCCTTTTTAGGTTTTGATTGTCTCTTTTGAATGGTACGTAAATGTCATTTATCCCTATGTGCCTGTTGATGGCTGAAAAACGCACTCCTTTCTAGCACTGAAGATGTTACCTAGTTTGGTAACAAAACATCTGCAAGAAAACAACCAAGCTTAGAGAGCAGCAAGAACTCCACAGTTCATCTCGGAGTTACAACTATCCCCTGCTATGCAGTTCCACTTTGATCATTCATTCATTTCAATGTGAAAATAGCTATTGTATTATAAACAGAAGAATAATACTGTTTACACCCAGTGTCAAACCAAAATACAAGTGTTTACACAAAGAGTCATCACCTCTTTTATTTTCATTTTCCATGTCCACCAGTTTGTTCTGGAGATTTATTCAACCCTGTGAATTTTGATTGAAAAAGGATCAGTAGGGAGTATCTATTCTATCAGTATTTATTTCATAAGTGGATAGAAAATGGTGGTTTTCATCGTGGTTTGAAGGCAGTTGTATCGACTGAGCAAGTACTGATTACTGATACTGTTGACAAGAATCTCACAGATAACTTTGTCCTTTTTAATGACACCCATTTAGAAGCCAGTTCTCAAATCACAGTTCTTTGAAGAAAAATGGACCTCAGATATAAAATCCTATGTAATTATCCTAGTAGTAATACTCAAACCAAACTGAAAGAATGTATTTTGGGCAAAAACTTCTGCAAGGGCTGTAGATTATAGTGATTATTCTGTACCACTGCTGAACTTCCATTTATATGCCAAACCTTACCATTAACCACATTCACGTTAACTGTTGTTTATAAGTAATATTTTTAGGGGTATCTAATATCTCCCCGAGGGACGCGGTGGCTCAGTGGGTTAGGACGCTGAGCTTGTCGATCAGAAGGTTGGCAGTTTGGCGGGTCGAATCCTGAGTGCCGCGTAACAGAGTGAGCGCCTGTTACTCGTCCCAGCTTCTGCCAACCTAGCAGTTCGAAAGCACGTAAAAATGCAAGTAGAAAAATAGGGACCACTCCGGTGGGAAAGTAACAGTGTTCCGTGCGCCTTTGGTGTCTAGTCATGCCGGCCACATGACCATGGAGACGTCCTCGGACAAGTGCTGGCTCTTCGGCTTTGAAACGGAGATGAGCACCGGCCCCTAGAGTCGGAAACGACTAGCACACATGTGCGGGGGAACCGTTACCTTTACCTAATATCTCCCCAAGAAAGAGCTGAAGTCAAAGTTAAAATTGAAAAATGAAAGCTAAAACGTTGTATACAAATTGAATTCAATGGATTTCTTTGGTTTTTTCCCCCCCAAAGTGTTTCTTTACTGAAGAATTTACCCGATGATAAACTAACCAAGATTATAGACTGCTTGGAAGTGGTAAGTCTTGGACCCCTAATGAGATTATTTGATCTTATTTATCTCTTTAGCAAAATCACTCTAGGGTAAAGTCAAACAGAGTTATATATTACAGTCTGCTCTGATTAAGCTCCAAATTCTTTGTTATTTGATCCGCGGTAAATAAGATTATTCAGTAGCATTTTTAATGTGCAGGGGAAGGTACTGACCTTTCCTTTCTGAAACCCATACAGAAATTCTAAATACTTTGGAGTACTTTAGAATACTTTCTAAACTGCATGGCTTCCCATAAATTTGATTTAGCAACATGTGGTTTTTGGTGGATAGCATGTTTTATCATAGTACTTTACATAAAACAGCCAGATCATATGCCTAAAAGGCTGAAATTTATGGGAAATAATGTCCCATTGCAAAAGCTTGAGATGAAATTCTGTCTGTGCAAAAGTCCCCAAATATGTCAAAACAGTCAAATTGAGGAGAAGAGAGGGGAGGGGGGGAGGGGGGAGGGGGGGAGAAGAAAGGAGAGGAGAGAAAAAGAAACGAAAGCAAAGGAGTGAAGGAAGTAAATGGATATGGAAGAGAAAGATTTAGATTCTATCAGAAATCTGTAAATTTACCGTATATACTTGAGTATAAGCCGACTCGAGTATAAGCCGAGACCCCCAATTTCACCCCCAAAAACTGGAAAAAGTTGTTGACTTGAGTATAAGCCGATCCGCCGTTCTGCAAGCCTCTGCCGCCAGCAGAGGCTCGATCCGCCATTTTGCAAGCCTGAATACACAGGAATACCCTGTGTGGCCGCGGCTCTCGGGGAAGCCCTGGCTGTCAGCTTCCTCGCTCCACGCTGCCATTCGGGGCCCACGCGTTCCCCGGGCAAATCGCGGCGCCCAGCAGGCGAGGAAACACGCCCGCTCCAGTCGCCCCCCCTTCCCTCAGGAGACGCGAAGCAAGTGACCGCCCGGAGCTTACCGAGGACTTGCTTCGGTGCTTCCAGGATCGCGCGCACCTCTCCCAAGCCGCCGCCGTCCGGAGACCTGCCGAAGTTTGGGGAGGTTTGGGGAGGTGCGCGCGCACCTCCCCAAACCTCCCCAAACGTCGCCGGGTCTCCGTTCCTCCGCGCCCTGCCTGCCTGCTTCTTTCCACAGCGGAAAGAAGCAGGCAGGCAGGGCGCGGAGGAACGGACACCTGCCGACGTTTGGGGAGGTTTGGGTGCCTCCCCAAACCTCCCCAAACGTCGGCAGGTGTCCGTTCCTCCGCGCCCTGCCTGCCTGCTTCTTTCCACAGCGGAAAGAAGCAGGCAGGCAGGGCGCGGAGGAACGGACACCTGCCGACGTTTGGGGAGGTTTGGGCGCCTCCCCAAACCTCCCCAAACGTCGCTGGGTCTCCGTTCCTCCGCGCCCTGCCTGCCTGCTTCTTTCCACAGCGGAAAGAAGCAGGCAGGCAGGGCGCGAAGGAACGGACACCTGCCGACGTTTGGGGAGGTTTGGGCGCCTCCCCAAACCTCCCCAAACGTCGCCGGGTCTCCGTTCCTCCGCGCCCTGCCTGCCTGCTTCTTTCCACAGCGGAAAGAAGCAGGCAGGCAGGGCGCGGAGGAACGGACACCTGCCGACGTTTGGGGAGGTTTGGGCGCCTCCCCAAACCTCCCCAAACGTCGCCGGGTCTCCGTTCCTCCGCGCCCTGCCTGCCTGCTTCTTTCCACAGCGGAAATAAGCAGGCAGGCAGGGCGCGGAGGAACGGACACCTGCCGACGTTTGGGGAGGTTTGGGCGCCTCCCCAAACCTCCCCAAACGTCGCGGGGTCTCCGTTCCTCTGCGCCCTGCCTGCCTGCTTCTTTCCGCTGTGGAAAGAAGCAGGCAGGCAGGGCGCGGAGGAACGGAGACCCGGCGACGTTTGGGGAGGTTTGGGCGCCTCCCCAAACGTCGCCGGGTCTCCTTCCTCCGCGCCCCGCCTGCCTGCTTCTTTCCACAGCGGAAAGAAGCAGGCAGGCAGGGCGCAGAGGAACGGACACCTGCCGACGTTTGGGGAGGTTTGGGCGCCTCCCCAAACCTCCCCAAACGTCGCCGGGTCTCCGTTCCTCCGCGCCCTGCCTGCCTGCTTCTTTCCACAGCGGAAAGAAGCAGGCAGGCAGGGCGCGGAGGAACGGACACCTGCCGACGTTTGGGGAGGTTTGGGCGCCTCCCCAAACCTCCCCAAATGTCGCCGGGTCTCCGTTCCTCTGCGCCCTGCCTGCCTGCTTCTTTCCACAGCGGAAAGAAGCAGGCAGGCAGGGTGCGGAGGAACGGACACCTGCCGACGTTTGGGGAGGTTTGGGCGCCTCCCCAAACCTCCCCAAACGTCGCGGGGTCTCCGTTCCTCTGCGCCCTGCCTGCCTGCTTCTTTCCGCTGTGGAAAGAAGCAGGCAGGCAGGGCGCAGAGGAACGGAGACCCGGCGACGTTTGGGGAGGTTTGGGTGCCTCCCCAAACGTCGCCGGGTCTCCGTTCCTCTGCGCCCTGCCTGCCTACTTCTTGAGGAAAGAAGCAGGCAGGCAGGGCACAGAGGAACGGAGACCCGGCGACGTTTGGGAAGGCGCCCAAACCTCCCCAAACGTCGGCAGGTCTGCGCGGAGGAACGGAGACCTGGGGAGGTTTGGGGAGGCGCCCAAACCTCCCCAAACGTCGGCAGGAGGAACGGAGACCTGCCGACGTTTGGGGAGGTTTGGGGAGGCGCCCAAACCTCCCCAAACGTCGGCAGGTCTGCGCGGAGGAACGGAGACCTGGGGAGGTTTGGGGAGGCGCCCAAACCTCCCCAAACGTCGGCAGGAGGAACGGAGACCTGCCGACGTTTGGGGAGGTTTGGGGAGGCGCCCAAACCTCCCCAAACGTCGGCAGGTCTGCGCGGAGGAACGGAGACCTGGGGAGGTTTGGGGAGGTGCCCAAACCTCCCCAAACGTCGGCAGGAGGAACGGAGACCTGCCGACGTTTGGGGAGGTTTGGGGAGGCGCCCAAACCTCCCCAAACGTCGGCAGGTCTGCGCGGAGGAACGGAGACCTGGGGAGGTTTGGGGAGGCGCCCAAACCTCCCCAAACGTCGGCAGGAGGAACGGAGACCTGCCGACGTTTGGGGAGGTTTGGGGAGGCGCCCAAACCTCCCCAAACGTCGGCAGGTCTGCGCGGAGGAACGGAGACCTGGGGAGGTTTGGGGAGGCGCCCAAACCTCCCCAAACGTCGGCAGGAGGAACGGAGACCTGCCGACGTTTGGGGAGGTTTGGGGAGGCGCCCAAACCTCCCCAAACGTCGGCAGGTCTGCGCGGAGGAACGGAGACCTGGGGAGGTTTGGGGAGGCGCCCAAACCTCCCCAAATATCGGCAGGAGGAACAGAGACCTGCCGATATTTGGGGAGGTTTGGGGAGGCACCCAAACCTCCCCAAACGTCGGCAGGTCTCCGTTCCTCCGCGCCCTGCCTGCCTGCTTCTTTCCGCTGCGGAAAGAAGCAGGCAGGCAGGGCGCGGAGGAACGGAGACCTGCCGACGTTTGGGGAGGTTTGGGGAGGTGCGCGCGCACCTCCCCAAACCTCCCCAAACTTCGGCAGGTCTCGGACGGCGGTGGCTTGGGAGAGGTGCGCGCGATCCCGGAAGCACCAAAGCCTCGGCCGCGCACAAGTCCTCGGTAAGTTTTTTGTTGACTGGAGTATAAGCCGAAGTGGAATTTTTCAGCCCAAAAAGTGGGCTGAAAAATTCGGCTTATACTCAAGTATATACGGTAATCCTTTCATAGGGGAAGGGAAGAAACATTGGCTAAGTTTGGAATCTGGAGATCTATATTTAAGAGCACTTAAAATAGCTGATGGAATTATAACACTGAACTGTAAAAATGTGACATGCTGTGATACTTATCTCATATATCACCAAATATCTGTGTTAATGACCCATAGAAGCAGTCATGGCCAGCTTTCAAAAAAAAAAATATAGCAGGATATTCTGTCTGCCCTCTTTCGTTACACTTTTGGAATATAATGATTTGTAATTGGGAAAAAAAATCCATCATTAATATATCTGCTTTTTTTCCTCTTTTCTTTTGTTTATGCTTTATTCAGCGTAAATGAACAGTTTTATATTTGAAGGGCTAATTGAAATTACTCTGCGCAAATTGATTTATTGTGCACCCATTCTTACGTAATCGCTTTGCATGCTCCAGTAGAACAAAGGTTAAAAAAAAAGGAATATAATTGTAGACAGGAATGCTGCAGAGTCATCCGATGATAATAAAGAATTACAGTCCAAGATATATTAATTTTGGATGCCATTTGGGCTCAGCTTTTGTCTGTAGATTCTTCCCTCCCTCCCTCCCTCCCTTCCTTCCCAAAGCTGGTATGTTGCCTGCGTGACCTGAATTTTTTCAGAGCAAGTCTTTGGCAACACACTTCTTCCATTTGGCAGGGAAATCTAAAGAGACCTACTGCCTGTTTCCGATATTATGCAACTGCAACCATAGAATACCTTCCCTGAAATCATCGTCTAGCACAAATTGTTTGCAGAGCCAGCCTGACTGCTTAAGCCACAGCCCGAGTCATTTGTTTCAAGCATCTTATTTTATTTACCTGAAAGCAGATTTACACCACTGGCTGTCTTTACCTCAATACAGATAGTCCTCGACCTACAACCATTTCTTTAGTGCTGTTTGAAGTTATTGGAGCACTGGAAAAAGTGACTTATGACCGTTTTCCACACTTATGACAATTGCAGCATCCCCATTGGTCACGTGATCAAAATTCAGATGCTTCGCAACTGACTCATGTTTGTGACGGTCATGTGATCCCCTTTTGCGACCTTCTGACAAACAAAGTCAATGGGGAAGCCAGATTCACTTATCAACCATCTTACTAACTGAACAACTGCAGTGATTGACTTTAACAACTGTAAGGTCGTAAAATGGGGCAAAACTCGCTTAGCAACTTTTTTGCTTAGCAAACAGAAATTTTGGACTCAATGGTGGTGGTAAGTCAAGTACTACCTGTGTTGTCCACTCTGAGCCATAGCCATTTGCTAAGTTTTTCAGACGTGAATCCCAGCTGTATGTTAAAAATGATAATGTTGCACAACTGTGGAGCTAAGGGAGGCTGCAAAATTGAGGCTAGGGATGCATTTGAGGCAGTAGAATTTCCAGGTGTGATTTTAGGTGCATTAAGGCAGGACTGGTGGGGTGTCTTTAAATGCCCTATATAAAATCATAAATAAATCCCACCCAGACAAGCACATGTCCAAATTGATACCGTATTTTCTGGCGTATTAAGATGACTTTTTAACCCATGAAAATCTTCTCAAAAGTCAGGGGTCGTTTTATACGCCAGGTGCTGAAACTTTAGGGACAGAGCTGGCTGGAAAACCTGGAGCGGATCTCCCATTTGGTCTGCACAGGGAAAGCAGGACCAATTGGAGAAGAAGCTGCAGTCTGTGATTTTTTACAGGCTGGGGTCTGGGCGGCTTTCCTTCTAAAGTTGAAAAGCAGCTGCAGTCTATCCCAACTTGAAAGGCAGGTGGGGAATGCAGCAGCCAGAGCAGCTGCTTAGCTCTAAGGACACATTTGACTCAGGAACTGGGCGGGCTGGCTGGAAAACCTGGAGCGGATCCCCCATTTGGTCTGCACAGGGAAAGCTTTAGAGTGAATTAGGAAAAGTTTAATCCACTTGCACTGTTTTATGTTTACATGTTTGATGACAAACAGCCTTATGTTTATAAGTGAGTTTTCCTACTAAGTACCTGCATGTCATAAGCATTTGAATTAAAATTACCATATTAAAATCAAATCTGATGTTTTTTAATTTTTATTTGGTGTGCGTTGGAAGAGGGGTAGTCTTATATGGCGAGTATAGCCCAAACCCTATAATTTAACAGGAAATGTAGGGGGTCGTCTTATACGCCCAGTCGTCTTATACGCCGGAAAATACGGTAGTCCCATTTTTCTCCCTTGGAAATACTTTAAGGCAACTAAAAGTCAGTGAAACAAAACAAAACATTAGCATGTGGTCCTTCCTGCTGATTCCATCTCTTTAAAGAAAAGAAAATATTGTTTGGATTCTTAAGTAATTTGGATTAATAGTATCAAAGTGTCAAAGAAAATCAAGATGACGGTCATGGCAAGGCAGGTGGAACTCTGCCCCCTTGTATATATGTGCATTATCAATGCAGATCCAAAAAAATGGTGGGTATTCTATGGAACTGCTGGTACCTCCATACTGACTTTTTTGACCCAGTTATTTGGGTTGCACATCAACTGAGATGTTCCATGTCCTCAAATAATCCAGCATGTTTATTGTCTCTGTGTAGGAGGAATGGGGATGAATAGTTTGCCAGCATAAAAATTGCATTGTGAGACAATGGAAACTAATCAAGGAAGGAACTAATCTAGAATTAAGGAGACATTTCCTAACAGTTAGAACAAAGAGCAATTAATCAGTGGAACGATTTGCCTCCAGAAGTTGTAGGTGCTCCAACTACTGGAGGTTTTTAAGAAGAGATTGGACAATCATTTATCTAAAATGGTATAGGATTTCCTGCTTGAGCAGAGGGTTGAACTAGAAGACCTCCAAGGACCCTTCCAACTCTGTTATTCTATTACTCTGTTATTCTGTTAAATTCCTCTTTGAAAATCCAGCATACTTGTCCCCATGAACTAATTTGTATGTCTTTACTACCGTTACCTAGGTTTTCTTCCTGAAGAGGTCATGTCATGCATTTATAATTCTTCAATTTTATGATAAGCAGCTGTACTGTCCTAGAACCTGAGCATGTTTGCAACCCCTGGCATTCTTAATTGTATTATATCAGAATTATTAGCATTGTATCTATAGAAATCTTTCCAAACTTGGTGCTGTCTATGTGATAGTCTTATACATCTACAATTCCCACTTAGAAAGCCTCATATTTAAGGGCCAGAGACTTAGATCATATTTATAAGGCCCAATTCATAGAAACCAATCACGTTTGATTGTTCTCTCAAGTGTTTCCTGCATCTCATAGAGTTAAGGAATCACTTCCAGTTCACCTTCATGGCTTCTGGGTTTTGTGTCATTTAAAAATAATGTATGTATATATGTACGTATATATTATGTATGTATGTTTGAAGCCTGAATAATCAATACCTTTAGGTTTATTGGCCCATATTAATGATCCATTGATTTCAGAGTTTACACTGACTAAATCTGAACAGTTGATCAAAGGAAGCAAAAGACTATGGAATTACTTTGTGCAATTAGTCATGCCACATTCTTTAATAGATTTATTTGGATTATCAATTAGCTCTAAATCCCTTTCAGTCATTTAAAAAGACATTCATATTTAATTGTTCAATGCGTTTATAACTTATGCAGAAGAAGACAAACTTCCACAGGGAAAATGCAGGCAGTTGAGCCAAAAAAAATTGGCTTTTGTTTCTTCTTCCCAAAAGCTGCTGTAGCTTTTTTGAATGTGGCTTTTTAGAATTTTATAGAATTTGCATTATTTTTCTGGCATAGAAAGATTCTGTTCTCCCCATATAGAAAGCCTGCAAATACAATGATTGTTATGTAATATTAATATCACCCTTGCTTGAAGGCCAAAACTTCAGCGCACTTTAAGCAAATTGATTAATATAATATTCATATTTAAGTCTTGACTGTACGTTTGGTAGGAAGTTAAATAATTTTCTCTAGAAGATGCCAGTGGTCTTTAGCTAGTGTCTTGGGAAGATCTAAATACCGGTAGTCCTTGACTTACAACTACAATTGAGCCCCAAATTTCTGTTGCTAAGTGAGACATTTATTAAGTGCCCCATTTTACGACCTTTCTTCCACAGTTGCTAATCCCTGCAGGTGTTAAGTCAGTAACCTAGTTGTTAAGTGAATCTGGCATCCTCATGACTTTGCTTGTCAGGATGATTACATGACCCCGTGACACTGCAACCGTCATAAATATGAGTCAATTGACAAGCGTCTGAATTTTGATCCCTTGACTGTAGGGACGCTGCAATGGTCAAAAGTGTGAAAAATGGCCATCAGTCACTTTTTTCAGTGCTGTTGTAAGTTCAAATGGTCACTAAATAAACTGTTGTAAGTCAAGGACTTATAGCTTATCATTGTGTGCCTTTTCTTTGTTCCTCAGGAATACTATGACAAAGGTGATTACGTTATCCGGGAAGGAGAGGAAGGAAGTACTTTCTTCGTTATATCCAAGGGAAAGGTAAGGTACCCTTGCAAATATATTGTCGGGGAATTGCCCAGCAGGTGTCCAAATGAAGTCAGAGATGCTGACACAAACTTGTAGTATTATATAAATAAATATATTTTACATCTATATATACAGCAAACAAGATAGTCAGGCAAACAGGAGCATCGTGAGGTAAATCACAGAGCACACAGAAGAAAAAGGCGGGGGGAGAAGAAAACTCCTCCTCCACACCCACAGCAACCAATCAGAGTGTAGATTGCCTAACACAGGAGCCAGCAGGCAACCAATCAAACATAATTGCTTGTTTTCCCTCACTGCACAAGTATTGTATAAATAAATATATTTTATATCTACATAAACAGCAAACAAGATAGTCAGGCAAACAGGAGCATCGTGAGGTAAATCACAGAGCACACAGAAGAAAAAGGCGGGGAAAAAGAAAACTCCCCCTCCACACCCACAGCAACCAATCCTAGGGCAGAATGCCTCATGCAGGAGCCAGCAGTCAACCAATCAAAACTAATTCCGTATTCTCCCTCACTGCACAAAACCCCCACTGCTCCAGCTACTAAATTTAGATATCTTAACATACCATAGATGTGCAACTCTTACTTGGCCAATGAACCTTATGGGAAGCTGCATTTTCACCCATTTGTTTCCTGAAAGATAAAGGACATTCCATTAAGCCTAGGAAAGCCACCCAAATAGGGTGCTGATCCACCTCTTCAAGGCAAAGTGCTATCCAAAAGTGACAGAGCATAATGAGATGTGAGATCATTAGGAATTAACTGGCTAGTGAATATCTGGGTCTCTAAGCTGGCGGTCAACATTTGAATTAGTTGCCCGGTCATATGCATGCCTTTCCACAGTTATTCTTGTTTTAGCTGTTTGTCCTCCACCTTTTTATCCTTTGCTAAAATCTGCACATGTTTCAGGAGAGTGATAATGATGATATTAAATTAAGCAGCATCAATCCTGAATAAAGGAATATCTCAGTAGCACTCAAGAACATTTAGGAAATGCACTACCTGGCCTGGAACAAGGAAGGAAACTCTAGGAACTCTAGTGACCTAGAGTTGGCCTTAGCTTTTCAGTATGGAGCAACTAATGTGGGCAAAAAGACTTAAACTGATTTTTTTTCCTGATGTCCCTTTTCTGGAATGTGGCATTAGCCATTTTAAATCCACCAACTATACCTTTTGAATTCAAGCTAAAACAAAATTTTCTCCCCTTCCCTCCCCTCCCCTCCCCTCCTTCCTTCCTCCCTCCGTCTCCCTCTGTCTCTCTCTCTCTCTCTGTTCGTTCTCAGATTCTTGAGGTATTATATAAAGTTACATAATAGTGTAACTTTAGTGTAATAGCGGTGGCTCAGTGGGTTAGGACGCTGAGCTTGTCGATCAGATGGTTGGCAGTTTGGTGGGTCGAATCCCGAGTGCCGCGTAACAGAGTGAGCGCCTGTTACTCGTCCCAGCTTCTGCCAACCTAGCAGTTCGAAAGCACATAAAAATGCAAGTAGAAAAATAGAGACCACCACGGTGGGAAGGTAACAGCGTTCCGTGCGCCTTTGGCGTCTAGTCATGCCGGCCACATGACCACGGAGACGTTCTCGGACAAGCGCTGGCTCTTCGGCTTTGAAACGGAGATGAGCACCGGCCCCTAGAGTCGGAAACGACTAGCACGCATGTGCGGGGGAACCTTTACCTTTACCTTACATAATAGTGTAAAACAGTGTTAAAAAACAAGCACCAAAAGCACTATAATATAATGCAGAAGGAGGTAAAAAGCTAATGATGAATGTTTGATCCAAGTCAACCTGATAAAATATTGTAAGAAAACTAGGCAATTAAACTAGTCAGGCAACGAAAGATAACCAACAAACACAGTAGAGACATCAAAATATATGAAGATTTTTTTCCTGTTAAAAAAGCAATAAAGCAAGTAATAAGAGATAATTAATAAACATAATAATATATAACATTATTAGATTATATTTGACTAGGATATTTTATACACCTGAGGATCCCTTTGGGGATCATATTTACTAATAAAGATCAACATTCTTTTCTAAACTGATGCATATCATAAAAGTCTTTGGGTTATGCATATCCTTTAACGCATCTTATTGCATGTGTTGGATTTTTCCATAGAAACAGTGCTTTTTTTGTCATAGAACGCACTGGAACAGAGTTCTGGCACCTTTTTTTGACAGATTTTCCAAGTTTTAAAAGTAACTTTTGAAAATTTGATGTTTGATCCACGTGGACTTGAATCGCCCTGTCGACCGTAGCAGGTTGGCGGCAAAATCATTAAAACTGTGCATGTGGGCTGCTTGTGTGTCGATTCCGATGCATGCGTACTTCGTCCACGCTGGTTGCGATGGCACTGCTCGGCTTGTGGCACTGCTCGGCTTGTGATTGGTCGTGTGGTTGCGTGCTGAGTGCTTACTACAGGCGGCGACCGTTACGTTTCATTACACAACTGACGTGTGGGTGTGTGTACAGTGATTGACTATGTGCGAAAGGTAAATAATTTCTTTATTTTAAAAAATTGTTGGTGAACTGAAAATATTTTTTAAATTTTTACTTTAAAAGTGTGAACCTGAATTCAAAACTGAAAGAAAATTACTAATTACTTCTCAGCCACCGGTCCTGCTAAGAATTGAATATATATATTTTTAAATAAAAGATTAACAAGATGTGAGTTCTGGCGCCTTTTTTCTTACAAAAAAAAGCACTGCATATTCAAAAGCACACCATATGTCAAGTGAAGGGGGAGTATTTGATTTCTAGCACTGGGCTATTGTCAATCTGGTTACTACTAACATGGTAACTAACAGTGATTATACAACACTTTTCAATTCTGACCTGCTGGACCTTAATAGGATCATTTATATCTCACAAAAGCATTACAGTAGAGAAAATAATAACTGTGTATTGCAGTAGTATGCACATAGATTGGGTCATAATATGAGGGAAGGAGCATATAACTTCTGATTCTCACTGAGGTGTAATTCTCAGCAATCTATTCTCACTTGGCAGTGCTGGCTAAGAGTTATAGTTAAACAATGGGCTGCAAGTTACTTTCCTGGCTTAGAAAAATAGCAATGCACCAGGTCTGTGTTGCTTCATGGAGCATCTTCAAAGGCAGGAGGGGTCTTCCAACTCGGCCCTTTTATGACTCATGGACTTCAACTTCCAGAATTCCTCAGCCAATGTGCCTGGGTGAGGAATTCTGGGAGTTGAAGTCCATGAGTCATAAAAGGACCAAGTCTGAAGACCTCTGTTCAAAGGGATGCTTCACTCAAAGTATCATCAAAGTGAAGTACTCTTCAAGGTTTGCACAGCCCTACTAACATTAAGCATCAAGTAGAATGATAAAGAAGGGAGAGTCAGTGATGGAGAACCAACCGTGGGAAAGACCTTTTTCCTTTTCATCAGCCTTGTTTGAAGATGAGAAGGCTTGTACAAGAGCTTTTCATGGGGATCTTAACTCATGGATCTTTCGAATATCCCCAAAATATAAACGCAGAAGAAAATTGGACGGTTATCAAGTTGGAACCCCTTCCGCTAGATTGAATTTTAAGTGATGTCCCAGTAAAAGTAAGGGTAGATGATACTTTTCTTTCTTTCTTTCTTTCTTTCTTTCTTTCTTTCTTTCTTTCTTTCTTTCTTTCTTTCTTTCTTTCTTTCTTTCTTTCTTTCTTTTGGCTGAGGGCTGTATTTTCTCAAGAGTCTGTTGAGAGTCACATAGTCTGAGATTATAACCAAAGAACGTAGGATCTCTCTTCTCTGTTTTTCCCTAATATCTTCTTTTTCCTCTTTTGGTCACCCTTTCCCCACTGCACCCCAAAACAGAAGCTTCAAGGAAAGGACACATGGTTCTTTATAGAATATTGGAGTACTGCATCCAGTTTTGCTCACCGCAAAAAAGATAAAAAGAAGTTGAGACTCTAGAAAGAGTGCAGAGAAGAGCAACAAAGATGATTAGGGGACTGGAGGCTAAAACATATAAGGAACGGCTGCTGGAATTGGGGATGTCTAGTTTAATGAAAAGAAGGACTGTGGATGATATGATAGCAATGTCCCAATATCTAAGAGGCTTCCACATAGAAGAGGGGTCAACCTATTCTCCAAAGCACCTGAAGGCAGGACAAGAAGCAATGGATGGAAGCTAATCAAGGAGAGAACCAGCCTAGAAATAAGGGGAAATTCCCTGACAGCGAGAACAATTAATCAGTGGAGCGGCTTGCATCCAGAAGTTGTGGGTGCTCCATCACTTCAGGTGTTTACGAAGAGATTGTACAATCGCTTGTCTGAAATGATACAGGGTTTCCTGCTTGAGCAGAGGGTTGGACTAGATAGAATATCTCCAAGGTCCCTTTCCAACTCTGTTATTCTGTTAAAGAGCAGTGTTTCTAAAATCACCCTGCCTAAATGGATATTAGGTCCAAAGCATGCCTAGGATAAAGCCACAGAAATGTAGGGTAGCTCCACAGCAAATGACAGGTGTTCTGCAAAATCTGGAAGCAAAGTCATTGGTGCATATACAGTATGAAAGATGTAATTATTTAAGATATTTGTTTAGACAAACTTGTGCTAGATAGCTGAAAGCAAATGTGATTTAATACAAATCATGAAGCATCTAAGACTTTTTAAAAAGACGTCTGCGGTAGAAATATGATGGAGGAGGGTAAGTTTGCTCTTCAAAATAATGGTCAAAATTCAATTGGATATTCCCTGACTTTAAATATGACTAAAATAGTCTTTGGATCTCAGCCAAAGCCTTCAAAAGCTGCAGTTGAAAACCCCCCAGAAAGAAATCATTCCTCTTTCTTATGCAAGGGGGTGGGGTGGGGAAGGGGAGAGAGAATTAATGAAAAAACATTTATACATTAACTATTGGAGAACAAACACATCATGCATGAAAAGAGACAGATGGTGTGTAACCAAGTTGGCAAGCTCTAGATATAAACACTGATGTTGGCCACTTGCAAGGATCAGTTCTTCTTGGTTTCTGCTAAACAATATTTGCAGAATCTGGAAACCAAGAAGATAAGATGGATATTTGTTACTATATATATTTGGGCTGCCAAAACCCAGAGTAGCTAACAAGAAAAAATTGGCATTGAAAAGTCTCTTTGCTGCCATCTAGTGATTATCTGGGTTGCTGCAAGCTGGATCTGCGCTAATATTTGTAAGACATTTAAACCCGGGAGTGAGAATTGGAATCAGATTTGTTTAAAGCTAGAAACATGCAACAGTTGCGCCTATTATTATAAGTATTAACATAAACATTATTGCTGTGGTAGGACTCACTCCATAAAGCAAAATAAATAAGTCTGTAAACCAGAATATCATTGACATGCTATTTTAGTGAAAAATAATATAACTCCTTAACATATTTAATATATTTTTCCTACGATGATAATTTAGAAGTACCATTTGGAGACACATGGGATTTTGAAGTTCATTTGTTATAGAATCATAGAACTTTAGAATTAAAAGAAACCTTAAGGATCCGGTTTAACCACCTGTGATGTTCAGGAAAGCCAATTAACAATCTATGAGAAGTGGCTGTTTTCCTTCTTAAACAGCTCCATGGATAGAGAACCCATAACATATATAACAGACCATTTCATTTCACTGTTGTACAAACTTTACCCTCAGGAGGTTTTTCACTCTATTTCAATGAAAGCTAAGTAGCTGCAATTGATATCCTAGTCTCTGTGGTCTATTTTCTATGGTCTTCTCTATAGCTCCTCTTTTAGGGCTCTCTTCAGTCTTCTTTTTCCAGACTGAACATCTCAACTTCCTTCAACCTGCCCTCATGTCTCTACTTCCATCCCCAACAGTAACCTCTGCTGAATCTAATCAAAGCTCTATGTCAGGATCCACCCCAATCCACGTCTTAGGAAAACAAAAACTCTTGGAGTCAGTTCTAGTCCAAAAGGAATTTTTACTAGGACATGTTTGGTTGTGGAAATACAAGACAGGACCTGGTATTGTTTTACAGATTGAAACTTTATAAAGAGTTCCCGGTTCAACACCCCCCCTTCCCTCAACCCCATTTGGTCAGCCCCCCATCATTTACTTCATGTCATCCCTTTCGTGGGAACTTCAGTTCTTTACGGTTATTGCCTTCTTCCTTTACAGATTCAAATGGAGACACAGGCCAGATGCCTTCTTCCCTAACCCTCCCTTTTGTTCCCCCAGTTCAAAAGGTTTCCCTTGGTCTTTGAAATAACCTAAGGCAGGCTGAATCCACATCCTCCTTCCTCGGGAGATGGCAGAATCCAGGGGGCGGGATAATGTTTTAAACATACATTTATGAATGTGATATAAATGGAGTCTGACACTCTATCAAGTTTTAATCTCCATCGAGGTGCCTCCAGGAATCTCTTAAGAGAGGGAAAGGAAGGCAACTGCTTTTGTCTATTTATTCTATAACCAACATACATTGTCCCTGATCATTTTATTTATTTTTATTTATTTAGTTACATTTATATACCGCCCTATTCCCTGAGGACTCAGGGCGGTTTACAGGGAATTAAAAAATCCACCATACAAAAGTTAAAAAACCAAATTAAAAAATATTAAATTGACCCTGTATACTTAAAACCCCAGTTAAAAATTTCTCCTCAGCCTGGGCCTGAGAGCTCAAAGAGCCAGGTCTTCAGGCCCCGGCGGAATGATCGGAGGTCGGGGGCAGTCCTCAGCTCCACCGGCAGCTGGTTCCAGAGGGCAGGCGCCCCCACTGAGAAGGCCCTATCCCTGGGTGTCACCCGCCGGCAATCTCTCATCATGGTGGGCCCATGTAGTTATCCTAGCTAAGAATATAAGAAGAGTCCAGCTGGAAAAAAAAAATCAAAAGCCCATCTGATTCAATATCTGGTTTTCCAGAATGACCAAACATATACCCTGTTTCCCTGAAAATAAGACCTAACCGGAAAATAAACCCTACCATGATTTTTCAGGATGCTTGTAATATAAGCCCTACCCCAAAAATAAGCCCCAGTTAAGATAATCAGCCAGACAGATGCATTTATTACCGTATTTTCCTGAAACTAAGCCGTAACAGGAAAATAAGCCCTAATGAGTCTTCTGGAGCAAAAATTAATATAAGACCCAGTCTTATTTTTTGAGAAGCATGGGTAGAAATATTGCCAGAAAGAATGGATAACTTCCCATCAATTGTCCCAAAGATGCTTTTTCAGGAGGCAACTGGACTTTCTTGTTTTTCTTTGAAGACGTTTCGTTTCTCATCCAAGAAGTTCTTCAACTCTTGACTTGGATGAGAAGTTAAACATCTTCAAAGAAAAACAGGAAAGTGCAGTTGCCTCTTGAAAAAGCAACTCTGGGACAACCATGATCTGGATGACTGAGAATTTTCATAGACCTTCCCATCTATTGCACTCAAAGGCACCTCACCTCTAATCCTAGAGCCAAGGTATCCAGGATTATAGCGCTAGCGTCAATAGCCTTGTCCATCATTAATTGAAGTCTTCATTTTATTTAAAACTATGCAGAAAAGTGACCTTTATCCACATCTCATAGCTTGATAGAAGACTTGGTTTTCCTTCCCCTGGATGAATCCAAGTTCAAAGGGAAAAAATTACTCCCTTTCCAATTTTTTCTTACCATTTATACTACAAAGAGGATTCTTTTTTAATGATAGGATATAGGGAACAATAATAAATACATTAAGTTTGAGATGTGTTATTCTCCTTCACAATCAGCCTGTCAATCACTTTAAGGTCTGAAACACTGTCGTCTTTTTTTTTTAAGGAAATCTACAATAGAACCCAATTGTTTAAAATTTTCTTGCATTTCTTCTGTTCGGTGATAATATTAGGAGAATCTGTACAGGTAGTCCTCGGCTTACAACCATTCATTTAGTGACCATTTGACGTTACTGAAAAAAATGACCTATGACCGTTTGTCACACTTCATGACTGTTGCCGCCTCCCCACGGTCACGTGATCAAAATGCAGATGCTTGGAAACTGGCATGTACTTATGACGGTTGCAGTGTTTCAGGGTCATGTGATCCCCTTTTGCGACCTTCTGACGAGCAAAGTCAGTGGGAAAACCAGATTCACTTAACAAACTTGTCACTAACAGCTGCAGCGGTTCACTTAACAACAGTGCCAAGAAAGGTCGTAAAATGGAGCAAAGCACACTTAACAAATCTCTCACTTAGCCAACGGAAATGTTGGGCTCAATTGTGGTCATAACTCAAGGACTACATGTAAAGTGTATTAAACATAGAGACATCACTATTTCAGAATGAGTAACTGCAGAGATGGGCACATTTAAGCATGCTCTCACCTGGGCATATAAACTACAAACTGCCCTCTTTTGTGCTATCTTTCTTTCGGAAAAATCTACTGGAGTGAGTTTGTATATTAAGTTTCACTCGGTCCTACATTTTTTAAAAAAGGGGGGGGAATCTCCATGTAAAAAAACCTCACTTCACAAAAAAATAATGGGAACATTTTCCCTTGAAGTATAAGCTTTTTACTTGCAAGGGATTATTTTAAATGAGCTGTTCCCTTACCTTCAAATTGATGCGGGGCGTTTCTTTGTATTACTTCGCATCATTTTTGCAAACTCGGAAGATCAAGCAAGATTTACACTCTTAACCATCACAATAGCTACCTGGGATATGCAGTCTTTCATCACTTGATTCCTGCTGCCCTGCTCTTTATCCATGCTCTTTGGCAAAGATTCACATGTATAAGAATATGATTTCACCACATTGCAGTCTCAGTATGCTGGAGTCTCTGCAGACTTTTTCTGTTTTTATTTTATTTGTTTGTGTCTCACCATTATTATTTTTACAAACAACTTAAGGTTCCACCTCCTATTTTTCACACAACAGCAACCCTGTGAGATGAGTTGGGTTGAGAGAGAGTGACTGGCTCAAAGTCACCCAGCCCATCATGCCTAAGGCGGGACTTGAATTCACAGTCTCCTGGTGATTGGGCCAAAGTCACCCAGCTGGCTTTCATGGCTAAGGCAGGACTTGAACTCACAATCTCCCACTTTGTAGCCTGGTGTCTTAACCACTAGATCAAACTGTCTCTCTTTTTGGGAAATGGATAATGTCCAGCCTTAAGTTGTAAAGTCCCAGCCAACACATAGGAATTAGAACATAGAAATCATAGAGTTGGAAGGGCCCTTCGAGGTCTTCTAGTCCAACCCCCTGCTCAAGCAGGAAACCGCATACCATTCCAAGTAGCAACTGGCAGCTTTGGAAATAAAGCCAAAATTTAAAATCTCTTAATGGTGGAGTGGAGGGGTGGTGGTGGTGGTGAGAAGACGACAAGGTAGGAAAGGAACGATATCGTTACAATGGGTAAAGGGAAAAAAAACCATCCCAAAACATAAAAAAATAGTTGTGTTGTTTTTTTATACTTTCACTGACATAAGTGTGTATTGAAGTCTCTGCCTGAAATAGTAAAATCCACCTCATTTTTTACATTTAAAAGAAATTAGGGAAGATATGTCTTTATATTTTTCTTTATCTGATCAACTGGGCAGGTAAATACAGTATTTGGCTGGCTCTATATATGTGTCTCGGTTTGGACTGTAAACAAAAAAGTCTTTGTGACACCTCTTGATAACATTGGGATGACTTTAGAAGGAGAGCAATGTGAAAGTGCCAAATATCATTATGAAACAAAACAGCTTAGGACGTCCTGTTTTGCTGGTTCAATCTAGAGAGCCACAAGGACAAAATCTCTTTGCAAAAACCCGGCCATCATGAAGGTTTTCTATAATTGGAACTGATATTAACTCAATAATCTGTGAGCTTCAGAGAACAATTGATTCAATTCTAATTATACTAGCTTGGAACCCATGCCACATCCAATTATTATCCCTCGTTCTTTGTTTGATATTAGCTCTGGCACGCTCTGACTCTAGTGCCAAAAGTGTTCCAGAAAGTCTCAACAAAGAGACTTTAAGAGAATTGTTCGCTGTCGATCACTAAAAAGAGACGATCACAAGGGATTACATTCAGCTGTAGCCAATATTTACAATCTGTGATTCAGATCCTTGTCTCTGCTTTTCAAAGTCCAGCCTTGAGCTATAAAATCCCATTGGAACCTGCCATGACAAAAATACTCAATTTTCTGGTTATATCCCTTAATTTTTTAAAAAGTGTTATTTATTTATTTATATCTCATATTTATTATTTTTACAAACAACTCAAGGTGGCATACGTATCCCACCTTTTGGGTCCTCTATTTTCCTCACAACAACAACCTTGTGAGGTGGGTTGGGCCGAAAGAGAATGAGAGGCCCAAATGGCTAAGGTAGGACTTGAACTCATGGTCTCTTGCTTTCTAAGCCGGTGCCTTCACTACTAGACTAAACTGGCTCTCCGGATGGATCATTAATGGATCGTTTCGATGAAGGTCATTTATCTTAATGAATCGTTACGGTGAACATTAAGGATGAAGTATGTCTATTAAGCATATTGTATTTATTTTTGACAAGTAATTTAGTGGGTCTTCATTTCCTAGGTTAAGGTTACCCAGACCCCAGAAGGGCAAACCCAGCCTCAGTTGATTAAAACTTTGCAGAAAGGAGATTATTTTGGAGAAAAGGCCTTGATCAGGTTTGTTTAAAATTATTTCCCATTTGGAAACACTTCCATTGTTACTTAAAAATTTGAGGAGTTCAAAATGGAACAGGGACTGAGCAGACAAGGTAAGGACATAATTTTATTTTCAAGAAATTAACTCAGGGGGGTCCAACCTTGGCAACTTTAAGGCCTGTGGACTTCAGCTCCCTGGGAGTTGAAGTCCACAGGCCTTAAAGTTGCCAAGGTGTAATATCCCTGAATAAACTAGTACTATAATTCATAGATGATTGAAAGAGTGGGCATGCATTCGTTCTACCATTTTTTCCCCACACTCTCTTCCATCCAAATTGTCTATCTTGGTTACTGTATGCTGATTTTTTTGTGCATCTTGTAGTTGCAATTGATGGATTTTTTGAAGCAGACGCTCTGATGCCTGGGCACAAGCCAATTCTGGAACTATTAATGAAACCATAGTCCAGAGTGTGCATTTGTGCAGCAATGAAATGAATTTATGAGATTTTTGTTGATTTATTTGTTAGTCACTTGATTTTTATCCTGCCTTTATTCATTTAGTATATAAGTAACTCGCGATGGTGAACATACATAATATTCCTGCCTTCTATTTTCCCCACAACAACCCTGTGAGATGAGTTGAGATAAGAAGTAGTGACTGCCCCATATTCCTCCAGGTGGCTTCCATGCCTAAGATGGGACTAGAATTCACTGTCTCCTGGTGATTGGCACAGAGTCATTCAGCTGGCTTTCATATCTGAGATGGGACTAGAATTCACGGTGATTGCCTCAAAGTCACCCAGCTGACTTTCATGCCTAAAGCAGGACTAGAACTCACCCTCTCCTGGTGATTGGCCCAAAGTCACTCAGCTGGCTTTCATATCTAAGATGGGACTAGAATTCAGAGTCTCATGGTGATTTCCTCAAATTCACCCAGCTGACTTTCATACCTAAGGCAAGACTAGAAGTCACCATCTCCTGGTGATTGGCACAGGGCCATTCAACTGGCTTTCATTTCTAAGACAGAACTAGAATTCATAGTTTCATGGTGATTGGCCTAAAATTACTCAACTGCCTTGCATATCTAAAGCAGAACTAGAATTTACTTTCTTCTAGTTTCCAGGTCAGCCACCTAACCACTGGCTTTAAAAAAAAATAATTAAAAATTGAGAAGCATTGCTCTAAAACCAACAAAAACTCTCACTAAATCCATTTCACTGCTGCACAAATGCATACAGGACAATGCTGGGTCGATATTATTATTTTGTTTGAGCAACACCGCTGAAGTGAAATAAAAAAAGCATCACGAGCTTGTGTTAAAATTATCCATCTCAGGAACATTTAGCAGCACAGATGTAGAGAACCTGCAGAGATGATGAATTGGTTGTTAGGTATCAACAGTCCTTTGAACAGAGGAAACAGCAGGGATAGTAATAATGGGAGGATTTAAACTTTGAAGTGGCATTTGGACAAATAGATAATGCCTACTTAGGTAACAAATTAGCTTGCATGTTTCATCCATTTTTGTTCTGTAAAATCATTGTTAAAGAGATTTGCAAAGATATAATAGAAAACCGAGGTTACGCACAGGCATTTGGACAATCACCTGTCTGAGATAGTAAAGGTTGTTCTGCTTGAGCAGGGGGCTGGACTAGAAGACCTCCAAGGTCCCTTCCAGCTCTATTCTATTCTATTCTATTCTGTTCTGTTCTGTTCTGTTCTGTTCTATTCTATTCTATTCTATTCTATTCTATTCTATTCTATTCTATTCTATTCTATTCCTATTCTGTTCTGTTCTGTTCTGTTCTGTTCTATTCTATTCTATTCTATTCTATTCTATTCTATTCTATTCTATTCTATTCTATTCTATTCTATTCTATTCTATTCTATTCTATTCTATTCCTATTCCGTTCTGTTCTGTTCTGTTCTGTTCTGTTCTATTCTATTCTATTCTATTCTATTCCTATTCTATTCTATTCTATTCTATTCTATTCTATTTAGTATCTAGTTGCTTGTCATAAATCAATGTGATCCTCTCTAGGTATAGTTTTAGAAGTAACTTTTATGCTCGAGGGAAACAGACTGTTAATAAGTGTATACAGATAATCCTTGACTTACAACAGTTTTGTGACTGTTACAAAGGTACAACAGCGCTGAAAAATGTAATTTCTGACCGTTTTTCACACCATTGCAGCACCCCCATGATCATGTGTTCAAAATTTGGACACTTGGCAACTGTGCAACATGATGGTTGCTGTGTCCCGGGGTCACGCGATCCCCTTTTGCGACCTTCTGATAAGCACAGTCAATGGGGAAGCCAGATTCACTTAACAACCATGTTGCTAATTCACTTAACAACCATGTTGCTAACTCAACAACTGCAGTGATTCACTTAACAACTGTGGCAAGAAAAGGTTGTAAAATGGAGCAAAATTCACTTAACAACTGCCTTGCTCAGCAATGGAAATTTTGGACTCAGTTGTGGCCGTAAGTCCAGGACTATCTGTACGGGATTATAGCATAAATCTGACCTGTTACTTATTCTTATTATTTACCTAAAATCAACTGGTATGTTTCTGTTCACAGTGATGATGTTAGGTCTGCTAATATAATTGCAGATGAAAACGATGTGGAGTGCCTTGTTATTGACAGAGAGTAAGTATTCCCTTCCTGCACTGCTGACCTCTTTCAAGCAGCTTTTCCTATTCACCGATATGTTACATCAAAAATTTGTTCTCTTCACTTCTTTTTCCTTGCCCAAATTTGGAAGAGGTGGACATTAAGGGGAAGGTAGCAAAACAGGCAGACTGACCCTTAAGAGGAGAATATTCGTAGCTCAGGGTTTTTGCTGCTCTCTGAGCTTGGTTGATTTCTTGCAGACATTTCATTACCAAACTGGGTAACATCATCACTGCTAGTCCTAGATTACCTTGTTTGGGTAATGAAACATCTGTAAAAAAACAACAACAACAATGAAGCTCCTCTCAAGATCCTCTCAACAGATCAGGAATCACCACTCTGCTCTGCACTGTAACATTGCAAGATCCTGAAGTTATTTGTGTTTACGATACTTGGTTTTGTCTGCAAAAAGCATGCGGTGGGCATTGTGCAATTATGTTATCAAGATATGCAGGAAGTGGGAAAATGATATAATTAAGCTCATGATTGATAGTGCTATCTCTTCTAACCTCAGAGATGTACCGCGGGGATACTTCATAGATTTGTTTTTGTTTGTTTTTTTTTAAAAAAAAACTTAAGAACATGCAGTTCCCATTTGGATCATCAAAGATTTTAATTACTGCAGAGTGGTATGCTCTGGCTGCTTAATTAGTAAATAAAGAAAATGTGGAAAATCTCCACAGTAGCAAACATTGAAATATTTCTAGTAAAGCATAAAAGGGAAAAGAAAGGCAGTTTGGTGTTGTTGTGATTCAGGGTCAGCCTGTGGGTTCGGCAGTTGGGTCGGACGATTCAGAGGAGGAGGAGGAGGAGGAGGGGTTCGGAGAGCCTGCAGAGGACAGTTCTGAGGCTTCGCGGAGCTCTCAGCCAGGCCCCTCCCATCTGGTTACTACGCAGACCCAGCTGTGTGAGCCTGACAGTGTGGATGAAGATGACCCACAGCTGGCCCTGTTCAAGGACGCCTGACGCAGGAGGCAGTCAATCAGGAGTAAACAGAGGAAGGCAATGGGGCACCTTGGAAGGAGGCAGAGAGAAGCCACGCCTTGAAACTGTTTAAAAGGGGAATGTGTGGGAGGGCTGGTTTGCTGAAGGCAACCGTTTGAATAGCTCCTGTTTCATGGTTCGTGTTTGCTCTGTTTGCTCTGTTTTATGTTAATAAATTTGGCAGGCTTAGTTCTAGCCTCTTGCCGTTTTGTAAAGGGGTTGTCCCTGCCTTTTCTGCAGGGCCGGTAGTAGGCTGGTACAGAACAGGTGTAGTGGTTAAGGTAGCAAGATAAAATCAGGAGACTGTGAGTTCTAGTCCTGCCTTAAGCATAAAACCAGCTGTGTGGTTTCAGGTCAGTCAACTTTTTTTTAGGACTAGAAAGAATGCAAAGGCAAATCACTTTTGGAAACCTGGCTAAGAAAACTGCTGGTGCTTTTCCATGCAGTCACCAGGAGTCAAACTGACTTGAAGGTACAAAAAGAGGGTGGGGGGTGAGGAGGAAAAACAGGCTTAGTTATTTTGCACGACTGTGGCTACAACAGGACTGGAATGGTTCGTGTTCGCTGAATCGCTGTTCAGCTAGATCAGGGGTGTCAAACTCAATTTCATTGAGGGCTGCATCAGCATTATGGTTGCCCTCAGGGGGCCGGGTGGGTGTGGCCTGGGTGGGCGTGGCCTACTGGGTGGGCATGGCTAAAGTGCGTAAGGCCTACTGGGTGGGCATGGCCAGCTCTACATCGTTCGCATCAAGGGTGCCTATGGGGGCCTGGGCAGGAGTGGGACAGATCTGAGGGTCTCTGGCAGGAGGAGGGTCTCTGGGCCAGGGCCAAGGCAGTGGGGGCCGTTCCCTCACTGTTTCCAGGATGGCTTCGCGGGCCGCATGAAACCACTTCGCGGGCCGGATCTGGCCCCCGGGCCTTGTGTTTGACATGTCTGAGCTAGATGATTGTCTTTATCATCTCTAACTTTTATATTTTAATTGGTTTTTTAATATAGTGACTCCTGCATATAGTGACTCCTGCATAGGGTATACAGATATATTGACTAGACTGACATAACAGGAAATGTATAAATATCTAAGTTATACTCCAGTGAGCCTCCAGCCACAGGATGAAAATGAAAAACAGTGTGAATTTTGAATTGAATTGTAACCCTAGCATTGTTTCAAACAGTATTTTAAAACAGTACTTAAGCATTTCAGCAGATGTTACCTCTGTTATGAGCTGAATGGTATTTTGGTATTTAATTGGACAGTGTGGATTTTACCATGTTTGCGGTTTCTGTTCTTTGATCTTTGTTAGCATGTATATGGTTTTAAATTTAATGTTTCTGTTGATTGTATATCTTCCAGGGAATCTTGTATTTCAAGTGCAACTGCGAAAAAAAATAATCTAAAATAACTTTAATGTTGGCCATTTAGTCTTTCTGAGGCGCCTTTGATTTTTTTAGTCTAGGCAAAGAGAAAATGATGACTTTTATCAGGTTCCTGGTACCCTGCATTATACAGCTGATGATCTGGGTTTAATTTTTTAGATCCCAAGTTTGTTGGGTCTGTAATAGTGTGATAATTGCCTGCCATCTTTCTCACCTTTGAAAAGTGCAGTTGGATTGTTACTTTAGAGAATTAGTTTGCGGCAGCAATGTGCAGTGACTGCTGTGGGTGATTTTCTTTTTAATCATGTCATCAGAAAGGTCAGACCTCTGGATATTTTTCTATTTATCCATTGCACTATACAGTAGCAGCTGCTGATGCTTCTGTCACACTACGATTGTTGTTATAATTGTGGCTGGGTTCACAAATCATGCTAAGTGTGTTTGGCTTTGACTGATTGTGTTGCTGAACAGCTGTTGGGCCTTAGTCAAGTAAGTATAGTTAAGCAAACCATGTCTTGGTGATGCATTAACCCAGCTTTAACCTCAGTGAGATGTGTTGGACTACGCTTTGCCTTATTGATTGGGAATTCTGGATATCATATCGCGGAAGTCCTTAGGTCGTATGTTATAAAAAGGTTGGATACAAAAAGAAAATAACAATAGCATTTAGACTTATATATCGCCCCATAAAGCTTTATAGCACTCTCCGGGCAGTTTACAACATTGAAGCATTATTTGCATATTGCCCCCAAGAATCTGGGTCCTCATTGCACTGACCTCAGAAGGATAGAAGGCTGAGTCAACCTTGACCCTCGTCAGGATCAAACTCCAGGCTGTCGGAGAATTTGCCTGCAATGCTGTACTTTAATCACTGCAACATCAAGGCTCTCAAAACATGGCTAACTAATATGAAAATAGAGGTTCACACATGTAAAAGCAGATGAGAAGGTCTTTCCAGATGTTGTTAGACTGTTGTTCAGCCCCCTTCACTAATTTCCAGGATAGTTAGGACATTTAACATCTGGAAGGCCACAGGTTATATCACTCCTATCTCTGTACTGAACTGGAAAAAAATGTAAAAGCACAGGGCTTTTCAACCTTTTCAGCCATTGTACCACTTTTAGGATATGGCAACATCCGAGTACCACCAGTCGCCTAGCAAGGTGTCAAAAATTTGATGACCAAAAAAAAATAAAAGGAAAAAAGTGATGAAGTACAGGTAGTCCTTGACTTACAACAGTTCGCTTAGTGACTGTTCGAAGTTACCATGGCACTGAAAAAGTGCCCCCCAAGCCACAGCCGAGCAAGACACCTGCCTGCCCGCCCGGCCGCGCTCTTCCTCCTGTCTGAGGTTTTCATTGTGAGCATTTCTGTTGAGGATTGGCAGTGGGGATGGGGTGGGGGGTGTTTGGTTTTTATTCCCCCCCGCTGGGTCATTGCAGCAGGTTTTGATCACTTCACATGACCCTGGGTCACTGTGACCGTCATAAATATGAATCAGTTGCCAAGCATCTGAATGTAAATCACAAGACCCTGGAGATGCTGCAACATTCCAGCTGATCGGCACTTCTTCTGGGCTCAGCAGAAGCACCTGAATCAGCGCCAAGCTCCAGCTGGATCCTTGTGCTGATCCCAGTGCTTCCACTGAGCCCTGGTGGCCCCGAAAGCGCTGATCCTGATGCTTCCGCTGAGCCCCGACAGCCCTGCAGCTCCAGCCATCTCTTCCTCAGGCTTGTGCAGTGCTGCCACCGGTTCAGCTCATTCCCCTCCCCCACTACCCCTTTTCTAGGATGGTCATGTACCAGCTGTCAGGTGCCAATGTACCACAGGTGGTACCCGTACCACTGGTTGAAAAGCCCTGTACTAGCAGGTAGAATGTAGATCATCAACCCCTATCACTCACATCCTGACTATCAAATGGCTGGGCTGGCTATATGTCTATGGAGATTCTCAGTCATCCAGGTTATGATTGTCCCAAAGGTGGTTTTTAAAAGGCAACTGGACTTTCTTATTTTTTTTTCCCCAGAACTGAAGAAGCTTCTTGGATGAGAAGTGAAACGTTTTTTTTCAAGGGGAAAAAAACCAAGAAAGTCTAGTTGCCTTTTGAAAAGCACCTTTGGGCTGGCTATAGTTTATGAGATTTAAAATAGCTCTTATCTCCACAGAAGGCTGCTGCAATATTTTATTTTTCTAGCAAAAGGATATGTTTTGACTCTGACTTCTGTTGTATTTGCAGAACTTTTAATCAAACAGTTGGAACATTCGAAGAACTGCAAGCATACCTTGTGGGTTATGTAGCAACTTTGGCTCGAGATGATGAAAAAAGGCACGCTCAGTAAGTCTTGCAATTGGTTTCTGTAAGGAAGGTAATCTCACCAATGTTGTGTCAAATTAGATAAAATTGGAACAGCGGGCTTCTAAAATATTCACAAAAAATTCTACCGCCTCTGGTGTTGCTAGTTTGGTAAACATTTTGGTCAACACTTTGAAGCTTAAGAAAATCAACAGCCATGGACTTTTTTATTTTAGCAAACAGTTAAGAATAATAAAAATACAAGACTTTGCTTTAATGAATATGAGATGCTGCCCTTTGCTTCCAAATGTTTTCTGCTAGAACTGTTCAGCAATGACACATTCTAAACCAGCTGCTATTTCATATCTGGGCCCGTGTTTCCATAGTGCGTGTAAGTGACAATTACTTGGCAATTTTTCAAGCTTCCGACATCTTTTCCATAATTCAGCGTCCTCGTTTCACCTTCTGCTCTTTACATACAAATGTTCAATTTGGATTCCCCGTACAAGATGATAGGAAACTCTTAAGCATGCAGGTCTGAAATGTTCTCTGAGGTCTTGCTTGCAGTCTTAAGTTCAGCATCCTGCCAGTCGTGTCCCCTAAAACCAAACTCACCCAAGACCAGTAATTTGCGCCATCTCCCAGTGCTAAGCCAGTTTAAATCAATGTAAAGGACTTGCTGTAAGCTTAAGCTCTCTACAAGAATGTGAACTACTAACAGTCAAAGCAAATTGGCAGTAGGTAAGAGTCAGCGGAATTCGAGGTGAGTTGGACTTAGATCTCCTGTGGGCACGAAGGGACTTGAGACTAATGACGTGCTTAACCCCTCCCTCTGGCTCAGCCTGCTTATCTCCTACAGAGGCTTCTACAATTTGGTTTTAATTCTAGTAAGGGATCCACAGTTTCTTTTTAAGACTCCCACATTATGGGTTATTTTATAAATACAGTACTTTTATTCTTAGCAAGGACAGAACATGTATATTCCCAGAAAAAAAAGCTAATCAAGATCATTTACTGCTGTCTGCCAGCACCATCACTATTGGAGATGCTGCTTGAAGCCGTGCAGATGCGGCCATTCTTCACAGCAATTAGAGATGGTGGGCGGGTCCTCAGTTTGAGTTCTCAACGTGATGCTCACCTTTGACCTCGCTGGGTGGCAATTCTGGGAATTATACTTCCCAATAAAGGAGGGTGGAAATGTGGGGTTCTTGATGCTCTCTGAGTTTGCTTGTTTTCTTGCAGACGTTTCATTACCCAAACTAGGCAACATCATCAGTAAGGAGTGGGGTTTGCTACTCTACTTCCCACACTGTACTTGTCACAGATTTGGAGGGCAAAAGCTTGAAATAGCCAAGTGCCCCATCAGTCTTGTTCTTGTTTCAGTCCTTCTGATTTTAAGAGATTACAGGTAGTCCTCAACTTACAACCATTCATTTAATGACTGTTTGAAGTCACAATGGCACTGGAAAATGTGACTTGTGACCATTTTTCAGACTTACGACCATTCTAGCATCCCCATGGTCACGTGATCTTAAACTTTGGATGCTTGCCAACTGGCTCATATCTATGACGGTTGCAGTGTCCCGGGCTTATGTGATCACCTTTAGTGACCTTCTAATGAGCAAATTCAATGGAGAAGCCTTATTCACTTAACAACCATGAAACTAGATTAGACTAGACTAGACTAGACTAGACTAGACTAGAATAGAATAGAATAGAATAGAATAGAATAGAATAGAATAGAATAGAATAGAATAGAATAGAATAGAATAGAATAGAATAGAGCTGGAAGGGACCTTGGAGGTCTTCTAGTCCAGCCCCCTGCTCAAGTGGGAGAACCTATACCGTCTCAGGCAGGTGAATGTCTAGTCTCTTTTTAAAAATCTCCAGTGATGAAGTACCTACAACAGGGGTCTTCAAACTTGGCCCTTTTATGACTTGTGGACTCCAACTCCCAGAATTCCTCAGCCAGCGTGCCTGGCTGAGGAATTTTGGGAGTTGAAGTCCACAAGTCATAAAAGGGTCAGGTTTGAAGACCCCTGACCTACAACTTCTGGAGGCAAGCTGTTCCACTGGTTAATTGCCTTCACTGTCAGGAAGTTTCTTCTTAATTCCAGGTTGCTTCTCTCTTTGGTGAGTTCCAAACCATTGTTTCTCGTCCTGCCCTCTGGTGCTTTGGAGAATAGTTTGATGCCATCTTTTTGGCGGCAGCCCCTCAAATACTGGAATACTGCTATCATGTCACCCACTACCTTAACAAATGCAGTGATTCACTTAACAACTGTGGCAAGAAAGGCCTCAAAATGGGACAGAACTCATTTAAACAAATGTTTTGCTTAGCAACATAAATTTTGGGCTCAATTGTGGTTGTAGGTCAAGGGCTACTTGTGTTCTACTGGTCTGAAATAAAAACAGGAACGAGCGCTCGGGAAAAAAGAAATAAAAATTGATTTTTCCAATGCTTTTATTCCTTGCTTTATTACTGTAAACTCACAAAAGGCCCTGAGAGCTATAATCAAGTCGGATGACTGTTTATTGAACAAATTACTATTTCAGGCTACGGATATATACACACACAGAGAGAATGCAATTGATATTTAACGTCTCATGAAATGTTGCTATTTTATCAGGACTTTAAATAGCACTGTGGGCGATGCCTGGGGTTCATTTGCATGTTTTTTTTGACATCTGAAGGGGGAAGGAGATCTTGCAAATTTCTTTGGACTGCTCCACTTTTGCTTCCATCAGATTTTCCTTCAGTGGAAGATTTAAAACTCCCTTTTCCCAGTTAGTTCTCCTAAAGTTTTCTCATTATTTTCCCCCGGGCCAGTACAGGTAGTCCTCGACTTACAACAGTTGATTTAGTGACTGTTCAAAGTTACAACAGCATTGGGGGAGAAAAAAAAGGACTTATGACAACTGGCTCATATTTATGACGGTTGCAGTGTCGCGTGGTCACCTTTTGCGGCTTTCTGACAAGCAAAGTCAAGGAGGGAAGCCACTTAGCAATTGGGTTACTAACTTAACAGCTGCAGTGATTCACTTAGCAACTG
Organism: Vipera ursinii; assembly: GCF_947247035.1. Lineage (NCBI taxonomy): Eukaryota > Metazoa > Chordata > Lepidosauria > Squamata > Viperidae > Vipera > Vipera ursinii. Next base: position 68,532,844 of record NC_139521.1, read on the forward strand.
TGGCAAGAAAGGCTGTAAAATGGGGGGAAACTCACTTAACCAATGCTTCGCTTAGCAGCATAAATTTTGGGCTCAGATGGTCTTAAGTCGAGGACTACCTGAACTGATTTTTTTTAAAAATTCCATTTATATCCCGCCCTTCTCCGAAGACTCAGGGCGGCTTACAAGCTTAGCAGTAGCCTTCATTCTATGTATATGTCTGCTTATTAGGGCTTTCACACACACCCCAAGCAGCATTATTACAAAGTCAGCTTAATTGCCCCCAACAATCTGGTTCCAGTGGCTTTCCAGACTCTGACTGAACCCTCTCCTTCCTCCCAGCTATATATATGCACAGAAAGACAGGCTGTAAGTCAAAATAATAAATTCATCACGAACGTCAGGAGATCTAAGATTTACCACCGTTGCTGCTAAATGTCACGATTCCGATAGATGGAACCGTTTAAAAGAACTTCAAGGCAAGGGTGTCTTCCTTAAAGGACATTTAATTTTGGAAACAAGATATGGGCACGTACAAAGGTGAACCCAAGACTAAAGTTCCCTCCCTCTGGTTACAAAAGTTACAAGTTGCAATTCCCACCCCAATTTGCTGTCATAAATCACATACACCGATTGTTGCAAAAAGCGGGCTCTCCTCCCAGCTCACCAACCCGCCAAAATGTTGTCAGCAATGACCTGGGTTCTCACACATATGAATTGTTTTGGCTAACAGAACTACACACACATGCCCTCCTTCATCTAAAGTCTCTAAACTCATATGTGGCAACGGAGACAAAATGAAAATGGCTTCAGTTCGGTTTGTCGCAGCGTTGACACTAGAACTCAAAAAACAAAGATATTGGCGCTAAAGCCCAGTAGTGATTCTATAGTATTTCTGAAGAAGGCCTCCACTTTTAAGTTCTAATTAACCCTGCTGTCCACTAGACCAGGCTGCAACTGCAGAGAAGAGCAACAAAGAAGATTAGGGCAGGGCTTTTCAACCTTTTCACCCAATGTACCACTTTTAGGATATGGCAACATCCGAGTACCACCAGTCGCCTAGCAAGCAAGGTGTCAAAAACTTGATGACCAAAAAAAAGGAAAAAAGTGATGAAGTGCAGGTAGTCCTTGACTTACAACAGTTCTCTTAGTGACTGTTCAGAGTAACACAATGGCACTGGAAAAAGTGCCCCCCGAGGCACAACCGAGCAAGACAACTGCCTGCCCTCCTGGTGGTGCTCTTCCTCCTGCCCGAGGTTCTCATTGTTGTGAAGATTTCTGTTGAGGATTCGCAGCGGAGGTGGGGTGGGGGTGTTTGGTTTTTATCCCCCCCCACCTCTGCTGGGTGGTTGCAGCAGGTTTGGGACACTGTGATTGTCATAAATATGAATCAGTTGCCAACCATCTGAATGTAAATCACAAGACCCTGGAGATGCTGCAACATTCCAGCTGATCATGGCGCTTCTTCTGGGCTCAGCAGAAGTGCTGGGATCAGCGCTGATTTCCAGCTTGATCCTGGCGCTGATCCTGGCGCTTCCGCTGAGCCCCGACAGCCCTGCAGCTCCAGCTGTCTCTCGCTCGGGCTTGTGCGGTGCTGCCTCCGGTTCAGCTCATTCCCCTCCCCTGCTACCACTTCTGTAGGATGGTTGTGTACCACCTGCCAGGTGCCAATGTACCACAGGTGGTACCCGTACCACTGGTTGAAAAGCCCTGGATTAGGGGACTGGAGGCTAAAACAAACAGATCACGTGAACGTGTTAATACCACTTTACAATGCCTTAGTAAGAGCACACTTGGAATACTGCATTCAGTTTTGGTCACCACGATGTAAAAAAGATGTTGAGGTTCTAGAAAGAGTGCAGGCTGAATCAGACTGAACATCCTGATAGGTCTTTTTTTTTAATGCAGAGTGGAGCGACTCCCTCGTGACATCTCTCTGGAGATAATTCAGTTGAAAGAAAAAGTTACCCAGTTTCCTGCCTCCTGCCCTTTTCAGCACCTGGAAATTGTTGCAACTTTGGGTGTTGGTGGATTTGGAAGAGTTGAGCTTGTAAGAATTTAGCGTCTGAGTTGGGATTGGGAGAGTGATTGATACCAATTTTTGCTTCGGGTGTCTAAGACTTAATTTCTTATGATGTTTCATTTTTTTCTTTGTCCCTTCTCACAAAATTCTTCAAAGCTTTAACGAGCATCTTTTGTACATTTAATATAAGAAAAGTACCCAGCTCTCTCTTTTGGTTTGTTATTTGTATCTCTTTTAGTTGTTAAAATTATCTATCTTGTCTGTCTGTCTGTCATCTATGTATTCATCCATCCATCCATCCATCCATCCAATCCATCTATATCTTCTGTCTGTCTGTCTGTCTATCTATCTATCCATCCATACACCCACCCACTCCACTCCACTCCACTCCAATCCAATCCAATCCAATCCAATTCAGCTAGCCAGCCAGCTAGCTAGCTGTCATCTATCTATCTATCTATCTATCTATCTATCTATCTATCTATCTATCTATCTATCTATCTATCTATCCATGGGCATGACCCAGGTTATTGAGGGCCCTACTCACGAGGGGGATCATACTCTCGACCTGGTGTTCCTGTCTGGACAGTGGTTGGATGATCTGGGAGGGGGTTCTCCGTCCATCACCCCTCTGTCATGGTCAGATCATCACCTCCTGAGGCTGGTTTTCCGTCATGCCATCCCCCGCCGCTGGGCGGCGGAACCGACCAGGTGGTTCCGCCCCAGGCGCCTAATGGACCCGGACCGGTTCCAGAGGGCGCTTGGGCCGATACCTATCACCCTTACCCACAGCCCAGTCGATGCTCTGGTGGAGGCCTGGGAAACGGCTGCCACCAGGGCACTCGACTGCGTTGTACCCATGCGACCTCTGACTCGGCGCAGATCCCGTTGGGCCCCATGGTTCTCTTTGGAGCTCCGGGAGATGAAGCGTCGGAGACGAGGTCTAGAGAGCGGTTGGAGATCCAGCCGATCCGAATCCGACCGATCGCAGTTAAGAACCTTTATAAGGTCTTATCTTGCGGCGATAAGGACGGCGAAGTCTAACTACTTTGCCGCCCTTATCGCATCCACAGATAATCGCCCGGCCGCCCTGTTTAGGGTGACTCGCTCCCTCCTTAACCAGGAGGTGAGAGAGGATCCCTTGCAGGGACGAGCCGAGGAGTTTAGTCATCATCTGGCGGACAAAATCGCTCGGATCCGGACCGGCTTGGACTCTGACTGGGCAGAGTCTGATGTGGAGGAATCAGGCGGTCTTGAGCATGTTATCTGGACTGAGTTCGACCCTGTTTCCCCTGATGATGTGGACAGGATCATGGGGAGACTGAGCTCCACCACCTGTTTGTTGGATCCGTGCCCCTCCTGGCTAGCTTATGCGGCTCGGGAGGGAACACGAGGCTGGTTCCATGCAGTAATAACTGCTTCTTTGAAGGAGGGTGTCTTCCCTGCCGTCTTGAAGGAGGCGGTGGTGAGACCCCTCCTCAAGAAGCCTGCTTTGGACCCGGCTGTTTTAAACAACTATCGTCCAGTCTCCAACCTTCGCTTTCTGGCAAAGGTTGTTGAGAGTGTGGTGGCGCATCAGCTCCCTCTGTTCCTGGAGGAAACTGATTATCTGGACCCGTACCAATTGGGCTTCAGGCCCGGACACAGCACAGAGACGGCATTGGTCGCACTGATGAATGATCTCTGGAGGGCTAGGGACAGGGGTTGCTCCTCTGTCCTGGTCCTATTAGATCTCTCAGCGGCTTTCGATACCATCGACCATGGTATCCTGCTGCGGTGTCTCAGGGGGTTGGGAGTGGGAGGCACCGTTCTACGGTGGTTCTCCTCCTACCTCCGGGGCCGCTCGCAGTCGGTGTTGACAGGAGGGCAGAGATCCGCCCCGAGGTCTCTCATTTGTGGAGTTCCTCAGGGGTCGGTTCTCTCACCTCTCCTGTTCAACATCTACATGAAGCCGCTGGGCGAGATCATTCGTGGTTTTGGGGTGGGGTATCACCAGTACGCTGATGATACCCAACTCTTTCTTTCCACCCCGAACCAACCCAGTGATGCCCTCTCCGTGATGTCCCGGTGCCTGGAGGCGGTTCAGGTCTGGATGGGGAGAAACAGGCTTCGTCTCAATCCCGCCAAGACTGAGTGGCTGTGCATATCGGCGTCTCGGGTTAACCATGTTATTCCACCTCTAATGATGGGGGGTGAGGTGTTACCCCCCGTCGATAGGGCTCGCAACTTGGGCGTCCTCCTGGATTCACGGCTCAATTTTGAAGATCACATAGGAGCCGTGACCAGGGGGGCTTTTGCACAGGTTCGCCTGGTGCGCCAGTTGCGTCCCTATCTGGACCGAGACGCCCTACGCACAGTCACTCATGCGCTTGTGACCTCCCGTTTGGACTACTGTAACGCTCTCTACATGGGGCTGCCCTTGAAGACCACTCGGAGGCTTCAACTGGTGCAGAATGCGGCCGCGCGAGTTGTAATGGGGGTTTCCCGATACTCCCATGTAACACCTCTACTCCGCGAGCTGCATTGGCTTCCGGTTGCCCTCCGGGTAAAATTCAAGGTGCTGGTTATCACCTATAAAGCCCTACATGGCCTGGGTCCGGGATATTTGAGGGAACACCTGCTGCCGGCATCAAACGCTCTTCGCCCAGTGCGCTCCCACAGGGAGGGTCTGCTCAGGGTTCCACCGGTGAGAGATTGCCGGCGGGTGACACCCAGGGATAGGGCCTTCTCAGTGGGGGCGCCTGCCCTCTGGAACCAGCTGCCGGTGGAGCTGAGGACTGCCCCTGACCTCTGATCATTCCGCCGGGGCCTGAAGACCTGGCTCTTTGAGCTCCCGGGCCCAGGCTGAGGAGAAAATTTTAACTGGGGTTTTTAAGTGTACAGGGTGAATTTAATATTTTTTAACGGGTTTTTAACTTTTGTATGTTTTGACTTTTAATTCCCTGTAAACCGCCCTGAGTCCTCAGGGAAAGGACGGTATATAAATGTAATAAAATAAATAAATAAAATATCTATCTATCTATCTATCTATCTATCTATCTATCTATCTATCTATCTATCTATCTATCTATCCAGTGCATTTTTTGTAAAAGAAAAAGGTGCCGGAACTCACACATGTCATACAACCTGCCTTGCCTACCCTACAAGGTTCCATCCAAAAAAGGTGCCGGAACTCCATTCTGAGCACTGAGCGTTCTATGAGAAAAAAAGCCCGCCATCTATCTATCTATCTATCTATCTATCTATCTATCTATCTATCTATCTATCTATCTATCCAGTGCATTTTTTGTAAAAGAAAAAGGTGCCGGAACTCACACATGTCATACAACCTGCCTTGCCTACCCTACAAGGTTCCATCCAAAAAAGGTGCCGGAACTCCATTCTGAGCGCTGAGCGTTCTATGAGAAAAAAAGCCCGCTATCTATCTATCTATCTATCTATCTATCTATCTATCTATCTATCTATCATCATCATCATCAATCTCCCATCTTTATTATTTTCACAAACTCAAGGCTGTGTTGGTTTCTTTGATATATCCAGTGTAGCATCTTACTATATTATTCTTGCAGCCTGTCATTTTTAAATCAATTTTCAGATCAGTCTTTGCTTCCCCATCCCAGAAAAGGATGACCAAAAGATCATCTATCTATGCTCTAAAAAAATCTATACATATGCTAAAGTCCACTGTTCTTGGTGAAAATAGTTTGGGCATGTTTTGGTGTTTTGCTGAATGGCAGATCTAATACGCTTGACAAAATTGTCTTATTGGAAGTGATCCTCTGCTTACATTCTTGGTTATTGGGGTTTGAAACACATGCCAAGAACTTGTTTCTAAACTTGGGAATCCTTGAAATGCATTGACTTCATCTCCAAGAATTAATTCTCCAAAAAGCAGGGTCACTGCTGAGAATTCTGGGAATTGAAGTCCAAATATTTAGAACAGGGGTCTCTAAACTTGGCAACTTTATGACTTGTGGACCTCAATTCCCAGAATTCCTCATGCTTGCTGGAGAATTCTGGGAGTTGAAGTCCACAAGTCATAAAATTGCCAAGTTTGGAGACCCTTGATCTAGAACAGAGGTGTCAAACTGCCGGCCGCAGGCCAGGTGCGTCACACCGAAACCGCACCCACCCCATTGCCAGCAATGGGGAAAAAAGTTGTGAAATGTCATGAAACGTCACGTGACGTTGCGAGTTTTAACAGCCCTGATCTAGAAGGTGCCAACTGAGGGAGGATGCATCACATCTTGGATTTATAATTCTATTCTGCTGTTATTCTGAAGAATTTGAAAAAGGGAGAGAATGATTCTGACATTATATTTTCTTTTCTGGTGACTTCAGGTGAAAGTTAAGAATGAGAACATAGCATTTGCCATGAAGTGCATTAAGAAGAAGCACGTAGTGGATACCAAGCAACAGGAACATATTCATTCCGAAAAGAAAATTCTAGAAGAGGCCTGTTCGCCATTCATTGTGAAGTAATTTTTAAAAATTATTTATATAAACCTATTTCTTAAAAAAAAATCTCTTTCAAAAAATGACACGGTCTGGATAGGGCATCACTGTTTCTTCACACTCTTCCAGAAACCATGAATCTCATTCTCACTCTCCATTCTGCAACACGTTGTTATCCCCTGCAATTCCCTTTTTGGCTGTTTTTCTGTAGTTGGGAAGTTGTGACAATATGTTTTTGCTTAACAAGAAAAGTTGAGGGTACTGGATTCATTGTCCTTGCATCATTCATCGTATGTAGTGAGTAGTTGCGTTTAGTGGAGAACTTTCCATGGAACTCTTGTATACAAGTAGTCCTCGACTTACAACAGTTCATTTAGTGAGCATTCAAAGTTACAACATACAAAGTTACAAAGTGACTTATGACCATTTTTCATACGACCGTTGCAGCGTTCCCCATGGTCACATGGTCAGAATTCAAGTTGCTTGGCAACTGGTTCATATCTATGACAGTTGCTGTGTCCTGGGGTTATTTGCGACCTGCTGACAAGCAAAGTCAATGGGGAAGCCGGATTCACTTAACAATCGTGTTACTAACTTAACAATTGCAGTGATTCACTTAACAACAGAAAAGTCATAAAATGGGGCAAAAGTCACTTAACAAATGTTTCACTTAGCAAGATAAATTTTGGGCTCAATTGTGGCTGTAAGTAGAGGACTACCTGTACTTTAGATCAGAGGTCACCAACCTTTTCAAGCTGGCGGCCCAGAGGGACAGGGAGCAGCTACACACACCGCACGCACAACAAACAGGGCCACAAGTGAACAGGGCCATGCACACCCCATATGCGCACAGGCACTAGCCCTGCTGCTGCTAGCCCCGTGTGCATGCGCAAACAGGCCATGCAGCCCACATGACGCTAGTGGCCTTGTTTGCACAGGCTCTGGCCCCACCACAGCTAGTCCCGTGCACATGTGCCAAAAGGTCTGCAGGCACATATGCACGTGAGTGGGGGTAAGTGCACGCATGTGTGCATGCACTGGCCAGCCAGTCTTACATGTGTGCTTGCACTGGCCAGCCAGTAGGCCACAGCCACAGCCTGGCAGTGGGCCACAGACCATAGGTTGGGGACCTCTGCTTTATATTTCTGATTTTTCTAGGTTCTCAAACCTTTAGAACAGTGTCGTATTTCACTCAGTTGCCCACTACTATCCTCAACTGTCGATGGGTGATTTGAATCTGAATTGATTTTTATAACAAACTTTATGAAAAGGACACATTTTCTCCTCTACAAAAAAACCTTCTTCCACCAAGTTTTTAATTCTAGGTGATTGTTCATGAATGTCCCCCTTGGTTGGGTTGATCAATATTCTTTGTATTCCCATTTTACCCAGAGAGTCCAGATTTTGGTGGGGCAAAAGAATTGTTCCTACAGGCACGCAGTGCTACAGAAATGTGATTATTGTTATTTTAGATGCATTTTATCTTCAACTAGAATTGTTTGCCTATTGTTTCTTTCTCTGCTTTTTTTTTTAACGTGCTTCAGGTTGTATCGTACCTTCAAAGACAACAAATACGTTTATATGCTCTTAGAAGCCTGTCTTGGAGGTGAACTATGGAGCATCCTCAGGGACAGGTATTATTATTATTATTATTATTATTATTATTATTATTATTATTATTATTATTATTATTATTATTATTATTTGCCCATTTTTACATTTTTATTAATGGCATTATACAAGTAGTCCTCAACTTACGACCACAACTGAGCCCCAAATTTCTGTTGCTAAGCAAGACATTTATTTAGTGAGTATTGTCCCATGTTTACGACTTTTCTTGCCATAGTTCTCAAATGAATCTCTGCAGTTGTTAAATTAAATACACAGTTGTTAAGTGAGTCTGGCTTCCCCATTGGCTTTGCTTGTCAGAAGGTCCCAAAAGATGATCACATGATCCTGGGACGTTGCAACCCGTCATAAATACGAGCTAGTTGTCAAGCATCCCAATTTTGATCACATGACCACGTGGATGCTGCAGTAGTTATAAGTGTGAAAAACGGTCATAAGTCCCTTTTTTCAGTGCTGTTGTAACTTTGGTCACTAAACAAACCATTGTAAGTTGAGGACTATCTGTAAAGGATATAAAAATGTGCAAGCCATACAATTGTATATAATTAGCAGGCTGGAAATTTAGATTATAATTAAACCAACTTTGAAAGAGTTGGGCTACCTTCCATCAGCTGGATGATGTGGTACAAAGTTGTGACTGGAAAAAAAAATCGACAAGTTGAAAGAGTTAATATCGGATGATCTAAATCAGACATGTCAAACTCGTGATGTCACGTGACGTTGCGCAACGTATTGGGATGGCTTTGCGGTTGCTGGCAATGGGGTGGGCGTGGCTTCCATGTGATGCATCCGGCCCGTGGGCCGGCAGTTTGACACCCCTGATCTAAATGGATCAAATGAGGTTTTTCAAACAGTGGTCCTTTACATAACAAATTTTTCTTAAGTGTGGCTTTGTTTGATTGCAGGTAGTCCTCGACTTGCAACAATTTGTTTAGTGACTGTTCAAAGTTATAACAACACTGAGCAGGCCTGATGACTCTTTTTCACACTTATGACCACTGCAGCATCCCCGTGGTCACATGATCAAAATTCAGAGGCTTGGCAACTGACATGTACTTACGATGGTTGCAGTGTCCCAGACTGGACAGCCTGAAATGGTATAGGGTTTCCTGCCTGAGCAGGGGGTTGGACTAGATGACCTCCAAGGTCCCTTCCAACATCATCATCATCATCATCATCATCATCATCATCATCATCATTATTATTATTATTATTATTATTATTATTATTATTATTATTATTAAATGGTATAGGGCAGGGGTCTTCAAACCTGGCCCTTTTATGACTTGTGGACTTCAACTCCCAGAATTCCTCAGCCAGGCATGCTGGCTGAGGAATTCTGGAAGTTGAAGTCCACAAGTCATAAAAGGGCCAAGTTTGAGGACCCCTGGTATAGGGCTTCCGGCCTGAGCAGGGGTCAGACTCCAAGGTCCCCTTCAACTCTGATATTCTGTTAAAATAACAATTCAAGTCTGATTGCTGTTAAAAAAGGCCAATTCCATGCTTGAAATTATTAGGAAAGAAATTTAAAAAAAAACAACAATAATCCAGTAATATTCTTGTATAAATCTATGGTGAGACCACAATTGGTATTGATTAGCAGACCAGAAAAGCAATCATATAACACTGAAAAAAGGCCATGCAGAATTATTATGGACTAACAAAGTCTAGAGTGTCTGGGCTTTTGATAGGGAGTTAAGGAAGTTATGATACAGGTATTAAAAATTAGCCATGATATATAAAAATGTAGATCGGTTTTTCTTCCTCACCGTGTTCATTCATTAAAGCTAAATTAAAACTAAATGTAGGGGAATGATCAAAGGAAGGGCATAATTAAATGACAGGATTTGCTTCCATCAGATGTTGTGATAGCCTCTAATTTAAACAGGGCCTGAAGAAATTAATGGGGAAATGGATTATCGCTGTCTACTAGACTTGAATGCTTAATAGCAACTGAAGAATCACGGAGGCCCGTTGAATATCATCTGCTGAGGGGCCTCAGGGAAGAGGAAAAGGTTAAATGTCTCTTAGATTAGTGTCATCAGCCTAAGATGGAAATAAGTAACTTTCCAAGCAGTACCGTATTTTCCCTCTTTCAACATACTTCTCCTGGATGTTGACCCCCGTACCTCTGTATGCTGTGAGGATAATTTTACTTCAACAGAACTGATGATTTTGGGTATACGCTGAATTACTTTATTGATGATTTCTTGTATTTTTATAATGTTCATGATTTTTACTGTATCTCTTCAGAGTCTACTAAGACTGGAAGAGGAAAGACTGAAAATAATTTGACAATGAAAGCAATCTTCCTTTCTCTTTCTTTTTCTCTCCTTCTTTCATTCCTTCTATCCTCCATCCCTCCTTCCTTCCTTCTTTCTCTTTCTCTTTTTCTCCTCTCTTTCCTTCTTTCTTTCTCTCTCTCCTTCCTTCATTCCTTCCACCCTTAATTCATTTTCATTCTTTTTTTCTTTCTTTCTTTCTTTCTTTCTTTCTTTCTTTCTTTCTTTCTTTCTTTCTTTCTTTCTTTCTTCCTTCCTTCCTTCCTTCCTTCCTTCCTTCCTTCCTTCCTTCCTTCCTTCCTTCCTTCCTTCCTTTCTTTCTTTCTTTCTTTCTTTCTTTCTTTCTTTCTTTCTTTCTTTCTTTCTTTCTTTTTCCAGGGGTAGTTTTGATGAAACCACTACAAAGTTCTGTGTTGGGTGTGTGACAGAAGCTATTGAATATTTGCATTCTATGAGTATAATCTACAGGGATTTGAAACCAGAAAATTTAATTTTGGATGCCCAGGGTTATATAAAGTTGGTAAGTTTTTTAAAAAAAGAAATATAGGGGCATTGTTAAGAAAAGTTTGTTTTGCATTTGGTATGCAGCCATTCAAAGGAAAGTTTAAGAGTGCTTATATCTTGACACATTTATGCTACTGGAAATAAGATTATTTTATCTTGAATGTTAGGAGGAAATATCATTGTGGAAAGACATATATTGATTTCTACTTACATGCTAACACAAGTGCATTTACAGCATATATTATTTCTCATTAGAGACAATCCTGACTCTTTATTTGTTAAACTGGTAATATATTTTCCTGTCAATTTTCCATGCACTAACAAGTTCCTGCAGTGTTCACGTTTGATCAAAACTATACAGTGAGAAGGGTATATATTGGGGATTTCAGATGTGGAATAGGAATATTCTTTATTGGCCAAGTGATTGGACACACAAGGAATTGGTCTCCTGTGCATAAGCTCTCAGTATACATACAAACAACAAAGTGGTAAGTCATAGATTATGAATCATAAGATACAATAGTAAAATCATAAGATACAGACAAATGACAATTCATGAGACACCAATAGGAGAAGGTAGTAGGAAAGATGAGAAAATGAGAAAGATGAGAAGGATAATAGCAATACAGCCCTACTACATTGATAAATGTCTTTAGGCATAAGACAGTGCTTGCAGTCAAATTCCATTTACTGACTCTTGCAGTCAAATTCCAATTACTGAGGACTAATAGAAACAGATAGCTTGCTACTCTTTTGGTTATACTCTTCCCAAGATGCATCTGGTAGCCATTGTATGAGGAAGAATATTGAATCCGTCTCAGTAGAGGTTCTTATAACAGATAGAAACAAGGACAACCTGAGGTAAAACTGTCCAGTAACAGACTCTTCTCCTCTTCTTTGACCCACAAGGTTGACTTCGGGTTTGCTAAGAAGATCAGGGCAGGGCAGAAGACCTGGACCTTCTGTGGGACTCCTGAATATGTCGCACCTGAAGTCATTTTGAATAAAGGCCATGATTTCAGTGTGGATTTTTGGTCCCTCGGAATCCTTGTGTATGAACTGCTTACAGGAAAGTATGTCCCAGGAGTGGATTCTTCTGACTTAGATTGAGGGTCATATTGGGTTCATAAGGTGTATGCTTATAAAATGAGAGAGGGGCCCATGACTCAAGGGTTGTACACAACTCTTGTCCTACATCTGAGAATTGTTTCCACTTCATCTTTGGGTATGCAAGAAACAGAGAAGGATTGGAGTAGAACAGCCCAGATAGCAAAAAGGGATGGTACATGAACCACACTCTGCTCACCATCAGTTGCAATTGCTGATTGTTTTTCTCAAGATGTGAGGTGCCCTTTGTATGGCAACTAATTCAGCTGTGTTTCATGGCAAGGCTGCCAAAATTGTAGCTCATCAGTCTTATATTTGTGCCCTCCTTTGAAGGGATAGAGCTAAAAATATGGATTTTTTTTCTTTACATTGGGACATTTGAAGGAGCCAGTGTATACTGTAAGCCTTGCAGAAGACTTAAAGAATCTATAGAAAGCCACTTTGGTCTAGTGCAGGCATGTCAAACTGCCGGCCCGCGGGCTGGATGCATCATACTAAAACTGCGCCCACCCCATTGCCGGCAATGGGGAAAAAGTTGCAATACGTCGTGCGATGTCACATGACATCGAGAGTTTGACATGCCTGGTCTAGTGGCTAAGGCACCAGGCTAAAAAGCAGGAGACTGTGAGTTCTAGTCCCGCCTTAGCTATGAAAGCCAGCTGGGTGACTTTGAGCCATCTCTTTCTCAGCCCCTCACAGGATTGTTGTGGGCGTAGAAGGAGCAAGGTGTGTTTGTTACGTTCGGTGCCTCAAGTTTAAAAATAATAAAGATGGGATACAGATAAATAAATAAAACATTAGTCTTTAAAATCTCTAAACCCACTCCCAAAATATATGTCATGTGCAGGAAATGAAGAGTCCAGGCAATTCAAAAAGAATATAGCTTTATTGTATGCTAATGCTCTACAAAAATCTGAACTACTAATGGTCAAAGCAAATAGATAGTAGATGTGAGTCAACAGAATTCAAGGTGGGATGGACTTAGATCTCCTGTGGTGTGAAGGAACTGGAGACTGATGACGTGCTTGACCCCTTTCCGTGGGCTCAGCCTGGTCATCTCCTACAACAATGGTTCCCAAACTTTTCTATACCCTGCACCCCTAGAACGCTTCTGATATATTCTCGCACCCCTTACAAAAGTTCGAAATAACAGCAACAAATTATGCATATACGCTATAATTTTGAAAACCCAAGTTTTCGCACCCCCTGGAATATCGTCTCGCACCCCCAGTTGGGAACCCCTTGTCCTACAGTATAGCTTGTCTCCACTCAGTTTTGAAGTGTACTCCTGATATGCTCATAAATTCTCATCCAGGATTTATTTTGTACTTCCTTTAGCTAATGGAAGTGACATTTCTCTGTTTTACAAGGAGGGGGAATAAATGCTATGGGAGTATCTGCAATTAGGCTGTCCTTATAACTGCAAGACTAAAAGTGTGTAGCTGGGAAGGTGTCTTCCCAAGTTACAGGCTATTGTAGGCAGATAATCCTGGGCCAGAAAGAACTAATAGTCTTATGTCTATGGAGATTCTCAGTCATCCAGATCTTGGTTGTCCAGAAGGTAATTTTTCAAGAGGCAACTGGACTTCGGGGTTTTTTTGTTTTTGTTTTTGAAGACGTTTTGCTTCTCATCCAAGAAGCTTCTTCAGCTCTGAAGAAACTTCTTGGATGAAAAGCGAAACATCTTCAAAGAAAAACAAGAAAGTACAGTTTCCTCTTGAAAAAGCACCCTTGGGGCAACTAACAGTCTTGATTGAAACTAAACATTAAGAAAACCAAGATCATGGCGTCTGGCCCTCTCAATTCCTGGCAAATAGATGGGGAAGAAATGGAGGTTGTGACAGATTTTATTTTCCTGGGCTCCAAGATCACTGCAGATGGGGACTGTAGCCAAGAAATTAAAAGACGCTTGCTCCTGGGGAGGAAAGCCATGGCAAATCTAGACAGCACACTAAAAAGCAGAGACATCACCCTGTCAACAAAAGTGTGAATAGTCAAGGCTATGGTCTTCCCAGTTGCAATGTATGGCAGTGAAAGTTGGACCATAAAAAAGGCCGAGCGCCAAAGAATTGAGGCCTTTGAACTATGGTGCTGGAGAAGACTCCTGCGAGTCCCTTGGACTGCAAGGCGATCAAACCGGTCAGTCCTAGAGGAGATCAACCCTGACTGCTCTTTAGAAGGCCAGATCCTGAAGCTAAAACTCAAATCCTTTGGCCACCTGATGAGAAGGAAGGACTCACTGGAGAAGAGCCTAATGCTGGGAAAGATTGAGGGCAGTAGAAGAAGGGGACGACAGAGAATGAGGTGGCTGGATGGAGTCACTGAAGCAGTAGGCGTGAGCCTAAATGGACTCCAGAAGATGGTAGAGGACAGGAAGGCCTGGAGGAATGTTGTCCATGGGGTCGCGACGGGTCAGACACGACTTCCCAACTAACAACAACAAAACAAAAAAAAACAGTCTTGATTCAGAGATCCTGGTATTAGGCTGTACTCAGCCTTGACACTTCCTGAGTATAAATATCAATCCTCAAATTTTGGTTCAACCTAACTACAGGTAGTCCTTTACTTACAACCATTCATTTAGTTACTGTTTGAAGTTACAACAGCACTGAAAAAAGCGATTTATGACCATTTTTCACACTTAACGATCATGGCAGCATTCCCCATTGTCAGGGTGATCAAAACTGAGACGCCTGACAACTGATTCATATTTATGATGTCCCGGGATCATGTGATCACCTTTTACAACCTTCTGACAAGCAAAGTCACTGGGGAAGCCAGATTCACTTTACAGTCATGCTACTAACTTAATATCTGCAGTGATTCACTGTGTAACAACCGTGGCAAAAAAGGTTGCAAAATGGTGCAAAACTAACTTTACAACTGTCTTGCTTAGTGGCATAAATTTTGGGCTCAATTTTGGCTGTAAGTTGAGGACTACCTATGAATCCCCCCTAAAAATTCTCTGAAACACAAAACACACCTTATGAGAAAACCAGTTTGCGATTAATCTGAATCCTGTCTTTGTTTAGAGGAACAGCCAGGGGTAGGCAACCTTGGCTCTTTTATGACTCGTGGACTTCAACTCCCAGAATTCCTGAGCCAGCATGGCTCAGCTTGGAAACTCTCCCTTTCCCCTCAGCATGGCTGGCTCAGGAATTCTGGGAGTTGAAGTCCTCGAGTCATAAAAGAGCCAAGGTTGCCTACCCCTGGCCTAGCATGTGAGGAAAAAATGCCTGGGTTCAACACACAATTTCTTTTTTCCATAACCGTGTATTTTCTCTTCCTCCCCTTCCCTCAATTTTGAAATGACACCTACTGAAGTCCTCCCTTTACTGGAGTTGATCAAATGATGACCTACAATTTGATTTTAAAAGGCGTTGAGAGACTGGATTTCCCCAGAATAGTATCCAAGCGCCCCGAGGATTTGATTCGACGGCTTTGCAGGTGAGGGAAGAGCAATTGTGTTGCAGAGGTGTGAGGAGAATAATTGAGCGGGGTTGTATTTTCTTTAACACCCAATATCCAGCCAGATTTTAATCTAAAATCTTATGTTCATTGGTGTTATTCAACAGTGTAACTCCATACAGATCTATTTAGACCAGTGTTTCTCAACGGTGGCAACTTGAGGATGGGTGGACTTCAATTCTCAGTATTCCCACATGAAGTGAAGTGTTTCTGACATTTTTCATCATGGCGTTAAGCTAACGCAGCAGTCATTAAGCAAATGTAGCAGTCATTAAGGGAATCCACTCAGTCGAAAGCTGTTTTTTGTTAACAACTAGCAAAAAATGTTGCAGATCGTAGTCACGTGACCACAGAGGTGGATAAGTGATATAACTATTTACAATCGCTCGGAGGTGCTTTACAGGCCGTAAAGGACCTCTTTGGTGGCCATAATAAATGTAAACACTCATTAAGTGACCCAGTCATTACTCAAGGACTACCTGTATAATAGCTTCAGCAGAATTTATTGCTGTTCTGTTCCCATTTTTCAAACAGATTGCACACCATAAATCTTCATTTCTGTGCCCTGAATGATGTTTCACATAATCATACTCTTAGTCTCTTGCTTTTAATTAACCCACAGCAATTTCAATTATATATATAGGGATGCGGTGCCTCAGTGGGTTAGGACGCTGAGCTTGTCGATCAGAAGGTCGGCAGTTTGGCGGGTCGAATCCCGAGTGCCGCGTAGCAGAGTGAGCCTCTGTTACTCATCCCAGCTTCTGCCAACCTAGCAGTTCAAAAGCACGTAAAAATGAAAGTAGAAAAATAGGGACCACTACAGTGGGAAGGTAACAGCGTTCCATGAGCCTTTGGCGTCTAGTCATGCCGGCCACATGACCACGGAGACGTCCTCGGACAAGCGCTGGCTCTTTGGCTTTGAAACGGAGATGAGCACCGGCCCCTAGAGTTGGAAACGGCTAGCACGCATGTGCAGGGGAACCTTTACCTTTATATATATCATGGGAAGACTTGGGCCTTGGGCTGTCAAACCACTAATGTGCAAGGAAGCTGTAAATCAATCTTGTGGATCACTTTTGGCTGTTACAAATTAATATCTGATTATTTGAGGGCCTATATGGGAACTGCTTCAGACCCATTGATATATACTGTAATTGTCCTAACAGATAAGTCATTCGTTTTAATCCTCTGATGAGAGATTTGCATTTTTTTCAAATGACACCAAGCTTGGATGTGTGTGTGTGTGTCTGTGTGTCTGTGTGTGTTTATGTGTGTGTATGTATATGCACACATACATACATTGCCTTTTTCAGAAGGCAACTGGACTTTCTTGTTTTTCTTTGAAGATGTTTCGCTTTTCATCCAAGAAGCTTCTTCAACATCTTTGGGATCAATTCCTGGAGAATAAGGCTATTAATGGGCAAAGCTCTATGCCAATTTTCTGGTCACCCATATATACCAACAACCTCAGTGAACTTGTAGATTTCTTTGTCTTCAAGTTCCATGCTCCTTTCCCATAGCAGACATGGCATCTAAAATATCTGCTCAAACAATCATATATGCACACCAGCCAGAAGGATTGGAGATCCTTCAGCTGCCCCACAGGTTATCCGTGGATAGTACAATGTATAGTAAAGTGTTAAACCTGGGAAGATACACAATTTGGTGTGTTACCAGGTCAGCCCTGTCACCAGGTTTCTCTTTGTTTTGAGCTCAGCCCACCTCAAGTTACTGGATAAGAAAAAATAAGAAGACATCCCTGTACACTCCCCTTCAGCTCCCAAAGAAAGAATATAAATAATAATAATAACCATGGTAATAATAAACTGATTCACTCCCAACCACCTTTATCCTGCAAATCAAACGGGGGATACTCAAGTCTCTGAGGTGCGCCAGGAAATTGATGATGAAGTTGTGTAGATATTTTCTAAATTATAAAGTGTGTGTACTCATCCTCTTCCTCTCTCTCTGTCTCTTACCCACAAATGTATGCTAGACAAAGTCCTACAGAGCGATTAGGAAATCTGAAGAATGGAATCCATGACATTAAGCGGCACAGGTAAATTTTATTTGTTTGTTAATTTATATGTTAATTTATATGTTTATTAAATTTATTGGCTGCCCATCCTACCACAGGGTAAAGGTTTAAAGATTTGGGTGGTAATCAATGAAGAGTTTGTACATAAGTTCTCTTATTTTACTGCTGCCATTGCTTTTAATGCTTAAGAGAAGAGTTTGTAACTGTGGCCCTCAGGCCCAATTAACAGTCAGGCTGATTTCATGTACAATTGTACAGTATATCTTGGCCTCAGTTCAGATCCCAAATGCAGGAGACCAGTGAAGATCACTAGTTAGTGTCTGAAGCTTTCAACAAAGAGAAGATACTATCAGGAGCAGGAAGAAGAGATAACAGTATGGAAAGCTGCCCCCACATTTTGGCTGTAGACCCCAATTGCTTGTTTGACCTGAGTATGGCAGATGGAGGGACGCGGTGGCTCAGTGGGTTAGGACGCTGAGCTTGTCGATCAGAAGGTCGGCAGTTTGGCGGGTCGAATCCCAAGTGCCGCGTAGCAGAGTGAGCACCTGTTACTCGTCCCAGCTTCTGCCAACCTAGCAGTTCGAAAGCATGTAAAAATGCAAGTAGAAAAATAGGGACCACTACGGTGGGAAGGTAACAGTGCTCCGTGCGCCTTTGGCGTCTAGTCATGCCGGACACATGACCATGGAGACGTCCTTGGACAAGCGCTGGCTCTTCGGCTTTGAAACGGAGATGAGCACCGGCCCCTAGAGTCGGAAACGACTAGCACGCTTGTGCGGGGGAACCTTTACCTTTACCTTTTATGGCAGATGGTCCCCAATAGAGAAGCTGCATAACTGCACTCAGTAACTGCAAAAAGGCTAAACATATCCTGGCATTAACAGAAAGGCAGGTAACCCTAAACTCTGGTAGTACAGTGGCATGTGGGAATGACCTTGGAAGATATGACGAAGAGATACAAACAGGACAACTGGCATGCAAAAGGTTTCTTGGCCCACAGAAGGAGGAAGAGCATAGGAAACATTTCAGAAGGAAATTTCTCCCCGTCCCCCCCTCTGCTATTTTTCAGAGAGTAAAAGGGGAGGAAGGGAGAAATACAGGTAGTCCTCAACCATTAGTTTAGTCACCATTCGAAGTTACAATGACACTGAGAAAAGGTGATTTATGACTTTGTAGCATCCCCATGGTCACCTATCACAATTCAGACACTTGTCAACCGGCTCGTATTTATGACGGTTGTGGTGTCCCGGGGTCATGTGATCTTTTTTTGTGACCTGAGAAGCAAAGTCAATGTGGAAGCCAGATTCACTTAACAGCCATGTTACTAACTGACAGTTCATTGTTATGATTCACTTAACAACTGTGGCAAGAAAGATCATAAAATGTTGCAAAATTCACTTTTATCAACTGTCTTAGTTAGCAACAGAAATTTTGTGCTCAATTGTGGTCATAAGTCAACCTATATTTTGGGGTTTTGCAAAATTCTCTGTTAATGTAGCCTTAGAATAAGGTAGAATTAGCTCATCAAGTCATGTTTCCCCTCAGGACTAGCTAGAAAAGCTGGTATCCATCTTGCAAGACTAAAGATACAAATCTCCCACCATTGCTTTTAGCCCTGATAAGAGCTTCTTTCTCCACCCGGTATGCAGCTGCAGGTTTCACCGTCTCTTATCTAATCAATCCCTAGATAGGATCGCTTCTGCTGTTTCTCACAATCATCCCCATGTACCATTATAACAGTCCACTGGTAGAAAACATAGGGCAGACAGATTTGGGTGTGTAACAGGGAGGATTTATTATGGACGTATTTATTATGGACCTTTGACAGTTGACAGAACACTGCAGCCCTTGAACAGAAAAAAATATTCTCCAATATCCATCCCTACTTTAACAGTAAGATGCAGTGGCAGGTTTGTTTGGGACTCTAAGTGTGACACCAGTTAAATAACTGTCTTGCTGTTTAACCTTCCATTCTAGGTGGCTGAATGGTTTTAATTGGGAAGGACTCAAAGCAATGAAGTTGTCATCACCCCTCAAAAGAGAGGTACTCAACCAGTCCCTTTTAAATTAATGATCAGCTACATGCACAAGCCAGTGTCTCATTTTTATAAGGAACAGTATTACTGGAGTTCCCCTTTAAGATATGTGTTATGAAGATGCCACAGAGGTACTGTTCCCTCCACGCTAATGTGGGTCAATGGGGACAGAGTTATTATATTGTGGACATATCAACAATGAGTTGGTTGGCTCATTTCATCCCTTATAACTCCAAATATACCTAATTATGACATAGTTGAAATAACACAACCTAGTCAGTTATGTTGTAGGGGCACCTATACAAATTAATTTCTTTTGACCATCTAATCCTCCAAGAAAAATCTGGAATGTCCAGAAGAGGAAGCCTTTCTGTTACAGACCTCACTGGCAAAGCCTGGCATTATACAACACATCTCCGAACACAGATTGGCTGTAATCCCCAATCCATACCCATGGTTGCCTAGTCAGCCAATGGGAAAGAGGCTTGTAATGAAATGAAGTCTTGCCAAGACCTTCCCATGCAAGGCCTGATGGGATATCAGGCAGAAATGGCAGAAATTGGATCCAAAGGGATAGGTGGGCATGGGCTTTATTGTGATTGTCGCGTGTGAAGCCCAACATAAGGCATAATACAGTTTGTGTTGTAGATTAGATCTGATGGGATCTGGTAGCAAAATTATCTCTTGTAAGGTTTTGTTCAAGTATGCTTAAAAGGGGGCTGATGGCTCAGCAGTTTAAAGACGCTAAATGTGTCAGCTGGAAAGCTTTGTGAAGGTCTCAGTGCCAGACCTTCCTGGTCAAATGAAACCCATTCTTAACAGTTTGAAAGCATGCAAATGCGAGTAGATAAATAGGTACCACTTTGGTGGAAAGGTAACAGTGAAATGGAGATGAACACCTTAGAGTTGGACACACCTGGACAGGGAAACCTTCAACCTTTTACTTCAAATGTGTGCTTATACCATAACTCTTTTATAGCTTTCAGGTCCGATGGACTACAGCCACTTTGACAGATATCCACCTGAACAGGGAGTTCCACCCGATGAACTTTCAGGCTGGGATAAAGATTTCTAAGAAGAAGGCTAGCGATGTAATTGTTCTCATTCACAGGTTGTCTGCAGCGATGGTACACGTACTTGTTCAGGGCACAGCCGAGATGCACTGAAATTGCATTTAAAATTCAAAGGACCACGGATCGCTCTCTGATTTTCTCTGTAAATTCCCAACCCAAAGTATTGCATTGGGAAGCTGTGCCTTCCGAGCAGCAGAACGAAAAGGAGCCGTGACCAGCAGTTTAACGCCCTGCCAAATTACAATTTAAATTCCACAATCGTCTCCTTCGGAAGTGTGCGTGGCCCATTTATGACATCAGCATCTATGCTGTAATGTGCTTTGCATAAAATGCCTCGGTGAGCAATCCTGGATCAGACGAGGAACAAAGGAGCGTGTGGGGAATGCTGGAAAGAGAGTAGCATTTAAATAGCTTTGTGAAGGTCTCAGTGCCAGACCTTCCTGGTCAAATGAAACCCATTCTTAACAGTGGATGATTCCTGAAAACTAAAAACGTGCCTCTGAAATCTTTTCCCTTAAAAAACAAATCTTAAAATTAAGGCATGTTGCTCTTACAAAAGCAAAAACACATAGATGTAAAAATGCAGGAAAGAAAAATAAACCAATGCCACAAGAGGGGGGGGGGAAGTAGTAAAAACTAGATGTACAGTACATGCATAGACACACACGTGTATTTGGTTTATTTTCCATAGATGAAGTGTGTGTCTTATCTCCTATAGACACACACAAACACATTCACATTTTCACAGAAAATTTCTGTTTCTGTTATTTGTATTCTAGTTTCTATTCTTTCAGGGAGGAAATGGATCAATGCAGTTGTAACGAAGCATTTGATGACCAGTTAGACTCAATTCAATCGTTACTGAAAAATTATTTCCATAAGTAGTCATTTCTGTATGTTTCACTTAATTCTGTAAAGATATGAACGGAGATTTATGTTTATAGCTAGTTTTTGGACATAATGTTTAAAAAAAATGGAGCGCCGTAGGTATGCACTGTAATAGAAATATGTTTTTTAAAAGGTTAGACTTTGCCGAGTCCCCTTGTGCAGGAATCTTTTCTGAACTCCGTAGTATTTTAAAATCTTTTCTTAATGCTTGCTCCCTTTTTTTCTAGATCTGCCCATGTCTGATCTACCAACTGCATGTACCTAAACAGGGCTATGGTCAAAAAAATCAAGATGGATTGGATATGACAGTGCAATCCAAGCTCCACCTGCTTTTTTAGGTGAATCACAAAAGCAACACACACTGCAAACAGGCAGAGCATTATTTTGACAATTTTGACCATACCCCGCAGACATCTTTGAACCTGAGGCTGCTTTTCTTGATAATGATAATCATTATCTTATTGGCCTGAGGGGTGATCTCTTTTCAGAGCTTTAAGTATTCTTTGTGGGGATGATTTATAGTAGGTAACTCACTCAGACAATGGATTATTTGGAATTCAAGCACACTAGCCACATGAGAGGCTATTTATAAAGACAGAGATCCTGTCTGTTTTGGTTTTTTTTTAAAAAAAAAGTTCTGTCTTCCAGTTTTAAAAATAAACCAATCAAAATTAGTAATCAAAGATTTTATTTTGTGATAGAGCAGTGGCTTGAATGTAGGGGTATAGGATCATTGGGCGAATCCTGAGTCTGCATCCTGGCCATTAGCATAATGTAGTTGACAAGGGATCCATCGGGATCTAGACCGAACTTTTGTGGAATATGCTAAGGAAATGAAGCTTGGATCTTTTGTATGCCTAGTGAATGCTCTATGCGTGCTGAAATGGATCCTTCTTGATCCATTCTAATAGTGGTTCTGCAAAATAAGGGGTGGGTGGGAATTCTGCACTTTTACAGAAATAGTTAAATGATCTCAGGAGTTTGGGCTGCAAAGCATCTCTGCTAGTTGAATGTAACAGTATTTCCATCCAATGTAATTCATTTTTATTTAGATTCTCTCAAACAGGGATGGTTTTCCCAAATGACCATTTGTCGTACTGGCTTGGCCTGATGGAAATTTATTTTTTTTAATTCCATTTATATCCCGCCCTTCTCCGAAGACTCAGGGCGGCTTTACAAACTTAGCAGTTTGCAAAGCTACAGAAGTCTTACTTTGATTTAAAGGAATTCCCTAGATGCCAACTGGTACCCATTAGTTATACCAAAGACTGCGCATTGTCACCAAGACATCTGTAATTTTTGCCCTGTTTTGGAACTTTTCAAAATGTAAAGGCTGTAAAATATTTTTTTTTAAAAAACAACAAAGTGCTTTCCCTCTATTTATTTGTATATAAATGCATATACGTTTGAGAATATTTTTAATGAGCACAGGAAGGCACATTTTATTGCACAGTGCAGAGAGCAAGAGACAGCCCTTGTCCTTTTTAATATCTGTCAAATGCATTGATTTCTTTGTGTGCATAAATAAATCTGTTCTACAACATCTTGCATTTCATTGGGTTGTATTTTTCCATGTTGTCATAAGGGGTAAGTCAACTTTGGCTTCTGGCACACTGCTGTCTTTTCCAGAAATGGGAGTTCAGAAGGGACTTTTCTGCAAATTAACGCAAATGATGGGTTGTGAAAACCAGGACCGAAAATGGGTAAACAGCCTTTCACAAAATAATAACAATAACAGTTGTTGTTATTGCTGACAGCAACCCGTGTCAACCATCAAAACCAGTCAATTTGAATGTTCAGTTGACTGAGGTTCATGTTTAATGAATAAAAGATAATAATAATAATAATAATAATAATAATAATAATAATAATAATAATAATAATAATAATAGAAGGGACCTTGGAGGTCATCTAGTCCAACCCCCTGCTCAGGCAGGAAATCCTATACCATTTCAGACAAATGGCTGTCCAGTCTCTTCTTAAAAACTTCCAGTGTTGGAGCATTCATCGCTTCTGGAGGCAAGTCGTTCCACTGATTGATTGTCCTCACTGTTAGGAAGTTTCTCCTTAATTCCAGGTTGCTTCTCTCTTTGATCAGTTTCCAACCATTGTTTCTCGTCCTTCCCTCCAGTGCTCTGGTGAATAACATTGACCCCCTCTTCTTTGTGGCAGCCCCTCAGATACTGGAATACTGCTATCATGTCTCCCCTATTTCTTTTCTTTAGACTAGCCAAACCCAAGCCCCACAGCCGTTCTTCATATGTTTTAGTCTCCAGGCCTTTGATCATCTTACTTGCTCTTCTCTGAATTTTCTCCAAACTCTCAACATCTTTTTCATTAGCTTCCATCCATTGCTTCTTGTCCTGCTTTCAGGTGGTTTGAAGAACAGCTTGACTCCTTCTTTTTTGTGGCAACCCCTGAGAGATTGGAACGCTGCTGTCATGTCCCCCCTCGTCCTTCTCTTCCTTAAACTAGACATACCCAATTCCAGCAACCGTTCCTTATAAGTTTTAGCCTCCAGTCCCCTAATTATCTCTGTTGCTTTTCTCTGTACTCTTTCTAGAGTCTCAACATCTTTTTTTACATCGTGGTGACCAAATGACAGGAATCCAGTCAAATTTCCCATGCATATGTTCGTTGTCTGTAATGGGCGGGTTTTTTGTGGAAACTGGAAATCAGACATTAGTTTCTTTTTTTTTAAAAATCCCATTTATATCCCGCCCTTCTCCAAAGACTCAGGGCGGCTTACAATCTAAAGCACAAATCAATGTGCTTAGCAATAGCCTTCATTCTATATATATGCCTGCTTATTAAGGCAAATGTCACAAATCACGATCACAGGGCCACAGGATATGAATGCTGGCCAGCTGCTGAGCAGCCAAAATGCAATCACGTGATGATAAGGGTGGCCCGCCATGAGAAATTCGATTCCAGGTTGTAGGTAGACCTTGGGAGGTCTGTCGTAACTTCGAACAATCACTAAGCCACCAGTTGTACGTTGAAGACTTATCTGTGCGTGTGCCTTGTAACAGTTTTGTAACGCATTGTAGCAGTGCTGTTCAGAGGAGGTGTGTATCAAAATCTGCAAGATGAAAAGTGCAGCATTGTGATCCAAGGTCCATTCCTTGTATGTATGTATGTATGTATGTATGTATGTATGTATGTATATATGTATGTGTATGTATGTATCAATGTTGCATGCATATATGAAAAGGGCAGACGTTCAGGGCACTTTCACCTGACTTCTTGCAGATTTTGAACCTTCCTCGTAGACATTTCTGCATTCTCTAGATTAGAAGTGCTAAAGATGTCTAGGGAGATTCTTGGTCATCCAGGTCCTGGTTGTCCCAAAGGTGCTTTTTCGAAAGGCAACTGGCCTGTCTTGGTTTCTTTCCTTGAAAACGTTTCTCTTCTCATCCGAGAAGCTTCTTCACTTCTGGCTGAATAGTGGAGAATGGAAGGATATATATTCCTTGCAGTCATCTGGTACTCTCTCTGAAAGTCGTTGAGGCCACCTGGAGGTTCATCTATGCCAGGGGTCTTCAAACTTGGCCCTTTTATGACTTGTGGACTTCAACTCCCAGAATTCCTCAGCCAGCATGCCTGGCTGAGGAATTCTGGGAGTTGAAGTCCACAAGTCATAAAAGGGCCAAGTTTGAAGACCCCTGATCTATGCCCTCGGGGTCACCAGAATAGTGCAAATGGGTGTGGGACCTTCTTTCAGCAGTTCCAAGAAAGTTTCACACCCATTTTCACTGATTCAGGTGACCCTGAGGGCACAAGACAAAGCCCCAAGGGGCTTCAACGGCTCTCAGAGACAGTGCTAACGACCAGATGACTGCAAAGAACAATGATCCTTCCATCCTCCCCGCATTCCTGCCAGAACCGATGAAGCTTCTTGGATTTGAAACGAAACATCTTCAAGGAAAAAAACAAAGTCCAGTTGCCTTTTGAAAAAGCACCTTTGAGACAAGTGCAAAAGATGCGCCATGTTAACCTAAGAGAAGCTATGTTTCTTTTTTTTAGCTCCAGTTTAACAACGATTCTTCATCTTTTAATGCAATAAAATAGCCACAACTATTGACAAGATACTGTATATTAGAAAGCTAACATCTATGGCCGTTTAAATCCCTGATATGTTCCTTTATATTATCCCCTTTCAGTCCTTTTTCAGCTTCGTCTTTGTATATTTTCTTTAAAATGTCCAATAACAACAAAACTGGATATTTGGAAATTAAAGCTGCATTTTATTTCATTTGATTTTTTTTAAAAAAAGCTACTTAATGAAACAACCACCTCTTTTTCCCACCATGTAAGAGTTTAGGCGCAAAACCCAGGAGGCCACTAGCAGATGCTCGTATAATATTGTCATCGCACTAACCTGAAGCCAATTTCTCCCTCTAAATTCCTGAATGGTACTTGAGAGACAGTAAACACCTTTTGAGATTGTGTTTATTTTGTTAATGAAAAATAATTTTCCATCCATCTTCCCGGCAAGCTCCTATTAATCGGCCTAGTACTTTATGAAGCATTCTGACACCTGGATATCAAAATAACAGGGTTTTAGAACATAGAACATAGAATAATTAACATGAGAATTAAAGACTTTTTGGAATGGTTAATGGAGGATTAGGAATTATGGTTGCTCCACAAAGCTAAAGTCCTCTTCTAAACCTCTTCACATAGAACATAATGAATGAATGAATGAATGAATGAATGAATGAATGAATGAATGAATGAATAAGACCTAGTTGGAAGGGATCTTGGAGGTCTTCTAGTCTAACCCCCTGCTCAGGCAGGAAACCCTATACCATTTCAGACAAATGGTTGTCCAGTCTCTTCTTAAAAACTTCCAGTGTTGGAGCATTCACAGCTTCTGGAGGCAAATCGTTCTACTGATTATTCTGTCAGGAAATTTCTCCTTAGTTCTAGGTTGCTTCTCTCCTTGATTAGTTTCCATCCTTTGCTTCTTGTAGTCTAGTTGTTGGTTAATCCTATATCTTATCTAGTCAGTGGGAGGGAATTCAAAGTTTATTACAGGATGTCCTGGCTACATGCCAGGGTTGTAAAATTTATTTATTTATTTATATTAAAATCCTTTGCCTATCAAGCATCATGCACGCATCAATTAGCATCTGTAACCATGCCTAGCTGATATGGGGAACTATTCCTTTTTACCTACGAGAATGGACAAATATGAACATGTGAACATGACCAGATGTTTCTACTGCAAACGTAAATCTGCTTCGAATTCCCGGACAATAAATATTTCTTTAAAACCATTTCGCTGAGTTTATGCTATCTGGATCAGGACTATAACACATCTCAGTTCACAGTTCCAGAATAAGAAGGTTGTTAGAAACACAAGATAATATGTGTGAAACACTTTACCTGTGGTTGAAATAATACAGGAATTGTAAATGAACTCTGAAGAATAGCTGCCTTTTAGTTTTCCTCTTTTTTCACTAAAATATTCCTAGAGTAAAGTGGTGGTTCCACGAAAATCAGTAGGATTTTACTTCCACAAAGACTACTTAGAACTGTGAATGAGAAGCAGTTATTTAGAGGAACCATTATTTTAGTTCTGTGGCAGCCAGCCTAAATCCTGTCTGGACTAATTTGTCCACGCGGGTTTTCCTCTTAGCTGAGTAGTACAAAAAATGATAGCTTGGCTTTTATAACAACGCTTTTGTAAACCCAATGTTACATCTAGCTTTGCATCTAGAAATGGATTGTAAACCAAAGATGACTCTGAATGAAATATTACTGTGCTCCCACATAAAAACACAGTGCTAATGAATCCTAGTGTTCAAGAGGTTTGCTAGTAACACAAGACACCCGTTCAGTTGTGAAGGTTATTTGCCAAGAGAATTCAAGTAGTAAGCACCATTTCATGGTAAACCAGCACAGTCTCAGTCATAGAAATGAGATGTCTACTCAAAATCCAGTAAGAAACTCTAAAGCAAGAGTGTCCAACTTTGGCAATGTTAAGACTTGTGGACTTCAACTCCCAGAATTCCCCAGCCAACATGGCTGGATGGAGAATTCTGGGAACTGAAGTCCACAGGTCTTAAAGTTGCCCAGGTTGCATACCCATGCTTTAAAGCCTTTTTATCTGCCTATACTTATTCATCAGGTGACGAAAGCAATCTCCTTAAAAGGACAGACATCTGCCAGGGTGCTTCTTTCCAAACCTGGCAATGTTGGCTCATGGCTTCAGAGACCAAGCTGAAAGTTTGTTTTATAACAAAATGATGCCAGAATGGAAAGCTACAGTATGCTTTGGGTTTTACACAAAGTATGCCAATCCATGGCTTCCTTACTTGTGTCTTCTTTATTATTTAATGCATAGGTTGACTCAGTCTGCTTATTATTAAAAAAAACTGGTTGACTTCCGAATATCTGATAATTGTAAGGCTTACAGGGAGGCCTGGATTTACAATTGTGTCCAAAATTAGTGCAGGTTCGCATCCCACCAGGCTCAAGGTTGACTCAGTCTTCCATCCTTCCGAGGTAGGTAAAATGAGGACCCAGATTGTTGGGGGCAATAAGCTGACTTTGTAATAATGCCGCTTGGGGGGGGGCTGAAAGCCCTAATAAGCAGGCATATACATAGAATGAAGGCTACTGCTAAGCACATTAATTTGTGCTTAGATTGTAAGCCGCCCTGAGTCTTCGGAGAAGGGCGGGATATAAATGGGATTAAAATAAAAAATAAATAAATAAAATTTCCATCACTAAGCAGGACATTTGTTGAGTTTTGCCCCATTTTACAACCTTTCTTTGCTCATCAGAAGTTTGCAAAAGATGATGAAATAACCCCAGGACACCACAACTGTCACAAGTACATGCCAGTTTCCAAGTGCATGAATTTTGTTCACATGCCCATGGGGGGGGGCGGTGCTGCAAAGGTCGTAAGTGTGAAAAACTTAAGTCACTTTTCTTCAATGCCGTTGTAACTTTGAATTGCCCCTAAACGTAAGTTGAGGACTTCCTATAACTAGTTTGAAACAAGCAATGTCCCATTATGCCAGCACAATCAGTTACACATAACATTTTACAGAACTAAGCCAGTTATTTATAAGTGCATGTATTCATATACCTTGCCTTCTCTATTCTCGCCACTCATCTTTCCATAAGATCTGGATCACCTGGCTGAACAGAGGTAATTCATTGGGGGAGGGTGCCTTGTGTCAGTTGGTCACTTCAGGATAATGCAGAGATTCCTTCTCTCCATGGGTCCCTTTGGGGCTGCCATCTTTTTTCCCCCTCTTGATGGAAAGCACTGGGCCTAACTTCCTCTGGCCTGCATTTTTAGCGTGCCTGTGTAGCATCAATTATTTTCTAACATATTGCAAACCTCTTCAGGGACTTTCTTGGTTTTTCCACGAAGACATTTTGCTTCTCATCCAAGTAGCTTCTTCAGTTCTGACTGCAACTTCCGTCAGAACTGAAGAAGCTTCTTGGACGAGAAGCAAAACATCAAGGAAAAACAAAGACAGTCCAATTGCCTTTTGGAAAAAAAACACATTTGGGACATAGCAGAGCCCGTTGCTGGCCCAGCTCCCCATAGCATCCATTTCTTAAGCATCCAGTATTGGTCTGGATCAGGGGTAGGCAACCTTGGCTCTTTTATGACTCGTGGACTTCAACTCCCAGAATTCCTGAGCCAGCATGGCACAGCTTGGAAACCTCTCCCTTTCCCCTCAGCGTGGCTGGCTCAGGAATTCTGGGAGTTGAAGTCCACGAGTCATAAAAGAGCCAAGGTTGCCTACCCCTGGTCTGGATGGTCCTTTGTGTATGCCAAACAGACAGATTTAATGTACATGTGCAGAATTTAAGTCACTTTGCCCTCCTAAGAATCTGAATGCTGTTTGAATAGCCTAGAGGGCAAATAACACATCTTACTGCTGAATAAATATGTATAAATAAGTATTATCTTAAAATTATACCTATTTTTGATGCCATGCTTTTTCCCTCCCTTCTATTTTTTTTCTCCCTTTGAAGTTTTAAATAGCTATTATCCCACGTTTGGATGAAAACCTTTAATGTACCTTGAAAATATAAAAAAGAGAGCTCTTTTCATCTCTTGAAAAGATTATCTATATAACGTTCCACCTGGCCCCGTCAACATGGGGAGAATTTTTTTTCCCCCAAAGGCTATTTTATGAAAAAAGATTCAGGCCTTCTTTCCCATTTCATTCCGCCCTTTGATGGAGTAATGGAGCATGAAGTCTTTCCTTCTCACAAACCCATTCTTTCTGATGAGTCATAAACTAGCCATAATTTTCATTGGATTCTCTCCAATAACTTGCTTCACAGGACTGTTATCAGTTTTAAAATCCAGTTTATAGCCTTTGCTTTCAGGCTTTCTCATCAGGTTCCCTCCGAGTGACTCAGCCCTCACCATATAGAAATGGTTACCTCAATTATTGGCCCTGTCATGGTTGGCTGTGGAAATGTATTATACTCATTGCTGGGGAGGGGATATTTCGAGGATGACAATTGGCTGTTAGAATCGAACAAATAGCCAGCTTAGTTCTGTAAAGTGTAATGTGTAACTGTGCTAACATAATGGGACTTTGCTTGTTTCAAACTAATTACAGGTAGTCCTCCACTTAAAACTACTCATTAAATAATAAAGAAGACACGAGTAAGGAAGCCATGGATTGGCATACTTTGTGTAAAACCCAAAGCATAGCTTTCCATTCTGGGTTGCCATCATTTTGCTATAAAACAGCTTGGTCTCTGAAGCCATGAGCCAACATTGCCAGGTTTGGAAAGAATTCCTGGCAGATGTCTGTCCTTTTAAGGAGATTGCTTTCGTCACCTGATGAATAAGTATAAAAAGGTAAAGTTTTCCCCGCACATCCGTGCTAGTCGTTTCCAACTCTAAGGGCCGGTGCTCATCTCCATTTCAAAGCCGAAGAGCCAGCGCTTGTCCGAGGACGTCTCCGTGGTCACGTGGCCGGCATGACTAGACGCCAGAGGCACACAGAACACTATTACCTTCCCACCGTAGTGGCCCCTATTTTTCTACTTGCATTTTTACGTGCTTTCGAACTGCTAGGTTGGCAGAAGCTGGGACGAGTAATGGGCGCTCACTCTGTTATGCGGCACTCGGGATTCGACCAGCCAAACTGCCGACCTTCTGATCGACAAGCTCAGTGTCTTAACCCACTGAGCTACCACATCCCTTACATGAATAAGTATAGGTGGGTAAAAAAAGGCTTTAAAGCAGGGGTATCCAACCTGGGCAACTTTTCTAGATGCAAAGCTAGATGTAACTTTAGTCACTCAAAACACTACACTAAAGTTGACATCCAAGGCCTCTTTATATAGGGAAACCAGATTCTTTTGTGGTCCGTGATCACCATTATGGTAAATTGTGAGCTTGCAATGTCTTGCAATCAAGGAATGTGATGGGCATTCTAGCGCCAATGAAAAATGAGGCTGAAAGACAGGATCATTAGCTACCAATTGCCATCTCATGTCTGTTCTATAGACCGCAATTCAATCCACCCGGAGGAACGAGGGCTTAGGAGCAACATTATGCAGAAGAGGTGGAGTTAAGAGAGTAATCAGTCTGGAGTCCTTACGTTGCCAAAAGTGATCCAAGACTAGCCTCTCTTGTATCCCTTTAACTCTTATCTAGCACCAATTTTGTATGACTCAAGTTGATTAGATTCCTGTGTATAGTCTTGAGCGATAAATCTTCTGAAGCTACAATTTTACATAAGTTACAAAGTTACATATAAGCCTGGTTTTTCACACCTGACCCATTGGTTTCTATCATATAAAAATGGAATTACTGTATTAAGAAGCCCAGCTTGACAGGGCCATCTCTTGTGCTCAAACGTGAAAGGGAAACCATGGCTCCTAGACAATAAAATAAAAGGTAAAACTTGGAACTCATCGTCTTCTGCTTTCTAGTCTGGAGCCTTAACCACTAGAGCAAACTGGGTGTAACATTAAGTTTTTAAAATTTTATTTATTTGCACAGTTGAATGATATTCTGTCTTTCTTCTCTGCCTCAAGGAGGCTAACTTTGCTCATTTTAACTCAGTTTTAATGTTGACAGTTATTATTTTAATGTTTTATCTTGTTTTTAATTGGATGTAAGCCGTTCAGGCCTTTGAACTATGGTGCTGGAGAAGACTCCTGTGAGTCCCTTGGACTGCAAGGCGATCAAACCGGTCAGTCCTAGAGGAGATCAACCCTGACTGCTCTTTAGAAGGCCAGATCCTGAAGCTAAAACTCAAATACTTTGGCCACCTAATGAGAAGGAAGGACTCACTGGAGAAGAGCCTCATGCTGGGAAAGGTTGAGGGCAAGAGAAGAAGGGGATGACAGAGAAGGAGGTGGCTGGATAGAGTCACTGAAGCAGTAGGCGTGAGCTTAAATGGACTCCAGAAGATGGTAGAGGACAGGAAGGCCTGGAGGAACGTTGTCCATAGGGTCGCGATGAGTCGGACACGACTTCGCAGCTAACAACAACAAGCTGTTCAGAGTTGTCTCTTGGTAAGATGGGTAGCTACTAACTTAACAATTGCAGTGATTCACTTAACTGGGGCAAGAAAAGTCATAAAATGGTGCAAAACTCAATGATTGTCTTGCTTAGCAACAGGAGTTTTGGGCTCATGTGGTCATAAGTCAAGGAAATGTGAATTAGGTAGCTTAGAATTAATGCAGAAAAAAATATTCTTCCACATCCCTCTCTTTAACAACTGTAAACTGTGATTTTGTCATGAGTATTTTTGTAGTTACTAGAAAATAAACAAGAATCCTAAATTTCATACTAAGCTGTTTTTCAAAAACACAATCTTGTAGACAATAATATGCAGTGGGGGAAAAAGCATTGTTAACTAAAGGAGAGAAACAAACAAATCAAACAAGCTTATATATTAGCAGAGAAAATATTCTTTTTTGTGATATACACATTTATGTTTGAAGGCAGATATATAGATATATAACTTTTCAAAATTAATATAAAAACTGCTGTGTTTTAAGGCTACTAAAATGCAGAAATTAATTAACATATGCATTAGAAATAAATTAAATGCATTGATAAAAGCTTCTTTCCATATACAAATATCTTTTGGCTTTTTAAAAACTTTACTGATGCCAACTGTACAAGCATTTATTCCTAAACAAAAAAAAATATACAAAAGTCTTTATATACATTTTACATAGACGAGGAGGTGGCAAGATTAATCACAAATGAATTGGTTGTTCATTTAGGCAGTATTCATCCTCTTGAATCTGCAACTCACCTCTCTAGAAATTAAAGCTGAAAAACCCCATTTACACTGCTACGGTTTTGCCTGAATGCAAGAAAATTGTCCCAGGCTTTCGGCAGAGTGTGGAAGGCACTTTCCATCTTCTGTAAGATGCAGAAGACGCAGTGGTAGATTTGAACCCAGATCCTAACCTCTCCAAACTTGGCAACTTCAAGACTTTTGGACTTCAACTCCCAGAATTCCTCATCCAGCCATGAAGTCAACAAATCTTAAAGTTGCCAAGTTTGGAGACCCAAGATCTATGTTCTACAAAGTTATGCTTGTGGTCACTGAGACGGGGGTGTGAAAAATGTCAAGATGGCAGTTAGGACAACTTTGAAGCCCCACCTGTTTTAAATGAGTTTTACATGCATGATGCGTGTAAAGAAGACAAGTGTTGAAAAATTGCCAGTTAACCTGGAAGGAGGGGTCAAATGAGGGCTTAGCTTGGAATCCTTGCACAGCCACAAGCAGTATAAACCTGACCTCCCCCCAAATCCATGAAACTTTATCTGGTCATTCCTGGGAAGGGGAGATTCTTATAATATGTGTGGCAAACCATAAAGCTACTGGCTTTGGCTTTTCATGACAAGTGATGGCAGCCTGCTTCTAATAGCTATGCTTCTATTGTGGCTGCCATCTTGACTGTTCCTCCATGGGCACCCCTTTCTGCAACACATATGGATACCGTATATTGGGACAACTGCCTCTAACTAACTTCACCACTGAAATAGATTCTGAGAGCAAAGCTGAGTTCATACATCTTGCTAAGCCACGATTTAATCATAGTTCATTAAATACATCACAATTCAGCTAGCTTATATAGCCACAGATCATCTTCACAAACTCCAATGGCTAAGTTCATACAGCGTGTTGAAATCAACCCAATACATCAAGGAATGGTATCTCAACTTTGATGATCTGGGTCCTAGTTAAGAACTTACCTGCTCCCTTCCCAAATGGGTCATGCATTAAACATATTTGCTATATTTTCTTTAATCCGTGACTTCACTTTGTAGAGATCATCACCCGGATAGGCTGAAATTTTATACTCATTACCCTGGAAGTTACTCCTACTGGGCCTTGAGTAGACAATTGTTTTATTTATACATATATCAAATTTACAAACCAGCAGTCTCTCTCACAGAGTGACTATTATGTCAGGTTCTCTATAGCAGGCTAATAAAAAGTCAAAATGGCAGCTTCAATCCTACAGGCATGGCTGCCATCTTGACTCCCTGCCCATAATATCCTGAAAATGTATAAGTTTCACAATTCCCATTGTGAAATGGTCATTACAATTATTGGCTACCATAATTGACTGACAAATTAAAATCTGCCTTCTTCTTCTTATCACTTCTTTCTGGTATTTACTACTGAGATAAGAGATCAAGGTTCAAGATTTTATAGCAAACAGAGATGTAAGGTATCTCGATCTTTACTAAATACGCATTTCTGCTCTCAGATAAAAAGTGCCTATAATTTTAAGAATGACAGCCTGGACTTATGTGAGGGGTAGAACAGAACACTACTGACATGGTATGCCAGGAAAACCAACACGTTAATTTTTGGTGTTTGTGTGTGTGGTGGGGGGGGTTAGACTATTTGAATCTTTGAAATATGAGAAGTAGGATCTTACTAGCTTATGGTATATTTTGAGTCTTCAGATAACCTAAATTAGAAAGCTTAGCTTCAAAAGCACAAGGTGGATATTAAATCTCCTTCACCATTACATTCTGGAAGAGTACATTGGAAAACCCGCAGCTTGGGTGAACGCTCTTCAAACATAGCATAAAAATATATATCGTGTTTTCCTGCTAATCTTCAGTTCCCGATGAATTCTTTCCAGTTTTCATTTTCCTATTTTCCCACCACCACCGAGACCTCCCCACATTGTTTGCCCCTATGGTGAGCTTTCCAAATGTCCTTCCCTATGCGCACAGTAGGAAAATTATAGTTGAGGAAACCTATTCCACGTTCCTTCTCAGCTCTTGCTTACTTATCCATTCATAAAACCGGACGACAATATGCTTTGGAAAATGGAAAGAGGAGAGGCTTTACGAAGCAACAAAGTCACCGTAGAAAAGCAGGAATATGTTATCTGCAGGCACAGGATTCCACTGTCATATTTGGATAAACTTTGAGTACCACGTTTTTGTTTTCATCAAAGAATAAAATGCTGAGAGGTGACATCTTGTCTGGAACACAGCAGGGCTCCGGGATGCCAGAAACCACCCCTACGGCTCTCACGATGCTCTGAATGGTTGCGTGGTTTGACGGCTTCAGGGCCTGTAGAGAAGAAGATAGATAAAAAAACTCAGTACATGGCCAACGGGGCACAAAACACCAGGTTCTTCACAGCAATGAATAATGGACAGATGTCTATAGCAAGGCTTTTCAACCAGTGGTACGGGTATCACCTGTGGTACATTGGCACCTGGCAGGTGGTACGTGACCATCCTAGAAAAGTGGTAGCAGGGGAGGGGAATGACCTGAACTGGTGGCAGCAACGCACAAGCCTGAGAGAGAGACGGCTGGAGCTGCAGGGATGTCAGGGCTCAGCGGAAGCGCCAGGATCAGCGCCAGGCTCCAGCTGGAGCTCGGTGCTGATTCTGGCACTTCTGCTGAGCCCAGAAGAAGCGCCAATCAGCTGGAATGTTGCAGCATCTCCCTGTGATTTAGATTCAGATGCTTGGCAACTGATTCATATTTATGATGGTCTCAGTGTCCCAGGGTCATTGTGAAGTGACCAAAACCTGCTGCAACCACCCAGCAGACGGGGGTAATAAAAACCAAACACCCCCACACACACACTGCCAATTCTCAACAGAAATGCTCACAACAATGAAAACCTTGGACAGGAGGAAGAGCGCTGCCGGGCGGGCGGGCAGGTGTCTTGCTCGGCTGTGGCTTGGAGGGGCACTTTTTTCAGTGCCATTGTAACTTTGAACAGTCACTAAGCGAACTGTTGTAAGTCGAGGACTACCTGTACTTCATCACTTTTTTCCTCTTTTTTTGTCATCAAGTTTTTGACACCTTGCTAGGCGACTGGTGGTACTTGGATGTCACCATATCCTAAAAGTGGTACAATGGGTGAAAAGGTTGAAAAGCCCTGGTCTACAGGAAGTCCTTGACTTACAACCGTTTGTTCAGTGATCTTATGTCAGGGACGTATGACCATTTTTCACACTTACATGTAGTGTCCCTGAGGTTATGTGATCAAAATTCGGACACTTGTCAATTGGTTCATATTTATGACAGTGGCAGTGTCCCGGGGTCATATGATCCCCTTTTGCGACCTTCTGACAAGCAAAGTCAATGGGGAAGCCAGATTCACTTAAGAACTGTGCCACTAAGCTAATAGCTGCAGTGATTCACTTAACAACTGTGGCAAGAAAGGTCGTAAAATGGGGCAAAAGTCACTTAACAAATGTCTCATTTAACAACAGAAATCTAAGGCTCAACTGTGACTGTAAGTTGAGGACTACCTGTGTTGCAAATATGTTATCAAATGGTTATCAATTCAGCTGGGAAGTGGCATTTTCCTGGAGCAGTGTTTCTCAACCTCAGCAACTTGAAGATATATGGACTTCAGTTTCCAGAATTGTCACAGTCGGCGCTGGGTGGAGAATTATAGGAGGTTGAAGTCCACATATCTTAAAGCTGTTGAGGTTGAGAAACACTGTCCTACAGGTAGATCTGAAAGCGATTGGTTAGGAATCACTGTCCCTGAATCCATGAAGAATAGACATCAAATCCCACAAATTATTACTGAGAGGTAAGCACAACAAGGCCTTTTTTTTAAAAAAAATCTTTATAGTATATATTTGAGGTTGAGAAGTTCAGTAGTTGATTTTTCCAAAGTTCTTCCAAGTTCCAATAATTTCGTCAGGAAGAACAACCTGTCTGGTAGGGGCAGCTGCAAGTCCTTCTGAAGAAGTTTTTGAGGAAGTTCTTCTTGAGGGCTTCCCTTAGGATTTAATGAGAAACTGGGAGGCTGAAGGCCACAAGGATGATTGTATCATGAAAGACAAAGTCATTCCACACAGCTCATGGCCAGCTCTCCACCACATCGCACCCCGGAAAGAAATTCCCAGAGTTCTCTTCTCCTTTGCAATAATTTGTAAACAATTTGTCTTCTGTAAAACTGAATAAATATTGGCAGAAGACAACTAAAAAGAATGTCCCTTCACTGTTGAAGACAGGTGTGGGCTGTTGGGGATGAGTCAGTGAAGGGACACAGGGCAGCCAAGAAGGCCCCACACCCATTTGAGGACAGAGGTAAACCTCCAAGTGGCCTCAACGACTCTCTAAAAGAATGCAAATGACCAGCAGTCTGTAAGGAGTATAAATCCTTCCATTCCCCACCATTCAATCAGAGCGGAAGAAGCTTCTTGGATGAGAAGCGAAACATCTTCAAAAAAACAAACAAAAAACAAGTCCAATTGCCACCTGAAAAAGCACCTGGGGACAACCATGAACTGGGTGACTGAGAATCCCCATATATACCTGCCTCCTTCTATTCCCACTTCCAGTTCCCTTAGCCCCCTATCCCAAAAATCAATCTATGTCCCAATCTATGTTGTGTCACGTACTGATGGGTGGCCTCTTGTGATCTTTCAGAAAGTTAGAAGGACTTTGACAACTAGAAGAGAAGCCCAGCCTCTCTCAAAATATCATTTGGCTGAGGTTTTCAGGTTTTAAACTGAAACATCTTTTTGTCTTTCAAACATTCTCTTGAGAGTATTTCTTTTTCTAAAGAATTTTTAATTAAAGAGTTGAGAAGCCAAAGTTTGCAGATTACCGATGAGACAATTGTACAATGACTTAACTACCTTCTCTTTATCCCGGGAGCGCCACATTACGTCGAATGGAATGGAATGGAATGGAATAGAATAGAATAGAATAGAATAGAATAGAATAGAATAGAATAGAATAGAATAGAATAGAATAGAATAGAATAGAATAGAATAGGAGCTGAAAGGGACCTTGGAGGTCTTCTAGTCCAACCCCCTGCTCAAGCAGAAGAACCTATACCATCTCAGACAAGTGACTGTCTAGTCTCTGCTTAAAAATCTCCAGTGATGGAGCTCCCACGATTTCTGGAGGCAAGCTGTTCCACTGGTTAATTGTCCTCACTGTCATGAAGTTTCTCCTTAATTCCAGGTTGCTTCTCTCTTTGATCCGTTTCCAACCACTGTTTCTCGTCCTTCCCTCTGGTGCTTTGGAGAATAATGTGACCCCCTCTTCTTTGTGGCAGCCCCTCAAATACTGAAACACTGCTATCATGTCTCCCCTATTTCTTCTTTTCTTGACTAGCCAAACCCAAGTCTCGCAGCCGTTCTTCGTATGTTTTAGTCTCCAGGCCTTTGATCATCTTACTTGCTCTTCTCTGAATTTTCTCCAAACTCTCAACATCTTTTTCGTGATATGGTCACTAAAATTGGCTGCGGTATTCCAGCTGTGGTCTTACTAGGGTTTTATAAAGTGGTACTAATACTTCATGTGATGTTGATTCTATGCCTTTTTTATACAGTAAATTTCTCAGTAAATCCTCTTCTTTAAAAAGGCATTTTTTTGAAAGCAAATCGTCTTTTATTATATTGAAAGAAGCCTATTATGGTGGAAAAAGGATGAGAAATGCTGGTACTATTTTTGCTGTTGTTCAAAAAGTCACACTAATGTGACATGCCAGTTGGCCTCCTAAAAAAACAAAATTCGTATAGATTTGTAAGGTAGTAATTTGCTTGGTTGCTTGTGCTTCCCATGAATCACATCTCACTGACCAAGATTTTGCATAAATAGTCAATATAACTGCAGATGACTAAAACAGTCAGAACAGATGGGATAAAAAAAAAACCACCCCTGTCTGTGGATTACTGTTATTTCTAAAATGCATTTGCAAGCCTGAACTAACATGCTTAACAAAATATTTAATACAAACATCTTACTGAGAGGAGAGTTTTTGTAATAAAATGAATAACAAAACTGAAATATAATAAAATGATACATAGCAAATTATTAAGGAAGAATTTGAAATTCCTAAAGAATTTCAACAATTTGAAATTGTGTCGGGTGTGAAGAATCACAATTACAGGTAGTCCTAAACCAAGGGTAGGCAACCTTGGCTCTTTTATGACTCGTGGACTTCAACTCCCAGAATTCCTGAGCCACCATGGCTCAGCTTGGAAACTCTGCCTTTCCCCTCAGCATGGCTGGCTCAGGAATTCTGGGAGTTGAAGTTCACGAGTTATAAAAGAGCCAAGGTTGCCTACCTCTGTCTTAGACTTAACAAGAGTTTGTTTAGTGACCGTTTCATGTTACAACAGCACTGAAAAAAGTAACTTAAGACCAAGTTCAAACTTGCAATCTTTATAGTATCCCCGTGATCAAAATTCAGATGCTTGACAACTGACTCATATTTATGACCGCTGCAGTATCCCGGGGTCATGTGTTCCCCTTCTGTGACCTTCTGACAAGCAACCTCAGTGGGGAAGCCAGATTCACTTAACAACCATGTTATTAACTTAACAACTCCATTGATTCACTGGAGCAAGAAAGGTCGTAAAATGGGGCAAAGCTCCCTTAACAAATGTCTCACTTAACAACATAAATTTTGGGCTCAGTTGTGGTCATGAGGGCTACCTGTACACATTAATTTCCAGTTAAGGTGAAATTATTGCTCAGGCCTATACACAATTATCCAGTCAACTAATGGCCAGCATTAAATTGATGCTAGTTAAGAATTAATAGAATTCAAGAGGGTTTGTAATTAAACTGCTTGTGGGAACAGAATGATTCCAGGCTGATTCCTCACTTGACTCTGCCCACCCCACCCCAAACAGGCTCTACCTGTCCTTCTCCTACAGATCTTGCTAGAGAGTTTGTGGGAACTAGACAGTCAAAAATGCAATACATGTTTATTTTCAGGCCTCAGGCCTGGAACTATATTGAACTTTAAAAGGCTTAAAGTTCCATAACTTAACAATAACCTCAGTAGCTCAGCTTCCAAGTCTGCATTTAAGTTCTATTATGCTTCTGGCAACAGGGCCTTTTCTGTGGTAACCCCATCTTTCTAAAGGACTTTTTTTAAAAAAGGGCAATTTCTAAGCTCTTAAAAATGTTTTTAAGGTATGAATAGGTGCCACTACTCACCTATAGAACTTCATCTTGGGGAATACTGCAAAACATACGTTGCTATTTAAAGTTACTTTTTTCTTTTTAAAGATTCTCTCAGCTGCACGCATATACCATGTCATTTTAAAAATATTATAAAATGATGAACAATCTCAGGAAAAAAGACATAAGTTCATTTTCATGCTGAAAAAGCTATCTTTTCCCCCTTGCTGAAGTATAAGGAAATAGTGCAGCAAAATGATGCAAAACAGGCTCTGCAGCTTTAAAATCACATCCGTCTTTTAGGAGAGGGAAACCACCATCAACATAATTTGGGGGGGGGGGAAGTGCAAATAAAGGGAGAAATAGCAGCAGAAAAATGGTTTGGGAAATGTGACATCAGCTGCATGAGTGAACTGTCACGATGGTGCTGATTATGTTTTGGTTTGTCTGACTTAGTTTTGATATTATGCAATTTTTCTCAATGACCAAGTTGTTAAAAATAATTGCTAGCTGCCTTGAAGGCTTTGTGAAAGGTCATAAAATGGCAAAGGGAAATAAAACAAATGTCAGTAAATATTCAGACAGATATCCTGTTGTCACAAGGCCATGCCAGCTGGGGAAAATTCTTTCTAAGGCAATTATCCAGCTAGCCCTGAGGAAAAAAAAATGGTCCTAAAGTAAAGCCAAACGTTCAGAATGAAAATCTAGCCTTCCCCGTCCTTCTCGTTTAAGCTCAGTTGTCTCTTACTATCATCCAGGTACTTGATGAAATGAAGCTTTTGTAAGGAGGGAGCTTCAGATCATGAGAAAAGCTTTTCCTGCTAAATGTCTTGTGTTTCCAGCTACATAACAAGAGCCCTGAAATTAAAACCCTTGCTGTGCAAAAAAATAAGCCTATGGAACAATCCTTTTCTGAGCATCTACAGTAGGAATCAAACTAGACCTGTGTGTACAGGTAGTCCTCGGCTTACGACCACAACTGACCCCAAAATTTCTGTTGCTAAGCGAGACAGCTGCTAAGGGAGTCTTGTCCCATTCTGCGACCTTTCTTGCCACAGTTGTTAAGTGAATCACTGCAGTTGTTTAAGTTCATAATGTGGTTGTTAATCTGGCTTCCCTGCTGATATTGCAAAAGGTGAACACATGACACCGGGACACGACAACTGTTATAAAATATACGTCAGTTGCTAAGCATCCGGATTTTGACAATGTGACCACGGGGATGCTGCCATGGTCTTAAGTATGAAAAATGGTCTTAGGCAGTGCTTTTTTTGTAAAAGAAAAAGGTGCCGGAACTCACACATGTCTGTTCTGTACCAGCCTGCTACCAGCCCTGCAGAAAAAGCAGGGACAACCCCTTTTACAAGAAGGCAAGAGGTTGGAATTACACCTGCCAAATTTATTGTTACAAAAACAAATAGAACAAGACACAAACCAAGAAACAGGAGCTTTTCAAGCGGTTGCCTTCAGCAAACCAGCCCTCCCACGCATTCCCCCTTATATACAGTTCAGGGCGTGGTTTCTCTCTGCCTCCTTCCGAGGAGCCCCATTGCCTTCCTCTGTTTACTCCTGATTGACTACCTCCTGCGTCGGGCGTCCTTGAACAGGGCCAGCTGTGGGTCATCTTCATCCACGCTGTCAGGCTCACACAGCTGGGTCTGCGTCGTGACCAGGTGAGAGGGGCCTGGCTGAGGGCTCTCATCAAGCTATCCAACCCCATCAGCAAGCTCTTCAACACCCCCCTCCTCCTCCTCCTCTGAGTCGTCCGAACCAACTGCCGAACCCACGGGCTGACCCTGAATCACAACGTCATACAACCCGCCTTGCCTACCCTACAAGGTTCCATCCAAAAAAGGTGCCGGAACTCCGTTCTGGGTGTTCTATGACAAAAAAAGCCCTGGTCTTAGGTCATGGTTGCAGATTGAATTCCACCAGTACCTGTGCATTTTTAATCCCCGAGGGTTATTTTTCTGGCTGTGTTTATCTTGCAGACAATACTTCTTCAATAGGGCTTCAAATCTTTATTTGACAAACAGGAAGCAGTTAGTGCTTCATAACTGACATGCAGCGTGTTTTGTAGCTATTTAGACCTTAAGGGTGTTAGGGAAACGTGAAACTTTTGCTCCCTCTTCCTTGCTTTTTCCGTCTGAATTTTCTCCTAGAAAACTGGAGGTTTTTTATAAACCGACAAACAAAAAAGCTTGGAAAGCAATAGAAGGGAAGGAGAAGGAATAAGAAAAAGGAACCAAATAGGAAAAAGAAAAAGGGAAAGAAGAAAATGTTATTTTGTGAAATAATTCTTTCCTTTTCAATTCCCTTTTCTTATTCCTTTTCCTTTCCTTCTATTGCTTTCCAAGCTTTTTTGAGTCGGAAGGGACCTTAGAGGTCTTCTAGTCCAACCCCCTCCCTGCTCAAGTAGGAAACCCTATACCAATTCAGACAAATGGCTGTCCAGTCTCTTCTTAAAAAAAGCTTCGGGAGGCAAGTTGTTAAATGGTTAATTCTTCTAATGGTCAAGAAATTTCTCCTTAGTTGCCTCCGTTAAGGCCTTGATTTCTACTGATATCTTGAAACCTAAAAAAGCATTTGATACAGATATTGCCTGTTATGTATGCAGGCACCTGCATAGCAACAGCCACCAGGGGGCGTTGGCCTGAACGGTTTTGGCGGGAAACCCAGTTTCGGCGGGAAACCTAGGGCCAACCCCATTGGCTGTCCGCTTACCTGGCTAGGTATTTAAGGAGGCCAGGTAACCCTCATTCCCCAGTTCACTACCCCCCTCCAATAAAGAGCTGAACTCACACACCGGCTGGCGTCTCTTCCTTGCGTCGGACCCACTACACAATATTGCCCATGGTCCCCAAAGCATTCAGAGTTAACTCTGCAAGCATCTAAGCATTAAAGCCTAAGGGCTGTGCCATCGCTGCAGAATTCCTTTGAAACAGTCCAGACAGATCTATATTGGCGGCAGCAAGATTACATTATGTATAAAAAGACTCTTCAATCCCCACAATGGATGAATGGTTGCAAAAGCTGGTGGAGTTAGCAGAGATGGCTAATTTGACTACTTTGGTAAAAGAAAAAAAAATACATTTACTTTGGTTTCTACTTGGAAACCGCTTCCGGAGTTTGTGCTCGAGATGGAAAAAAAAAGTGAAATTTTGATTTTGGGTTTTGCTGATTAGGTAGATCTGTGGTTAAAGAAAGTAAAAAGTTGAGGTTTGATGTTACTACTTTATTCTACTGCATCAAAGGAGGTCTCGGGCGACTCCGAAATATAATGTTTCCATATTTTATCTATATCTTAAATTTGCATTTTATTACTATTTTAACTTAAATTGTATTTTAATTCCATTTTAAATTGT
Source organism: Vipera ursinii (assembly GCF_947247035.1). NCBI lineage: Eukaryota > Metazoa > Chordata > Lepidosauria > Squamata > Viperidae > Vipera > Vipera ursinii. Next base: position 68,576,089 of record NC_139521.1, read on the forward strand.
ATTTTATCAAATTCCATTTCGGATTGCTTTTATCTAGTTTTGGTGACAGTTTGTTGCTGGAACTTTGTACTTTGATATGGCCCAAGGGCTAATCAATAAAGTTGTTGTTGAAAGGAGGTCTCGGAAGCCAACCTTTTTTTTCTTTTTCCCTACTTCTTTACACTTTTCTCTTCCTTCTTCTGTCCCCTATTTTTCCTATTGTTTGCTTTTGTATTTTATATTATAAAGGTAAAGGTTCCCCCGCACGTGCGTGCCAGTTGTTTCTGACTCTAGGGGCCGGTGCTCATCTCCGTTTCAAAGCCGAAGAGCCAGCGCTTGTCCGAGGACATCTCCGTGGTCATGTGGCCGGCATGACTAGACGCCAGAGGCGCACGGAATGCTGTTACCTTCCCACCGTAGTGGTCCCTATTTTTCTACTTGCATTTTTTACGTGCTTTCGAACTGCTAGGTTGCCAGAAGCTGGGACGAGTAACAGGCGCTCACTCTGTTACGCGGCACTAATAAAAAGAAACAGTCCAGACAGATACCAGCTTTACTTGTTTCAGACCAAGTCACACCTGGAACTTAAGGCAAGGAAACTCTGCGCTTCATATCACCGGCTTCCAAACACTTGCCTCTCCCATCCGCTGCAATTCAGAAGCCGTTCTTCAGAACACGCAGGAGTGCAAACACAGCTTGTTGACAACTCATTAAGAAACCCGCCCGCACTGCAGAGGCACGCTTTCAAACAGAATCTGAAGCAATGCACGGTGGGTCTATGCACGTAGTCTATTATTCACTGACATTCACTTGCTACGCTGAAACCTTAGCAAGCCTGAAGTGAAAGTGAATATATATACTGTATATTGGTGACTAGACACGTTCTCAGTGCACCTTTGCATGGAAGTGTCTGGCTGGATATGTGCATCTGGAGAAGGAAAGGAAATATACAGAGCACTGACATAATCTAAACATTAACCGCCAATATGTAGAAATGCAGCAAAACTGCCTAAAGTGAGGCTACAGACAACCTGCAAATGGTCCCTCCAAATTGTAATTTTTGAACGTGGCAGAGGAAGAATATGATGAATTAGGGCAGGCCATCAATGCCGTTCATTGCTTTAATGCAATCTGAATTGCACCAATCAATCAGAATAAAGCTGGAAGGGACCTTGGAGATCTTCTAGTCCAACCTCCTGCTCAAGCAGGAGACCCTATACCAGGGGTAGGCAACCTCGGCTCTTTTATGACTCATGGACTTCAATTCCCAGAATTCCTGAGCCAGCTGGCTCAGGAATTCTGGGAATTGAAGTCCATGAGTCATAAAAGAGCCGAGGTTGCCTACCCCTGCCCTATACCATTTCAGATGAGTGGCTTGTCCAGTGTACTTTTCTCTAGATTACATCAACTCTTTTTTTAAAAAATGTTTTATTAGTTTTTTATAGGATTAGGAAAATAACATTCTTAATATTTAGCAAAGAGCATATTGTCTGGGTACATGTATTTAAAAAGAAAAAACCCAATGAGTATTAACTAATTATCATAAAGAATACATTAATTAATCACTCGACAGTCTTCTTCTTACTAGTATATATTCATTGTTACATATCACATTCCTTTCTCTCTAACTCGTTTTTCTAGCCATTGATAAAAATTTATCCCATGTTCTAAAATACACTGAGTCTTCTCTCTTTTTTATCTTTAAAGTCAATCTATCCCAGGGGTGTCAAACTCAATTTCATTGAGGGCCGCATCAGCATTGCGGTTGCCCTCAGGGGGCCGGGTGGGTATGGCCAGGGTGGGCGTGGCCTACTGGGTGGGCGTGGCTAAAGTGCATATGGCCTACTGGGTGGGCGTGGCCAGCTCTACATCATTCGCATCAAGGGTGCCTATGGGGGCCTGGGCAGGAGTGGGACAGATCTGAGGGTCTCTGGCAGAAGGAGGGTCTCTGGGCCAGGGCCAAGGCAGTGGGGGCCATTCCCTCACTGTTTCCAAGATGGCTTCGCGGGCCGCATGAAACCACTTCACGGGCCGGATCTGGCCCCCGGGCCTTGTGTTTGACATGTCTGATCTATCCATTTCTGCACACTCTAAAAGTTTCTTAATTCGTTCTTCTTCAGTTGGTATTTTTTTTGTTTTTCCAATGTTGGGCCAATACAATTCTTGCTGCAGTTAATACATGTAAAATTACATCAACTTTTGATTGCATTTACTTAGGGACACCACTCAAACATTAGGTAAAGGTAAAGGTTCCCCAGCACATGCATGCTAGTCATTTCAGACTCTAGGGGCCGGTGCTCATCTCCGTTTCAAAGCCGAAGAGCCAGCGCTTGTCCGAGGACATCTCCGTGGTCATGTGGCCGGCATGACTAGACACCAAAGGCGCACGGAACGCTGTTACCTTCCCACCGTTGTGGCCCCTATTTTTTCTACTTGCATTTTTACGTGCTTTGGAACTGCTAGGTGGGCAGAAGCTGGGACGAGTAACAGGCACTCACTCTGCTACACAGCACTCGGGATTCGACCCGCCAAACTGCCGACCTTCGGATCGACAAGCTCAGCGTTCTAACCCACTGAGCCACTGCGTCCCTACTCAAACATTAGGCATGCTCCAAAACTATTCCTGGTGTACAACTGTCTACGCAATGCAGTTGCTTGATTATGTATTTTAACTGGTTGGCACAATGCTCACGTTATGCAGATCACCTAAATGCCCTTTTAGGCAGACCATAGTTATAATACATTTGAGAATGTCATCAGATTTAAATGAATGCCGTTGTGATTTGAATGACATTTGAGGAGTGTGCAATGCTTCTGACTTTATTAATACCATCTCAGTATCAAACTGATGCTGGTTACTGGGTGCATTTGAGATCGTCTTAATTCAGGTAGTCCTCAGCTTACAACTACCACTGAACCTAAAATATCTGTTGCTAAGCAAAACAGTTGCTAAATGAGTGTTGCCCCATTTTACAACCTTTCTTCCCACAGCTGTTAAGTGAATCACTGCAGTTGTTTAGTTAGTAACATGGTTGTTAAGTCAATCTGGCTTTCCCATTGTCTTTCCTTGTCAGAAGGTTATAAAAGGGGATCACTTGAACCGGGATACTGGAACCGTCATAAATATGAGTCAGTGGCCAAGTGTTCAAATTTTGATCACATGATGGGGATGCTGCCATGGTCGTAAGTGTAAGTAACACGGTCATAAATCACCTTTCTCATGCCACTGCAACTTCAAACGGTCACTAAAGAAATGGTTGTAAATCAAGGACTAACTGCATTTTCTTTCAACAAGTTCCTTGTACCATGAACCATGGAAAAAATGCAGAGAAGAGCAAGTAAGATGATCCAAGGCCTGGAGACTAAAACATACGAAGAACACCTGCAGGACTTGGGTCTGGCTAGTCTTAAGAAAAGAAGAAATAGGGGAGACATGATAGCAGTATCCCAGTATTTGAGGGGCTGCCACAAAGAAGAAGGGATCAAATTATTCTCCAAAGCACCAGAAGGCAGGACAGGAAACAATGGTTGGAAACTGATCAAAGAGAGAAGCAACCTGGAATTAAGAAGAAACTTCTTAACAGTGAGGACAATTAACCAGTGGAACAGCTTTGCGTCCAGAAATCGTGGGCGCTCCATCACTGGAGATTTTTAAGAAGAGACTAGACAGTCACTTGTCTGAGATGGTATAGGTTCTTCTGCTTGAGCAGGGGGCTGGACTAGAAGACCTCCAAGGTCCCTTCCAGCTCTATTCTATTCTATTCTATTCTATTCTATTCTATTCTATTCTGTTCTGTTCTGTTCTGTTCTGTTCTGTTCTGTTCTGTTCTGTTCTATTCTATTCTATTGCATTCTATTCTATTCTATTCTATTCTATTCTATTCTATTCTATTCTATTCTATTCTATTCTATTCTATTCTATTCTATTCTATTCTATTCTATTCTATTCTATTCTATTCTATTCTATCCCTGCTAAAAAAAGCCAACACAGTGCTAGGCTGCATTAAGAGAGGGATAGAATCAAGATCACGTGAAGTACTAATACCACTTTACAATGGCTTGGTAAGGCCACACCTAGAATACGGCATCCAGTTTTGGTCACCACGATGTAAAAAAGATGTTGAGACTCTAGAAAGGGTACAGAGAAGACCAACAAAGATGATTGGGGGACTGGAGGCTAAAACATATAGGGAACGGTTGCTGGAATTGGGTATGTGTAGTTTAATGAAGAGAAGAACGAGGGGGGACATGATAGCAGCGTTCCAGTATCTCAGGGGCTGCCACAAAGAAGAGGGAGTCAAGCTATTCTCCAAAGCACCTGAAAGCAGGACAAGAAGCAACGGATGGAAACTATTCAAGGAGAGAAGCAACCTAGAACTAAGGAGAAACTTCCTGACAGTTAGAATAATTAACCAGTGGAACAAACTGCCTCCAGAAGTGGTGAATGCTCCAACACTGGAAGTTTTTAAGAAGAGACTGGACAGCCATTTGTCTGAAATGGTATAGGGTTTCCTGCCAGAGCAGGGGGTTGGACTAGATGACCTCCAAGGTCCCTTCCAACAACAACAACAACTACTTCTTCTTCTTCTTCTTCTTCTTCTTCTTCTTCTTCTTCTTCTTCTTCTTCTTCTTCTTCTTCTTCTTCTTCTTCCTTCTTCTTCTTCTTCTTCTTCTTCTTCTTCTTCTTCTTCTTCTTATTATTATTATTATTATTATTATTATTATTATTATTATTATTATTATTATTATTATTATCCTATCCTATTCATGCCAACCCTGCACATTATCAGATGAGACTAACTTTATGATTTAAGGAATATTTCCTTTGTTTGCTTTCTAATTGGGGGAATTATTAATCAGTTTCAAGAAATTTCTCTAGCCTTTACACCAGCAGAAGCTTGTTGACACTGGAGGACGTGGAAGGACAGCAAGTCTTTCAGATATGAGAGAATGAATGAATGACATCCACTCAAAGGATTTGACTGAACTATTGTGCACAATCTAAACCTCTGAAACCTGGTTGCAATCTCTTTACCCTCTGGATTTCTCCTGGCCTGTGGCATCCTAAATCCATACAGAGCACTTGTTTTTCAGAAAAGCACATTTTAGAAAGAGGCTGCAACTTTCACCCAGAATTAAACATTATTATATTTTAAGAAACTGGCAACAGGGAGTGGGATTAGCAGCGATTAACTAAATAGGCATTTAAGAGTTCTGCATCATTATTATGCAGCAAGAAATTGACACAGTGTCTTGGGCTTTACTGTAAAATTTGATGCATTTCTCCTCTGTAATTTTGTTTTTTTTATAACCCTGCATCAACCAGTTTTGGCTTTGTACTTAGTTTTGACAGCAGTGGCCCTTAAAAGCAGATCTTTATTTAGCCCATCTATCTAGTCAATGGCCCATTTCCTACATGCTGTACTGTAGTTTAATAACAAGCAAGCTGGGTTTTTTATTGAGGTTTTTTTAAAAAAAACAAAGCCACATTCGGACTGCTAAAAGAGAGGATTTCCTTCATATTGCACCCAGTGGTAAAGAAACAAAACACTTTTTTATTTAAAGAAAGAAAGAAATGAATTCTTTTTAAAAAAAGAGATACGGTACCTTCGGAATGGGGAACTGGCATTCACCTGAGCAATAATAAGCATCAAAAGATTTAGGAGAAATGATCCACTCGCTCCAACCTATATCGGCAAAATCTACTTTGAGATAGCGCCTCGAACAAGATCTCGGTTCATTCCATTGCTTCCGCCGTGCCTTTTTCAAGGTCTGCTCATCAAACTGGAGCGTCTGGCTCTTCGGATGACTGTGTTTCCTGGGCTTTTTCTTAACCTTTGCCCTTTCGGCCAGCCGTGGCTGCAGGGTTTTGTAGTGCTTCCTCTCCTCCCATCCTTCGTCCTCACTATACTGATACTCGGCCCCCGGAAGCTCGTTGTTCTGCAAGGGGAGAAGAAAGCTGGTGGAACGCTTGGGCCGCTGACCACTGAGGTCACTGACTGACCGGCTATCCAATTTGGGGAAAGTCCCAGGCGGTGGATTCCAATGGCCTTGCAGGCTAGAAACCACGCTCTCCGGTTCTGAAATGGCGGAGTCGTTGGCGTAGACAAGGATGTAGGGTTCATAGCGGAGATGGAGGCTCTTCCAGGGAGGCTGGCCAACAGAGGCCATCTGGACCCCGATCATGAGATGGTTGCTCTCCTTTGCTCGGCTCAAGTCCTGAGTGATGTTTTTGCACTGCCACAAATGGTCGTCTTGCAAAGCGGTTGAGACGTTGACCAAGTAACGTCCCAGGGTTCGAGATTGGTTTGCTGAAGATGGGGAACTGAACAGCAGAAGCCTGATCTGTAGGTCAGATTTTCGGGGGCCCAGATGAGAACAGGTGTTGGGTTGAGGGCAGTTGGTGCTGCCGTTCTGAAGATCTCCGACGTAGTAATGCAACAGAGCCGACAAGATGTTTTCGGACTTTGTGAGGGAGGTTAGATTGAAAACATACACCTCTTTGCTGCCAAGGATCCCTAGAAAAACAAAAACAAAAATACTGACATCAGGAGAGTCCCAGGAAACCCTTCCCTGTTTCTCTTTTATTTTTATTATCAGCCCAGAGAATTTTGAGCCAGCTCCTGTCATAATCCCACGCTATGCACGGACTGAGAGGGTGGTAAGCTAAATTGGTTTTCGAAAAGAGAATGTTCAAAAATGATTTGGGCTTCTAGTTGACTGAAATGAGAAGAAGACAACACAAAACATCCAGCAGCTGAGACATGATTGCTTCTTTGTTAGAATTGGGGGCCTTATGAGGGTTTCATTTTAAATATAAATATAATATTCTCCTATAGCAGACATGTCAAACACAAGGCCCGGGGGCCGGATCCGGCCCGCAAAGTGGTTTCATGCGGTCCGCGAAGCCATCCTGGAAACAGTGAGGGAACTGCCCCCACTGCCCTGGCCCTGGCCCAGAGACCCTCCTGCCAGAGACCCTCAGATCTGTCCCACTCCTGCCCAGGCCCCCATACGCACCCTTGATGCCAACGATGTAGAGCTGGCCACGCCCACCCAGTAGGCCATACGCACTCTAGCCACGCCCACCGAGTAGGCTACACCCACCCGGCCCCTTGAGGGCAACCGCAATGGTGATGCGGCCCTCAATGAAATTGAGTTTGACACCCCTGTCCTATAGCCATCTTAACAAACCCCAAATCTTCTCTTTTTAAGAAATGTTGCTACAATTGTTAAGTCCAGGATGGATTATCTAGATTCCTTTTAGTTCAGCTTCAGTCTTTGGCATGTAATGAAAATCTCATTGGCTGTTCTTATTTAGATCTTGAATAGGGACCTGGATAAGAATAGCACACTTCTGGTCTCGTCACGTTTTTCAGCAGCATTCAATATTCTCAGTATCATTTAATACCATTAAATATTGATCAAGCTAACCTTTGGGGCCACTGATGAAAGGTTGAGGATTTTCAGCTCTTTCCTCAAACTGCTCCTATTTCCACCCCCCTTTTTTTGTATCTATCCAACTGCCTAATTTAAAAGAGGGTGTTTTGTTTTGTTTTTTATTTATTTAATTTATTTATTATTGGGACTTATATGCCGCCCTATCTCCTGAAGGACTCAGGGCGGCTAACAACAATAACATACAATAAATACAGAAGTTAAGATAAAATTAAAATTAAAGGCCTCTGTACAATAAATTAAAATTAAAATAAATTAAAAATTAGAGTTAAAAAATTAAAAACATAATTAAAATCCCTGTCAGTCCAGGTCAGCCAGGTGGAAAAGGAGTGTTTTGAGGCCGCGGCGAAAGGACTGGAGATCTGGGGCCATCCGAAGCTCAATTTTTACATTGCTGCTGGGAAATAATTGGAATATTTTTTTTTTTAAAAAAATGAAATTTAGGGATTAAACTTGATAGGAAATGCAAATGCAAGAAAGGGAAAGGAAACCTGGGATTGTTATATTTGTCGATTTATGTGAACGAGAAAATTTTATTTACGAAAACATCCAGTGCTACAAATAAGTTCTGTATTCCTCTCCTTTTTAAGACCCTTCTGAAACTTGAGTGGCAGTTCCTTGCTTTAGAAATAGGGAAAGTGAGGACACCTACAGCCAGGCAATGGAATGACAAGGATGGAGACAAACCTTTAATTCTCGGTTCATTTTATTCTGCACTAGCTCTGCCTGTGTGTATGCCTGCACATTCAGAACACCAGATGCCCAAATTATCATATCTGCTTAGAACTGTAAATATCTAACACAATTAGTTTGGTCTTTGCACTTGAAAATGTAGAGCTCAACATTCAGCAGATCAAATTCATGGAGACATGAATATCTTCGTATAGAAGATCCATATTTTCTTCAAAACTGGTAAGATCCCTAAGACTAATCTTTAGACTAATATCTGGAGCTTTTTTGAAAGTGACTCATTTCAGATCTTTGGTAAGTCTTCCAAGAAGCATGGGAGAAGGGGATTCAAAAAGGGGGAGGGAATCCTCAAAAAGGGGGCTATCAGACAATTTAAAAAAGGATCAATAGTAAATTGTCAACAGACTCTTCCACAAGGAGTGTATTCTTACGTTTCTGACCAAATATAAAAAAGCATACGAATGGATAGAATCCTCACACAATGGATCAGTACAGGAATAGCCTGGAGATCTCTCCAGTAAAGTTACACAAATGAAACCAAAATTAATTAAGCCAACATTAGTTGCATGTGAGCAACTACAGACAAGTCTAGGCCTTAAACAGGGACATGAGTTTCCTTTGCACCAAAAAAAAAAAGCACTTGATACGTTCTCCTAAACATCGTTCTCCTAAACAGTCAAATGACAATATAAAATCATGGATCAAAACCTCTTGAACACTGCTGTGCACAGAGATTAATTGGCTAAAGGCATTTTATAAAACACTTCCATCGAACTTTTACAATTCTTCGTAAAATGAATCAAACTGTCAAAACATACTACAATGTCAACAAAGTAAACAGCAAAGCCGCAATAAAAACTGGCCAACTTGAAACTATAAATAATGTAGGTCTATCACATCAATGGTCAGAGAGTGGAGTGAGAACTCAAACATACCTCAGTCCCGTATATGAAAAAAGAGCTGCTAAAATATTAAACAGTTAAGTCCTTTAATTCAGCTGTTATTCAGCCTTTCCTAACCAGATGTCCCCAGATAGTTTTCAGTTCCCATAATTCTTAAGACTCACGCTGGCAAGGAGAACTACCCAAGTGATGGTGATCATATAGGTCAAGGGTGTCAAACTCAATTTCATTGAGGGCCACATCAGCAGTGCAGTTGCCCTCAGGGGGCCGGGTGGGTATGGCCAAGGTGGGTGTGGCCTACTGGGTGGGCGTGGCTAGAGTGCGTATGGCCTACTGGGTGGGCATGGCCAGCTCTACATCATTCGCATCAAGGGTGCCTATGGGGGCCCGGGCAGGAGTGGGACAGTTCTGAGGGTCTCTGGGCCAGGGCCAAGGCAGTGGGGGCCGTTCCCTCACTGTTTCCAAGGTGGCTTCGCGGGCCACATGAAACCACTTCGCGGGCCGCATCTGGCCCCCGGGCCTTGTGTTTGACATGTCTGATATAGGTATTCCTCAACTTTTGACCAGGACCAGAATTTCCAAAGCTAAGTAAGGTGGTGGTTAAATGAATCATGCCCAATTTTATGCCGTTTTTTGCTACAATCCAGCTTCCCTCATTGACGTTGCTTGTTGGAAGCTGGTTGGAGGGGTGTGTGTGTGTGTGTCCTCAAATGGTGTCCAGTTCACCTGGGACACTACAACCATTGTAAATATATGCTGGTTGCTAAGCACCCACATTCTGAGCACGTGATCATGGGATGCTATGACAACCGTAAATGCGAAGGCTCATAAGTCTTCTTCTAAGTCACTTTATTCAGTGCTATTGTAACTTTGAACGGTCACTAAACGAAAGGTTGAAAGCCGAGATCTACCTGTAGTTGTGATGAACATTTATGATCTGTCACAACTACAACCCTGATTTAGAACAGAACAGCGATAAAATGAATTTTGAAGAAGCCTTAATGCTATGCAGTCTCTAAGCATGATACTCTTAGCCGATTTTTTATAATATCCTGATCATTCTTCTCATTAAAATGGGGGAGTCCATGTAAGAAACTAACTCTGATCAATTCTCTTACTCCCTAAGAGGTTGCTCCCCCCTTAATAGACATAATTGATTTTTATATAGGACAGAATTAACAGAGTTGGAAGGGACCTTGGGAGGTCTTCTAGTCCAACCCTTTGCTCAAGCAGGAGACCCTATCCCCATTTCAGACAAATGGCTGTCCAGTCTCTTCTTTAAAAACCTCCAGTGATGGAGCACCCACAACTTCTGGAGATAAGCCATTCCACAGATTAATTGTTCTCAGTGACAAGAAATTTCTCTATAATTCTAGACTGGCTCTTTCTTTAATAAGCTTCCATCTGCTTTGTCCTGCCTTCAGGTGCTTTGGAAAATAGATTGCCCCCCCTTCTCTGTGACAGCCCCTCAAATATTGGAAGGACTCCCAGTCCTTCTCTTTGTTAGACAGAAGAGTTCCAGCAACCCTTCCCTGTATGTTTTAGCCTCCAGTCCCCTGATCATCTTGGTTCTTCTCTGCACTCTTTCTAGAGTCTCAACATCTTTTTGTATCATAGTGACCAAAACTGGATGCACTTACCAAAGCAGTATAAAGTGGCACTAACACTTCCTATTATATTTCAGTGCAGTGGGCACCAAACACTCTTTTTTTCCACCCAGAAAGTCTTGACCTCTTGATTTCCTGGAAAATGCCCAACACTATCTTGAATTTAAGCCCATGGATAGTTAACATTTCCAATTCTGTTTACCACAAATTGCAAACAGAAACAGACCATGACATATAAGGGTGCAGCTGTTCCAAAGCTCCGAAAATTTTAAAATTTGCTGATCTTTAACAATAGATGTCACTGTTTTCCTGTGTTTTCAGCTAGGAATCTTTTGGAAATTGTGTCAACCTGGTGATTTAGATGTTCTGACAATTGCTCTCGTAAATACAGAACATTTCCCCTTTATTTATACTTCAGGACTTAATCTATGGTAGCCAAAAAACCAGGAGTCTGATAGTGCTGTTTTGATTAACAAATTTTATTAGAAGGCATCAGCGTTTGTGAGCTGTAGCTAGGCTTTTTAATAAAGATTTTCATTTCTTTATATGCAGCAGCATTAAAATTGTGTAACTTACTACAAGCATATCACTTCTTTAGTACATCCATCACTTCCCCTGCCTTTTGGAGATTTTTTTTCCCCCCACATAGTAAACATTTCTTACTTATACGGATTTCCCCCCCCTTAATTTGAGACACAGATGTGTCAAGATGATGACCGAATGATGGATGGATATGGGCAGACTTTCATAGAATTGCTAACATTCTTTGCACACTATACATCTGAATAGTCTCTCACATGTCAGACACCTGGCTCATATGTGTACACTCTTGGAAAATAAAAGTCCACATGAGGACCCAGTAAAGCAAATAATGAAAAAGATTCTTCCTATTCTAAGCTAGCAAACTACCTTTTTAGCATGATTATACTGACCAAATTCTTCCTGAATCATTTTATCAAACCAAATTGTTAGAAGATTGATGCTGGTATTGCAGTGGTATTTTTTAAAACGACTCAGTTTCTAAGGCTACAGAGCATGTTTATGGGGAAGTTTAGAAAATCTATTAATGAGTTCATAAATCATGGAATTCAATGTCCTCTGCATTCTATATCTCGGCATTTCTCAACTTTTGCAACTTTAAGATGTGTGGACTTCAACTCTCAGAATTTCCCAGCCACTGGGCAAGGGAATTCTGGGAGTTGAGGTCTACACATCTTAAAGTTGCTAACATTGAGAAAAAAAATGCCAGATGTTCTTTTAAATGAAGCAGTGGGAGAAATCTTCCTTATAGATTTTTTTTAATCGTTTCTTAGTTTGTAAATTAGTGGTTAAAACAAAATTGAATTGCCTTTATCCAATTACTGGATATTAGCAAGAATAACCAGATAATTAATGTGCATGGTGTCTTAAAGATCTGGACAGATCAGATTAAATATCTGGATCCTGTGTTTTAAGTCCAAACTGTAAGAAGGAAGTGTTCATCTTTTTTTTCTTTTAACATATTCAATATTTTCTTTTCTCTATCTCTCATCTCCATCCTCTGCTTTTTCCATCCTGCATTCTCTAAAAGTTACAATGGCACTGAAAAAAATGACTTACAACTGCTTATCACACTTACAACCATTGCAGCATCCCTACAATTATTCGTATGCTTGACAAGTGACTCGCATTTATGACGGTTGCAGTGTCCCAATGTCATGTGATCCCCCCTTTTGCGACCTTCTGACAAGCAAAGTTAATGGGGAAGCCAGATTCATTAAACAACCGTGTTACCAACTTAACAAATGCAGCGATTCGCTTAACAACTGTGGCAAGAAAGGTTGAAAAATGGAGCAAGACTCACATAACATCTGTCTCACTTAACAACCAGAATTTTGGACTCAATTGCAGTCGTAAGTTGAGAACTACCTGTAATTTATACCAATGAAAACAATGGAGAACAATATTACTGTTTTTGCACATTTTAGAGAATTGCCTCTCTATACTTTCTAAGAGTCATTTCACACTTTTTAACTTTGGTACGCAGGAAACTTGCATTCAAGGTTAAAAAAATATCCATTCTGCCCCCAAAGTGGACTGAAATCCTATACAGCAGTAGAATTAACCTAATATAAACGTTGCAATAGAAATCAAATTTCCCAGCTGCTAGGTGAATTTCAAGCCAATACGTTTGGTGGGAAAGATGTTGAGACAAATATTGTTTAGTGTCAAGTTGCCAGAACAAACAAACCAAAAATTGCCCTAACCTTGAACAATACAACTTCTAGACTCTGTTAAAAAACAAGCCAACGAGCACTGCTTTGCTACGGACATTCTCATGTATTCCTATAGCCTAGGCTTCTTGCTCTTTGGCAATACGTGTAACATATCATCTTCTGTCACACACCCACTGTGCTCCTGTATTTGCATTTACATTTGTAGGTATGGACTGATTATATCAGGGGTCCCCAAGCTTGGCAACTTTAAGACGTGTGGACTTCAACTCCCAGAATTCAGGTGGCTGGGGGAATTCTGGGAGTTGAAGTCCACAAATGTTACAGTTGCCAAGCTTGGGGACCCCTGGATTATATGATAAGGCCATGAAAAATCTATCTCAGGGAATGTCACCGCCCATCTCACTTGTGTTTGATTCTGGATGGCACAACAGTCCAATTAAAAACTAAGCAATCAGCTTGAATGATCCATTAAATTAAAGCCAATTAAAAAGTCAATTAAAACCAATTAAAGAACTATGCCTAGTGGTTTGTGCTGGCTTCTCGACATCATATTCATACCTAACTGTGATACTGTGTTTAAAATAGAATAGAATAGAATAGAATAGAATAGAATAGAATAGAATAGAATAGAATAGAATAGAATAGAATAGAAGTTGGAAGGGACCCTGGAGGTCTTCCAGTCCAGCCCCTTGCTCAAGTAGGAGAACCTACACCATCTCAGACAGGTGATTGTCTGGATTCAGGATTCCTCAACCTTGGAAGCTTCAAGATGCATCAACTTCAACTCTCAGAAATTCCTAGCTAGGACAAACACTGATTTAATTTATTGTTAAGCTGACTGCAACCACACTCAGAGTCTTATAATTTCAGGACATCTTCTCTCTAGGTGATTGATTCCTCCTTGATTCAGATGGACCCACCTTTTTTTAGCCGGAGTAAGCAGGTTTGGGTTACTGATAACTTGTCAAAAGAGTCTGCAAAGCTTGGAATTCATGGTTACAACTTAAGAAATAGCTATTTTTTGAGTCATTCATATCCTATATGTTTCATTAAAAAAAAAAGAAACATGACCTTAGAAAAATGAAAAGAAGAACTATGTATCTCTCATTCCTATAAACACAAAATGACATGAGCTAGATTCTAAGATGAAAAAAAAACCCAATTGTCATTGTTGGGGAGAATTTCTGCGATAAAAATGAACAACTTTCCTATAATGCTGTTTTTGTTTCAGACAATACTTATTTTGACAATTGATACACCACTTAAATAGTGGCAAAAGGATATAAAGGTACAGCTGTCTTCGACTTACGACAGTTCATTTAGTAACCATTTGAAGTTACAACAGCACTGAAAAAGTGAATTATGACCATTTTTCACACTTACAACACCATTGCAGCATTCCCGTGGTCTCATGATCAAAATTCAGATGCTTAGCAACTGACTCACATTTATGATGGTTGCAGCGCCCCAGGGTCATGTGATCACCTTTTGTGACCTTCTGACAAGCAAAGTCAATGGGGAAGCCAGATTGGTTTAACAATTGTATTACTAACTTACCAACTGCAGTGATTCACTTAACAACTGTGGCAAGAAAAGTTGTAAAATGGGGCAAAACTCACTTAACAAATGTTTCACTTAGCAACATTAATTTTGGGCTCAATTGTGGTCATAAGTTGAGGGCTACCTTACTCCTCAACTTACAACCATTCATTTAATGATGCTTCAAAGTTACAATGGCCTCATAGTTATGACCTTTTGTGCACTTAACAAGCATCACACCTACTCTACTATCATAGGATCACAATTCGGGTGCTTGGCAACTAGCTTACATTTACAACCAGTTGCAGTGTTCTATGGTCACCTGCTTGTGATTTTCGACCTTTTTTTGCCAGTTTCTGACAAAAAACATCCATTCGGGCAGCTGGATTTGCTTAAGGACTGCCATAAAAATTGTTATAAAATTGGGTCTGACTTGATTTATGACCGCAACAACGTAAGATAGGAATTCCAGTCCCAATTGTGTTCAGTTTGCTAATGGTTTGCTTTTTTTAGTTAGCCAAAAGATTTAAGTAGACAAAGGAATTTATAGTCTGAACATTGTAGGTCTGATTTTAAAACAGAATTGTGCACAAATGATGAACATGTTATTGCTTAAATGTATAAACTTTTTTTTAAAAACATGAAACAGAAAAACAAGTAAAAGAACGTATGCTAAAACCTTGGTTAGAGTATTACAGATTGAACAATGGGAAAATATATAGTTGAGAGGATTGAAATTTACATTATATTATAACATTAAAGAGAATTTTTACAAAATGATATACTACTGGTATATGACACGAGTGAAATTATCTAGAATGTAAAAAGGCTTTTCAAATTTATGCCAAAAAAGTGAACAAGAAGAAACATTTTATCAGGCTTGGTGGATGTGTAAAAAAGCTGGACATTTTTAGATTCAAATATATACACTGATTTGGTGGATTTTAAAAATATACAATTGAGATCAGAATCTTCCTCTTGGGACTGAATGTTGGTTTTTTATATGATAACTGCAGTGAGATTATTGTATGCACAAAAATGGAAAGATTTGGTAATGGAGAAATGGTTGATGGTAAAAATGACAGAACTTGGGGAGATGGCCAAATTGATTTCTTTGATTGGAGAAAAAAAATATCTAATTTTACTGCTGATTGGAAACCCTTTGTAGTCTTTCTGTGTAACACAAAAATGAACTTATGATTTATGGGTTTGACTTTTCTGACCCTCTTGCTAGTAGAGAAAACTAAGAACTGCAAGCTACCACTATAGGATTTACAGCAAATATACTTTCAGCCTGTAACGATTTGAAAAATATGCTGTCACATCTTAAGGGGCAGGAAAGACATCATTTTATTGGTTAAATCTCTTACATAAACACTCCCCAAAATGTGAAAAACTTTTACAGTCACTTCTATTCTATGGGCATGTATTTAATCCTTTTTTAATTTTTGTAATTCTGTATTTTTATTCTTGCCCTGTTCACCGCCCTGAGTCCTTCGGGAGAAGGGCGGTATAGAAATATTATTAAATAAAATAAATACATAAATCTGCCATCCACAGGCAAGGAAATAAATGGAATAAAGGAAATGGAATAAATACAAGCTGAAGAATTCAGTGATGGGTTTCTATCCAGAGAGAGAAGTTGTGAGGGGAAAAAAAATAATCTGAATATGTACTTTGGATTTCCCCCCCCCCTCAATGTGTAATTAACAAAACTGTCAGCCGATATAAATGCACGTTCCCAATATTTTTGCTATACTTTGAAGTGATCAAAATCAGAAAACAGAACATGCTACGGACCGAGTCTAAACCGACTTTGGAGAGCTCACAGCAATCTCAGTTGTGCAGAAGAGTTGTACAGGTAATCCTCGGCTTACGGCCACAATTCAGCCCAAAATTTCTGTTGCTAAGCAAGGCAGATATTAAAAGAGTTTTCTCCCATTTTAGGAACTTCCTTGTCACAGTTGTTAAGTGAATCACTGCAGTTGTTAAGTTAGTAACACGGCTGTTGAGTGAATTTGACTTCCCCATTGACTTCGCTTGTCAGAAGGTCACAAAATGGCATCCCACGCTGCCACAATTCATAAATACTGGCCATTTGCCAACCATCCGAATTTTCATCACGTGACCATGGGGATGCTTTAAGTGTGAAAAGCAGTCATAAGTCACTTTTTCCAATGCTGTTGTAACATTAAACTAATGGTTGTAAGTTGAGGATTATCTGTAGGCCTGACACTCCATTTATCAGGTGAAAAAGAAAGCAAATGTTTTCACTGTTCTAACCAGAAATTCTTTGAATTTTTCCAGAAGAAATAAATTGTTATTATTCACTCCTGTAAGGAGCATGCTGTCCTTAGAAATACTATTCAAGTTAAGGCTTGGGTTTTTTGTTTTTTTTAACAGAACTGCAATATGTGCGGTGCTCAGAGAAATTTTGCCCCTTTACTGGCATAGTTATGTCCTTTCACAAAGCATGAATTTGGTTATTAGGTCAATATGATTATTTTAAATTCAGATTATGACTTTTAAAAACTACAGTTAATATAATATTCACAAACGGGTCTTTCTCATTGAGTCCAAAGATGAACAAAGATATCTCTGTAATATAAACTTGTAATATTTTTAATGTTTTTATATTCTTCTTTTATTCTGTTGTAAGTGAATCACTTTGATGGGAGATGGATGGCATATAACTTTAATAAATAAATAGTCTTACTACATTTGATTGATATGGACTTTGCTGCAGTGTGGCCACATTAAGGACTATAACGTAATACACAGTGCATATTATACCACATCATTATACAGTGTAAATTTATGATACACTCAGTGCTTTTTTTTGTAAAAGAAAAAGGTGCCGGAACTCACACATGTCATACAGCCGGCCTTGCCTACCCTACAAGGTTCCATCCAAAAAAGGTGCCGGAACTCCGTTCTGAGCGTTCTATGAGAAAAAAAGCCCTGGATACGCTACACAGTATAAATTAGTATTTCCCAATCTGGGGAACTTTAAAATGGGTGGATTTAGTGAGACAATTAGGAACAACCTAGGGGAAAGGAAAAACACAAATATGTTCCACTTTTACTACACCGTAAGTATGGGCTTAGATCCCATCACTTTCAAGTGAGAGTTATGATTGTTTCCTTTATTTAGGGTTTTTTTTTGTTTATATTCCACCTTTGTACTCATTCAGCTGAACTTTTAATTGCTTGGATTTGCCTGAAAGGGTTTCCTTGGTACAAAGAAGTAACTTCAGGGCAGTAATTGTAGAATAAAGTTTCTGAGATTTCGCTTTTAAATAAACATACACAGGACTTATCTGCAGGCAAAAGAATGCTCCCCTCTCCCGTAATTAATTATATTTAATTTTCTTGATTTATCTCCCACCTTTCATTAGGAGCTCAGGGGAGTGTATATAGGAGTCTCTGATAATTTTCTCTAGAACAACAATGCTGTAGGTTGGTGAAAGAGAGGTAAAGAGAGAGGGACAGAAAGATACGCTGGTTGAGGGTCTTGAACCTGGGTCAAATCTTCAGGCTGTCTGCAGAGGTCACCTTCCATATGGAAGTAAAATGTAAAGGGAAACCACTTTGTTGTGGTTAGGTAACATTCAAGCCTTGATATCATCCTGACTATATACATGACAGGTAGTGTCAACTAACAATTGAGCCCAAATTTTCTGTTGCTAAGCAAGATGTTGTTAAGTGAATTTTGCTCCATTTTACAACCTCTCTTGCCACGATGGTTAAGTGAATCACTGCAGTTGTTAAGTTAGTATTATGGTTGCTTAAGTGAATCTGGCGTTCCCCGTTGACTTTGCTTGTCAGAAAGTCGCAAAAGGGGAATCACGGGGGACACTGCAACGGTCGTAAATACATGCCAGTTGCCGAGTGTTTGAATTCTGATCACGTGACCATGGAGATGCTGCAATGGTCGTTAAGACTGAAAAACAGTCATATGTCACTTTTTTCAGTGCTGTTGTAATTTCGAACGGTCATTAAATGAACTGTTGTAAGGTGAGGGCTATCCTGCTACACTGCCTTGCATTAAACCTAAATTGGATTAACCTAAATTAAACCTTCTGGTAAGAAAACATAGCTTGCTTGCTTGCTTGCTTGCTTGCTTGCTTGCTTGCTTTATTTATTTATTTATTTATTTATTTATTTATTTATTTATTTATTTATTTATTTATTTATTTATTTAAATTTGTATACCGCCCTTCTCCCAAAGGACTCAGAATCCCACTTTCTGAAATAAAAATGGTAGCTTCAAGGAGATTGTACATCTGATCAGAAACTAAACTTCATCCTTTTCTCCTTCTAGAATACTGATTATTACTATGCTCAATGAATTAAAAAAACAAATGAACATTCACCTGAGAGACCCCCCCAAAAAGTCCTTCTCAAAGCAAGCAGACCAGAATTATCCTTGCAACAATCACAAAACTTTCTAAGCTTTTGGCCTCTTGATGTAATAGGCTGTAAGAATTCCCAACCAGCATGACTTAGAATCCATGTCCATCTCTCCCTACATTAATTATGCATGGAATTATCAATTTCAGCAACGTTTGTGTGTGTGTGTGGGGGGTAAGCAACAACTGTTTTTTAGCTTTTAAAAATAACTTTGCCTGGAGGCAAATCTGACTCACCAGTGGTGAAGAAGCAAATTGCTATCTTCAAAGATTCCTACAAACTACCCATTAAAATGAAGCACACAATATTTTGTCTGGAATGACTCTGACCACTATCCACACCTTTACGTGCACCGGAATGCTTGGACCCAGATGGCTATCATGGCAAAACATGGAATTAATAAGACGCCTAGCTCAAATTGCGGCGCCCATACTCGTGAGTGGGAAAAATGTATCCATACTATAGAAAACAATGATTTGAGACTTCACTACAATTCAGTGCAAAGGGATTTTTTTCAAACTGCAAATAATTTAACTGTCCCACTGACACATAATCCCTCGTCTTTATTTTGGGACCAGGTGGGCTCATCATGCGAAAGGTCTAGATATATTACATTAAAAACAACTGTAGGATTAAGGCTTCATTGGGGAAGCTCGAGTGGCTTAAGAAAGCAAGAATATATATATATATATCTGGGAGCACTTTGGTTGAAAATTCATGAAAAGCAATCAGACAATTGAAATGCTAGCATGGAAACAGTTGGCCTCTGATTGCATGCACGTGTGTGAAACAACAGCCTCCCTTGTCTCACCTCAAAATAATCAAATATACATCTCACCCTGGCAAACAAGGTAATCCTGGACTTGCAGTCATTCATTTAGTGACCATTCAAAATTACCATGGCACTGGAAAAACCGACTTACAATCAGCCCTGCATTTGTGACTGTTGCAGTGTCCCCACGATCAACCCTAAACCCTAACTTAGTTATCGTTTTTGACTGCAACAGAGTAAAGGTCAGAATCAGCAAGGCACATAGCAATTCATTTCACGGTGCTTCAGCAGGTTACTCTTAACTGGGTAATAGCTACAGTGGTCAACAACCCAATATGACAAACGCCCTCCCCTCTTCTTGATTTTAATGGCTAAGAAAATAACTTTAAGGCTGCAGTTGTATGTACTTATTGCGGATAAGCGTAACGGAGCACAGTGGGAATTCTCGCTGAATGAACCTACGTAGTCAGCAAGCAAAAGCAGCATCAGATTTCGCAGAAAATATCGGTAAGGGGGGGGAAAAAATCCCTCTTAAGTTAAAAATTAGAAAGACATTGAAAGAGGGAAAGAAGCAGACGTGGATTGCCCTGTGGGAAGAGATTTATTCTTTCGTGCCAATCGTGTTGACCAGTGGACTGTTCCACAGACCCCCAAAATTATGAATATTGGAAGCTTTCAGGAGTTATTGGCTATTTCAGATTTCCACACAGGAGAGAGACAGTATGTCGCTGGATTATCTATTCAATTGCCAGCTAAACCATCATGCCAGATTCAGTATTGATGGTGGGAGAATACCCTGCCCATATCTGGCCCTTTGAGGTCAATCGGAAATTTGAAATCAAATGTAAATATGTGTATGCCAGGCACACAACACAACTGCATTGCTTTTATTTTGAAGCTGACTGCTATTTTTCCCCTCTGCCTCTGCATCTTCAGGGCCTTATTGGTTGTGTCCTCCAAAAGTTCCAGTTTGTTACATTTTCCCCCTTTGGGAAAATTAATTGCCCATCTCTGGCCTAGACAGAAATGCATCCTAGTCTACAATTTCCCTCTCCTCAAATCAGATCTAAAATGGATGAGGATTCATTTCCTCCTGATGAAACAAAACAGAACTGATTTTTTTTTAAAAAAATGGTCTAAAAGACATCAGAAATATTTTGTTTGCAGCTCCACGCTAGAAGATTACTAATTAATATACAGCAGAACACTAAAAACTTCAGCGTTAATTGGAGAGCTAATAATTCTGAGATGTCTACATTTTCAGTATTCCATGCAAATTCATGGCTAGATACAGTACTTTCTGTTAAGAAATAGCTGTACAAGAATGCCTTGGTCTCGAAATACATTGTGTAAAAAAAGTAGTATTTCCAGTAGCTTATCTACGGGACAGCCAAATCCCCTGTAACGTTTGCAGTAGAATTTTTCCAGACCACATCAAACTTACAATTATTCCAAACAGAGCTATATGTTTTTGGAAGCGTGCTGAAAATAACTTATGGTTTAACTACATATACAGTAGCCTACTGCATTTATTTCTTTACATAAGCAACAGATGGATAAAACTGACGTAGGCTCAGTAAATATGCTAATATAAGAGTACGAAATATTACGGAGTCTCATCGCAATTCTGTAATTAGATTGCAGAAAAAAAAACACCTTACTCAATAGTCATCAGGGATTGAATAACTAATGACACTGATTTTCACACAAGCAAGATTTTTGAGTTCCTCAGAAGTCTAGGATAAAAAAGGCTGCAGGGGTTTTTTTTAGATTTTTATTCTGCCTTTATTGTTTTTTTTATAAATAAGTCAAGGCGATGGATATATATAATATCCATTCTTCCACTTTTTTTCCTCCATGACAACAATGCTGTGAGGTCAGTTGAGCTGAGAGAAGAGTAGCTGGTCCATAGTCGCCCAGCTGGCTTTCATGCCTAAGGTAGAACTCAACAGTCTCTTGGTTCCCAGGCATCATAACCACTACACTAAATTTGGGTTTATGGAATTGACACGGGCCTATACAATTCTGAGCTGCATAGAATTTATGCATAGAGAGTATAGAGAGGAACAAATTACTTTCACCCTCTGCATACTGGACTGATTAATGAAACAGACAAAGACTTGTTCAGAAGGAACATAAATTATCAGGCTGATTATCCTGCTCAGAAGCAATATAATTCTTGCTTCACATGAAGTAAAGCCACTGGTGATAACTGTATCTGCTCCGTGTTGTATTATGGGGTGTTTAATCATATTAATAAGCCAACTGATTACTTCTGACTAAAATGCTGAGCCAAGCAGACTCAACTACGTAGCTTGCATCCTTGATTTTACTTCCAAGTAAACATGTGCAGGAGTGGGTTAGAAAGCTGAACCCTTAGATCAAAAGGGCTTAATGGGTGCAAAGTGGAACTTTTACTGATCCCCCCCCCTTTATTTATACTTGTTATTGGAGTAGAGTTTCAACCCCATAAAAATACTTTACATTTTTATATTACTCCAACAGCTTCTAATTATAAGGCACCCAATACTTTATATAGGAATATATAAATCAATCAAAACATTACATAATGCGGTTAAGGGACAATTTTAGAGATGAATTAACTACGAATTAAGAGAAGAATTAAAGAGAAGAGAACAATTAACCAGTGGAACAGCTTGCCTTCAGACGTTGTGGGTGCTCCATCCCTGGAGATTTTTAAGAAGAGACTGGACAGCCACTTGTCTGAAATGGCATAGGGCAGAGGCCCCCAACCTTTTGGGCACCAGGGACCGGTTCCGCAGAAAAGAGTTTTTTTCCACGGGCCGGAGGGTGCGTGGTTTTGTGTGCTGCCTGCATCCCACGGATGGGGCTCTGCTTGTTTGTGCGGACTGCTTGCTGGCATGCTGCGGCCCGGTACTGGTCCACGGACAGGGGGCTGAGGACCCCTGTTATAGGGTCTCCTGCTTGAGCAGTCCCTTCCCGCTCTATTCTGATTGATTGAGACTTGGCTACTATCTTGTAGATTTCAAATACATGTTCAAGAATAGCTTTCTCAATATTCAGCAGGTAGGAAATTTTTGGTGGGGGGAGCTATTATAAGGCAGGGAAAATCTCTGAACAGAGATTTTGAGACAAGTGCAGACTCTGGACTTGGTCCAGCTGCCAAATTATTCACCAAATCCCTCTAGAGTTCACTGGAGCAAGAAGCAAAAGAGATCCGCAGACCCCCTGATATCTCACTGAACTTTCATTCAAAGCCTCTTTAAGTGTCTTCAGCAAGGCAATTTTATTAACAGCTGCAAAGTTTCCAGCACGTAATAACTTCTCAGGATCTAATTTATACCTGTGAAAAATAGACTGAATGCCTAGAAGAAGCCCTTAACAATGGGTGAAGTTCCATTTTAAAAAAAAAAAAATTAAAATCCATGGTTATATTTTTAATTTAAATTAGTTGGACATTCACTGTCTTTCCTACCTCCATTTCTTATTTTTAACCTCTTTAGCAGGTCTTTCCTGGGTCCCAAGACTGACAACTCTGGGAAGTCTTTTTTTAAAGGCATGGAAACTCCCAAGTATTTGTGCAAACAAACCCTGTTTACACAACAACCACCTCTATCGTTTTCTCCCGATCCACCAGCCAGAACAGGGTTTTAATCCCTAAAGCTGACCCAGGACGAGTTTGTTTCGACTTCTGTTTTGATATGGACTATATAGCCAGCGTCTCGCCCTTTTTGTACGGAAGATTCCACCAGGAGAAAAAGAACCCCCACGTGCCCCCCCCAGTTGCCTTCTTTGAGTTGGAAATGTGTCCACAGTTCACCACATACTTACAGCCACAATTGAGCCCAACGTATCTGTAGTTAACCGAGACATTTGCTAAGTGGGTTTTGCCCCGTTTTACAACCAATTTTAAGCCACCATCCAGCACGTGCAACCGGCGCGAGCAAGAGCCCTCCCTGCTAATCGCAGTTAGTCCTCGACTTACAAACAGTTCACTTAGTGACAGTTCAAAGTTACAACAGCACTGAAAAAAAGTGACTTACGACCGTTTTTCACACTTACGACCATCGTAGCATTCCCCATGGTCAGGTGATTAAAATTCAGATGCTGGGCAACTGGCTTGTATTTACGACCGTTGCAGTGTCCCTGTGTGTGTGTGTGTGTGTGACGTGATCCCCTTCCGAGACCTTCTGACAAGCAAAGTCAGCGGGGAAAACCAGATTCACTTAACAACCGCGTTTTACCGATTTCACCACCGCAGTGACTTCATTTAACAACAGTGGCAAGAAAGGTTGTAAATTTGCTCACTTAGCCACACAGGCACTTTTGGGGCTGAAATGTGGTTGTAAGTCAAGGACTACCTGTACACACCTGCAGCTCATTTCGCCGGGACCTGAAAACTAACTTGGCTCTTCGATCTGTTTGGTCCAGACTGTGGGGTTGTTCATTTAACCGGGTTTTAGATTTACTCTTGGGGCTTGAATTGAATTGAATTGTTTTAATTCTTTTTATTATTTTTTTGTATTCACGGTTTTAACTGCCCTGTAAAACCGCCCTGAGTCCTACACCGGGGAATAGGGCGGTATACAAATCCAATAAAATAAAATAAAATAAAATAAATAAATAAATAAACTGCAAGCCGCGCAATCGGCCCGCAGCTCGCGCGCTCTGGCGAGGACAGTCGCGGCCCCCTTGCCCCCCCCCAAAAAAAACCTCTCGTCCGGTCGCGCGACTCGCCCGGGGAACGAATCCCCGCGAGAGCCGCACCTGTCACGAAGGGGGCAGCCGCACGCGCCTCGCGCGCACCCACCCACCCGCCCTCCGTCTCTCTCTCTCTCTCTCTCTCTCCACCCGCCCGCGCTCACTGGACGCAAAACGGGACTCGCGTCCTGAGGGAAGCGTCCGCCCGTCCCCCGCGCCGCTTTCTGCGCTCTCCTCGCGCGGAGCCCTCGGACTCACCCGGCGGCAGCGCTCGGAAGCTTCGCACCGTGTTGCCTTCTTGGAGATGAAGCAGCCGGGACGTTCCGGCCGCCTCGGAGTCCTGAGCCCGGCCGCTGTAGCGGACGTAGAGACGAAGCATGTGTTCCGACACCTTGTCTCCGGCGGAGACCACCGTCGGCGGGACGGGCTGCTCCGCTTCTGCCGCCCGGCTCCTGCGCCCGCCGACGCCTCGCCGCCCTCCTCCGACGCTCCTTTGGCCGAGCCAGCCCGGGCTCTCCCCGGACCCCTCGGCCACCAGGTTGCAGCAGCTAAGCCAGAGGCACCAGCAGAGCAGCGCGCGCAGAGAGCCTGCCATGCCGTCCCGCCTCGGGGTGCCGGAGGAGGAGGAGGAGGACTCGCTTACTCAGCCTCCCGTCCAGCTCCGGAGCGCGCCGAGGGAGCGGGAGCCGAGCGAAGGCAGCCGAGTCCCGCCGCTGCCACGGCCGCGCGTGGGGTGGTGGGGAAACCTGGGGTGGGTGGGTGAAGGGAGGGCCGGAGCTGGGCTGGCGGGGGGAGTCGGGTCGGGGTGAGCGAGGGCGGCGGCTCTCAACCTGCCGGCGCGATTTGCCGGCGCGACAAGGGCAGAAGCTGGCGCGAGCGCCTCGGACGGAGGCGCGCGCGCGCGTGCGCAGCACCGGCAGCAGCAGCAGAAGCTCCGGCAGGTTCTTTCGCCCCTGCCTCTAGTGGGGCAGGCGCAGCCCTGGGCTGAGTTTTGTACGGCGTGTGCGCGTGTGCGTGTGTGCAGGGCTCGCAGCGCCGGCGAAGCGGCAGCCAATCGCGCCGCCTCCTCTGGGTAGCCAAGCCGGCTGCGAGAGGGAAAGTCTCACAGCACGGAGGGGGGTGAGGGGTGGGGGGGTTGCGCCACCCATCAAATCCCGCCCGCGATGCCAAGGCGATCCGCAGCCCCGGATTGCTGGATCGAGAGCGGCGGGAGAAGAGCGGGCAGGCGGGCTGGCTTTGCTCTCCCAGCCACCCGGAGTTGCTGCGGGCTCCGCGCCGCTGGGCGGCCCAAGCGGTGCAGTTGCGCTGGGGAAAGATCTGGGGGTGTGGGTGTGGGCAACATCTGTTCGTCCGTCCCCCTGCCCGGATTTTATCCCAAGGGGAAGGAGTTTTGGGGGGGGGGTTGGACCCTGGAGTGAGCTGCTCGGGGCGAGGATCTTGGCGCGGCGAGGCAAACGGAAGGCGGCGCTGCTTGCTAGGAACCCAAACTCTTTCCTGATTTTTTTTTATTTTTATTCCATTTATATCCCGCCCTTCTCCGAAGACTCAGGGCGGCTTACAAGCTTAGCAGTAGCCTTCATTCTATGTATCTGCCTGCTTATTAGGGCTTTCACACACACCCCAAGCGGCATTATTACAAAGTCAGCTTATTGCCCCCAACAATCTGGCTCCTCATTTTACCTACCTCGGAAGGATGGAAGGCTGAGTCAACCTTGAGCCTGGTGGGATGCGAACCTGCACTAATTGCAGGCAGCTGGTGTTACTTAAGGAGGTATTAACCCACTGCTTCACCAAGGCTCTTAGTTCAAATGATCGTGCCGTTTGACACAACAGCCCTGTAAGGCAGGCCAGTAGCTTCAGGAGGCATGGTGAGGCTGAGATAACGTAGAAAGATCCAGAGAGAAGAAACGTAGGACCTGCCTAGATTGCAGCTCCTCATTCTACCTTTAAAAAATGTGGATAAGGCTAGGAATCCAGGTAGCTGCCGCTTTCACTACTACAAGAAAAGAAATTGAGAAATTGACAGAGAACATCTGCTTTCCAATGAGAAATGTAGAGAACTCATCTACCCAATCTGATGGGGAATTCGATCCCCATTCTAAATGTCATTTAGATTAAGGATCATTTCAGAAAGACATTGGGAGAGAATACAACCGCTGACTTCAAAACGAAAGTAGTAAATCAAAATGACTAAAAGTTTTTAAACTAAAATTGTGTTTTGCATTCACTTCATTAAGAATTATCAAATATTACTTCATTTTCATACTTCATTTCTACTTTGCTTGGCCTGCTAATGAGCTGTTAGCTGAATTACTAGAGTAGTTACTATTGGAAATGGGTATAAAACCAGACATGTCATGGGGGAAGCTAAAATCATAAGACTACCTCTGATTTATTTAGGCATGTTTTGCCTGCAAATTTGATGGAGAAGGCAATGATGCTTTTGTTTCCCTTGCACGAAATATTATTCCTCTAAATAGAAATAAAATCTATATATATGTCCTTGTCTAGTCATTTCAAATCAGCACCAACAAGATGGCCTTAAAACCCTTTGGAGAATGCCCAGTCTAAATTTAGTAGACTTCAAGGGAAAGTTACTGTGGAGTAATCACTGAGCACCCATTGATTCATTTTCCCCAGATGGATTTGATACACAGTGGGCAAAAAGTAATTCCTTGCATTTGTACCCTGCTCTTCAGCTAATGTTACAAGCTCAAATAGAGCACAAGGCAGCAAACGGCTTCCGTATGCAACCTCCAGATGCGACATTTTGTGGGTTCCGCTAGCATTCTGGTCCTGCCTTGGTTGTGGTTTGGAAATGAAGATTGGATGACGATGGCGAACAGTGCTGGGCAAAATACTTGAAAGGGATGTTTTACAAAATGCCTTGAGTGGAGTAAAATACTTCTTGAAGCAGGAAAGTAGATATGTCATTTGGAGATCTTGGCCCAACTGTTTCCAAGCCATGTCTTGCTTGTTGATGAGTGAGTGTGCACACACACAGAGACAATCACATGTGCTGGGACTGCCAGCAAAGAAAAGAAAAGCAGTTGTGTGTCTACACAAATATAAAGATGGGACAACTTGCCGTGGGCAACTCACCACAGCCAAATAGCCACGGCCAATTCTTCATGGGCCAATTTGCCATAGTCAGCTCACTACAGGGCAGTTTGCCATGGGGCAATTCAACAATTCTATTTAATTATTCTATTTAATTAAGAATTATTTTTGTAATTCACATTTCATTTTGTTCTTCTTTTGGCATCCTTTCTTTAATTATTCTATTCCACCATTTCTTGATATTAGTGTAACTCTTGTCCCACAGTGAGTTGTCCTGTTGTGAATGCTCCAACACTGGAAGTTTTTAAGAAGAGACTGGACAGCCATTTGTCTGAAATGGTATAGGTTAGGGGGTTGGACTAGATGACCTCCAAGGTCCCTTCCAACTTTATTAAGTTGGCTATGGTGAGTTATCCCTTGGCACGTTGGCTCCTGTTGGTTGCCACTGTGGCAAGTTGTCCTAGACCTAATTAAAAATGCTTTCAAAGCAGCCAAGAATTTCCCAGTCAAATTTTCACGAACTGATTGCACCCCATTTTTTTTAAAAAGGGAAATGAAGTGAAGCTGATGATACAAATACCTCTGCCTTTCACTGAAGTTTCTACCCTGATTTACTTGTCTCTATTCCTTCATTCAGGAATGAAACATACAACCTTCAAATCCAAGGACACCAGAAATAATGTCGAAGAAGAAGGAAGAACTGTTAATCTGCATTCTTTATCAAATTTATTGCAGTTAATCTGATTTGGTATCTAAAACAGGTGCTTTTATCAGCAACAGAGAAATGCCAAGGCCATCTGAAGGGTGTTGTTGTATGATAAACATGTCTTAAAAATATTTGTTGAAGGGGAATTCTAAAAAAGTAGAATTTCCAAGATAGGAAAGTCACTTAAATGAGATGGGTGATGTAGAAATTTGGTTAATAAATAATACATTTATAAAAGTTATGTTTGATGAACATGGTTACTAAAAATGAGAAATGTGCACAAATCATTTATGTATAGCGCAATCCATTTTTACTCATAATTGTCTATTGTGCATACAAGATAACAGGAGTTTTAAGATTGGAGGATGAACAAAAATTGCATCCTAAAAATCATTTAGTATAAAGGATCAGGGTAGATTTTTTCACAAACAATGCTTTGGATCTTGAAAAGGATGCAAAACCAAGACAGTTATTTTTTGTTGTTGTTCCAAGTGCAAGACAGTAGCATAGCAATTACCTAATTTTCATATTTTATTTCTACTCTGCTTGGCCTGCTAATGAACTTTTAACTGAATTACTAGTTACTAACATAGCCATAGAAGACAGTTTAACATAGAATACTAGAGTTGGAAGGGATCTTGGAGGTCTTCTAGTCCAACCCCCTGCTCCTTATACCATTTCAGATAAATGTCTATTCAATCTTTTCTTAAAAACCTCCAGTGATGGAGCACCAACAACTTCTGAAGGCAAGCTATTCCATTGGTTAATTGCTCTTACCATTAGGAATTTTCTCCTTAATTCTAGGTTGCTCCTGTCTTTGGTTAGTTTCCAACCATTGTTTCTTGTCTTGCCTTTTGGTGCTTTGGAAAATAATTTGACCCCCTCGTCTTTGTAGGAGCCCCTCAAATATTGGAAACACTGCTATCGTATCTCTCCTAGTTCTTCTTTAGATTAGATTAAACATACTCAATTCAACGGCTCAAGGTACATTGAGCTAGCACTGTCCAAAGACATTTCTGTTGTCATGTGGCTAGCATGGCATCACAGAACGCTGTTGCCTTCCCACCAAAGTGGTACCTATTTATCTACTCACATTTACATGCTTTTGAACTGAAACTTTTCCTTGGGTGTTTTGCCTCCAGCCCCATAATCATTCTTTTTGCTCTTCTCCACACTCCCGAAATGGGAGACAGATCTTTCATCTGATTTAACCAATCTTGTACACCAGGGGTGTCAAACTCAATTTCATTGAGGGCCGCATCAGCATTGCGGTTGCCCTCAGGGGGCCAGGTGGGTATGGCCAGGGTGGGCATGGCCTACTGGGTGGGCGTGGCTAAAGTGTGTATGGCCTACTTGGTGGGCATGGCCAGCTCTACATCGTTTGCATCAAGGGTGCCTATGGGGGCCTGGGCAGGAGTGGGACAGATCTGAGGGTCTCTGGCAGGAGGAGGGTCTCTGGGCCAGGGCCAAGGCAGTGGGGGCCGTTCCCTCACTGTTTCCAGGATGGCTTTGCGGGCCGCATGAAACCACTTTGCGGGCCGGATCCGGTCCCCGGGCCTTGTGTTTGACATGTCTGTTGTACACCTAATCCACAGGAGCACAAACCCTGGATGGAATTGTGAGGCTCCTATAATTGTCCACAGGTGATGGTTATTTGAACAGAAAGAAGAGCTGTGTAGGTAGCTTTATGCTTCGCTGAGAAACTCAAGGTCTACTTTAGAGATCTGCTCAAGAATAAAACACCAATGAAGTTGAACGTTGGGGCTTAAAAAAAAAATCAAAACCTGAATCTGGAACTCTTCCAATATGGTTTGTCCATCAATGGCTAGAACTTCTAGAATCTAGAAGGCACAGGTAGTCCTTGACTTACGACCACAATTGAGCCCCAAATTTCTGTTGCTAAGCAAGATGCTTGTTAAGTGAGTTTTGTTCCATTTCATTGCCTTTCTTGCTACACTTGTTAAGTGAATCACCACAGTTGTTAAGTTAGCAAAATAGCTCTTAAATGACCCCAAGTCCCTATTGACTTTGCTCGTCAGAAGGTTACAAAAGATGAACACGTGACCCCGGGAGACTGAAACCATTATAAATATGAAACAATTGTCAATTTTCTGAATGTTGATCACGTGACCACAGAGATGCTGCAATTGTTGTAAAGTGTGAAAAACGGTTATGTCACTTTTTCAGTGCTGGTGTAATCACTAAATGAACGGTTGTAAGTTGTAAGTTGGATCAGTACACTTGGAGAAGATGACTATAGAAGCGTTCTCCAAATAGAATCGATCACCAATCCTCATGTGTTTATTCAATTTGTATGTTACCACATTACAACACCAGCCTTTCTTAACTGGGCTGTCTTTTCTTACAGTCTTTCTTCCTTTTGCATACTTGAAATACACACAAATTTCTTTTCAATCATCATGTTTTTATAATCACGTGTTTTAATATGTATGTGCTATAATTTAAACCCCTGTATCAATTCTACTTTCTTTCTCCCTTAGAGGCAAAGACACGGTTTTTGCTGCAATTTAACTAACTTCAAAAGCATTGATTTATAGAGCATGAGTTAAGAACACACCTTGAAGAAATAATTTCCATATCCTTGGAAGTTTTAATTTTGTTTACTTGTGATTTCTCAGATTTACTTAACGTTCTCCTCTGCCTATGTGTGTCTCTTTCCACTTCTGGGTGATATTTGCCATATTCCATGTATTTTGTCACATTGTAGGTTTTTATTATGTTAAGATCAGAGTTGTCAGAAAGTGGGGGCAATAGAAGTTATTTGAAAGAATTGCAGAATGTAATTTCTGTTCATCACCTAATGAAAGCATTATCGAACTGTTGTTAGTGTGTTTAGAATTGCACTGAAGATAACAGCTGAGCTTTGGACATCATAAAGTTTTTCTCTGAAACCTCCCACTGTCTTCGCTTACCAGATGAATGAATACATCTGAGCAAAGAGGAAGGTAAATAAATAAATCCCATATATGATTGCAGTTGATTAACTAGCAGAAAGGTTTACCTACTAAATTCTGCAACAGAGAATTCTTTAAGAGAAAAATAAGAGTTATGCATCATATTACTGAAGTTCTCTTTAAGGTTGTAATTCAGTGTACATTTTAACCTTTTCTACATATTTGCCTATTGATCCAGCTATATATTACATTCAACCTTTTTTTTGCCAATTTTATCATACCGTCTTTAATTTGTTCGTCCTGTTTCCATTTTCAGTAAAAGTTTGTATATCTTAACAATAATATGATCATTATTTGTACACGATTCTACATCACTCTTACCACTTTCAGACTCATAACTCTTATCAAATTTAAATCTTTCCATTAGCTGAACACAGGGAAATCAATGACACACATGTGTAACCTGCCAGTTCCAGGTCGTCTTTTAACTTAAATTCTCCTTGAGAGAAAAAAAAATCAGTTTAAGAACATAAATTAATTACTTTGTTTAACTGTAATTTCTCTTCTATAAAAATTTTCTTGAGGTGACAATAAGGGGCTTTCAGGAAACAATCTTGCGTTATACCTATTTCAGATTCTCAATACGGCGCATCTAATAAAATGATTTTTAAAACCTAAATTGACCTTAACTTTATTATGCCATAAAAAGCTGTGGCAGCCAAATCTTAAATCATGTCCCTCCAGTTCCATTAACTTCCTATTTCTCAAAGTCACCCAATCCAAACAAAAAGCTACAAAATATAATTTCAAGTCTTATCATCCTAACCCCTGTTTCTTTGCCATCCTGCAGTAATCTACATTTAATTCTTAGTTTCGTGCCTTGACAGACAAATTTGGACATATCCTTTTGCCATTGCATAAGTGGTACATCAGTCACCAGTTGGTATTGCGTGATATAAAAATAACATTCTAAACAAAACAATGATC
This sequence comes from Vipera ursinii, assembly GCF_947247035.1. Classification (NCBI taxonomy): domain Eukaryota; kingdom Metazoa; phylum Chordata; class Lepidosauria; order Squamata; family Viperidae; genus Vipera; species Vipera ursinii. The sequence goes on from NC_139521.1 coordinate 68,608,016, forward strand.
TTAATCATAGAAATTATTGCCAACAATGACATTGTTGAGAGAAGAGAATATTTGTAGCTCATGGTTGAACTGTGGGGTCCTTGGTGCTTTCTGAGCTTGGTTGTTTTCCTACAGATGTTTCATTACCAAACCATGCCATCAACTTCATTTTAATGACCTATCTTCTGTAGAAAGGCAAATTTCTGACTTTTTACCAGAACTTTCTCCTTTGGAGAAAAAGTCCAGTGACTTAGGTTGTGAGCTCTTGGTTGGATATGTTTGGTTTACATCATCCATCAAGGCTTCTTTAAATTCATCTTCAGCAGCAAGGGGTAACCTCAATACTCACTGGCGACATTATGGCTCCTTGTGCTTTGTAATCTATTTCTTAGTACTGAATTTTTAAATGTGATGTGAACAATCTTAAAATAGCAATAGTTACAGCAATTAGACTTATATACCACCTCTCAGTGCACTCTCTAAGCCAGGGGTAGGCAAACTTGGCTCTTTTATGACTCGTGGACTTCAACTCCCAGAATTCCTGAGCCAGCCATGCTGAGGGGAAAGGGAGAGGTTTCCAAGCTGAGCCATGTTGGCTCAGGAATTCTGGGAGTTGAAGTCCATGAGTCATAAAAGAGCCAAGGTTGCCTACCCCTGCTCTAAGCGGTTTACACAGTCAGCCTAGTCAGTGGTGGGATTCAGCCAGTTCACTCCACTTCGGCATAACCGGTAGCTAATTTTTTGTGGCCCAGGCCCAGAATGGACTTCCGGAAGCGGCATCTACACAGAGAACCAGTTGTTCACATATTTGAATCCCACCACTGAGCCTATTGCCCCCCAACAATCTGGGTCCTCATTTTACCGACCTCAGAAAGATGAAAGGCTGAGTCAACCTTGAGCCAGTCAAGATTGAACTCCTGATTTAAAACAAAATGGATTTTGGGGAAAAATTTTTGCAACCGATTAGGGCATTATATCAAAAACAAACTGCCCGAATTATAGTTAATAATAGCCTGACAGAGGCATGTAATATTGAGAAGGGCACAAGGCAAGGGTGTCCATTATCGCCCTTGTTATTTGTGTTAACATTAGAGATATTATTGGTTAAAATACGGAATTCGGAAAAAATTAAGGGGATACAAATTAGAGATCAGGATTATAGATTGAGAGCATTCGCAGATGATCTGGTTGTTACAGTCACCCAGCCAGAGAACTCTGTTGTGGACCTGATGGAGATAATAACACAATATGGGAAGGTTTCTGGATTCAAAGTTAATATACAGAAAACCAAAATTTTGGCCAGAAATATGACAGTTTCGCAAAAGGCTCTCTTAGAAGGATTAACTGGATTTGAGATTGTTAAAAGAGTTAAATATTTGGGGGTGCTTTTGTCGCCCTCTAATACGAAGTTATATAAAAATAATTATGAAAAACTATGGGGGAAAATTCAAAAAGACTTGGAGAGTTGGGAAAAATTGCAATTGTCTTTGTTGGGACGGATTGCAGCAGTGAAAATGAATGTCCTGCCTAAATTTTTATTTTTATTTCAAATGATACCTATTCTTAAGAAAGACTCTAATTTGGAGGAATGGCAGCGAGGTATCAATAAATTTGTGTGGGCAGGGAAAAAGCCACGAGTTAAACTTAAGATTATGCAGGATACTCGTGAGAGAGGTGGCCTTAAAATGCCCAATTTTAAACTATATTATGAAGCTGCTGCATTAGTAGGAATAAGTGATTGGATTAATTTGACACGAGATATTATTAAATCTTGAGGGCCATGATTTGTTGTTTGGCTGGCATGCATATTTGTTGTATGACAAGAAGGTAGACAATGTGTTTAGAGTGCATATTTTAAGACAGGCATTGCTGAGAGTTTGGAAGAAGTATAGACATAAGTTAGATTGCAAGATACCACTGTGGGCAATTCCAAAACATGCAATAGAAAATATACATGCTGGTTTCAAACATGATGTGACTACGTACAAGGAGATCCTAAGTTTGGAAAGAAATGTTTGGTGTTTGAAATCATATAGCCTCTTGCGAGAAGAGAAGGTTGTTCAAAATTGGTTTCAATATACTCAGTTACGGGCCAGGTGGAAAGAAGACCAGAAAAATGGTTTTACAATGACTGATGAAAATCTGATAAAGCAAATTAGAAATCAGGGTCCAGCACATATCAAACGGATATATCTTGCATTGATAGAGATTGACTCAGAAACAGAGCTTGTTAAGGATTGTATGATAAAATGGGCCCAAAACATCCAGGAAGTTATCACAATGGACACGTGGGAAAAGATTTGGGTGAGGAACGTAAAATTTACACAAGCTCAAAATCTAAGAGAGAATTTTTACAAAATGTTTTACAGATGGCATTTAGATCCTAAAAAGCTTGCAAGTATGTATCCGAATTATCAGCCTAAATGTTGGAGGTGCGGTGATGAAGATGCAACATATTTTCACATATGGTGGACATGTAAAAAGGTTAAGGCTTTTTGGATAAAAGTCTGGTGGAACATGCAGAAGATCTTTAAACAGAGGATAAAGTTTTGTCCGCAACTTTTTTTGTTGGGAATAATTACAGATGCTACAGTTGTGGACACCAAGCTGATGTTGCATCTAATTATGGCAGCAAGACTTTTGATAGGTCAGTATTGGAAGAAAGAGGAACTGCCGACCATAGAAGAGTGGACTTTAAAGGTTTCCGACCTGGCAGAGATGGCGAAGATTTCGGCCTATTTGAAAGATCACTCGCAAGAACGCTATATTATGGAATGGAGAAAATGGATTGAGTTTATCCAGAATAAGTATAGGGTTAAGAAGTTTCATGTAGCATTTGAATAAGTCTTCTTTCTTTTTTTCTTTTTTTCTTTTAGTTTTTCTATATATATTTAATATTATTAAGGCTTGTTTTATCCTATATAAGCTAGAGAGTGATGGATTTTAGAGTTTATAGTTGTTAGTATATGATTGTTTATGATTGCTTTTTATATATATACCTTGTATTTAGCTCTGGGAAGTCGGGGGGGGGAGGGGGGGAGGGGGGAGAGGGAGGGGGGGTGAAGGGAGGGGGAGGGGGTTTTTAAAGGAAAATTGTATGTTAAAACTTTTCAATAAAAAAAAAAAGATTGAACTCCTGATTATAGGCAGTGAGTTAGCCTGCAGTACTGCATCCTAACCACTGCCCCATCATGGTGTGAAATATTCCCATCATAGATTAGAATTTGACAATCTTCTGTTCTTTCCATATTTGTGACGCTAAGGACTCTTAGTATACAGGTAGTCCTCAACTCACAACCACAACTGGGATCAGAATTTCCTCTGCTAAGCAAGACAGTTGTTAAATGACTTGTGCCCAATTTTATAACCCTTTTTGCTATGGTTGTTAAGGGAGTCAGTGAAGTTATTAAGTGAACCATGTAATTGTTAAACAAATCTGGTGTCCCCCATTGACCTTTCTTGTTGGGAAGCTAGCTGGGAAGTTTGCAAATGGTGGTCAAATGACCCTGGGATGCTGCAACCAGAATAAATACATTCAAGTTGCTAAGCACTCCAATTTTGATCCTGTGACTTGGGGATACTGCAGCAGTCATAAGTGCGAGGACCGGTTATAAGTCTATTTTTGTAGTGCTGCTTTAACTTCAAATGGTTGCTCTAGCAATGGCTATAAATCAAGGACTGCTTGTAGTCCAGAAATAGCTAGAGATGTACCCCACAATCTTTCCCATGCATATAGGCTATTTTCATAACATAGCAGATGCTTGTTAATTTGTTAAAGCTAATTTTCTTTAGGATTACTTTATTCTAGTAAACTAAATATTTGAATCACTGTCTTATTTAGCACCTGCCTCATTAAGTGTGTCTGTCTCCAATGCTGACAGATTTCCTATTTTCATTTTGCTTTATTCCGAAATGATTTTACGATTGCTCTAAACTACTTGGAATTTTCTATAATAAAAACTAGCAAACCAACAATCCATTATTACCTTTTAAAATTACCTTTAATGAGTAAACCTATTAGTTAGAAATAATTTTGTATGGTTCAGTACGAACTGTTTGCTTCTGAAAGTGGTGCAGTTATGCTTGTTAGTGGTTTGAAGCGAAAAATGAAACACACAATTTCCTGGCAGACGACTAGAGTTGATGAAATGGATAACAAGTTATTTTAAAATAAACTTTAAATGAGGTATACCACTCCTCTGCAGGAGTGGAAGTGTTTCTATTATATCCTTTTTCATTAAAAGATGAAAAGGAAGACATACTGTCCGTTTTCAAAGATATTCTTTGCAAGAAAAATCATAGACAAGCAACAGTCAGAGACAATATGGAGTTGGGGTAGGCAACCTTGGCTCTTTTACGACTCGTGGACTTCAACTCCCAGAATTCCTCAGGAATTCTGGGAGTTGAAGTCTACGAGTCGTAAAAGAGCCAAGGTTGCCTACCCCTGGACTAGAAGACCTCCAAAGTCCCTTCCAGCTCTATGATTCTATGAATAGTCTTTCCTGGTGAGAAACATGGCTGGATGTGGAATTCTGGGAGTTGGAGTCCAGACATCTTAAAGCTGCCAAGGTTGAAAAACAATTCTGTAGCTGGTCTTCTTTATCAACTGCTAAAGATTTATGTATTTGTGTTAAACCCATGGACTTCTTTTCGTGTGCAAATTCAAATACTCAGAGAGATTTTTTTTTCTTTTTCAAAGCTGATAGAAAAAAAACAAGCTCCCAGGTGGAAAAAAAGACTGCAAATGACCAGCTGTCTGCAAGTAATTTATAAATCCTTCCATTCCCCACCATCCAGTCAGAGCGGAAGAAGCTTCTTGGATGAGAAGCGAAATGTCTTCAAAGAAAAAGCAAGAAAGTCCAGTTGCCTCCTGAAAAAGGATCTTTGATCCGGATGACTGATGATGATGATGATGATGATGATGATGATGATGAAGATGATGATGATAAGAGTTGGAGGAGACCTTGGAGGTCTTCTAGTCCAACCCACTGCTCAGGCAGGAAACCCTATACCATTTCAGACAAATCTCCATAGACATCAAGCACCCAGAGATTCTCACTTATCCCCGACATTTTTAATACTTCTATGTACTAGTTCCCATCATTCGTGTTCTTCTTTTCACATTGCATGGAAAAGGTTCCCCCCAAATCTTTTGCGGTGGTGGCAAGAACACGGCCACATTGTGAGAGCTAGTCAGCTGCTGCCTGGAACACAATCCGTGGAGCAACCATCTAATCAGCCTTCCATGGCTATTGCAATGGGTGCAAAGCTGGGGATTTTGGGAGAACATCTGGAGAGCCCCATGGAAGGAAAGTCTGCTTTATGCTTTGGGGTGCTGTTGATTCCTACCTGAGCACCTCTGCCTACATCAGAACGTCTTTAAATGGAGAGACTCCTGACAGTCATGCTTTGGACTGTCCTTGCGCTGCCTTCATCTTGTTAGCTTCCTGGAACTGATCCCATCTCTTAATGAATTTACCTCTGTTTGGGGCCTCCAAAAGATTGCTGCCCTTTGAAGAACCTGCTTAGTGTATGAGCATCCCAGCCCTGGGTGTCCTTTCATTCTTCTTCTTCCTCTTCTTCCTCCTCTTCTTCTTCTTCTTCTTCTTCTTCTTCTTCTTCTTCTTCTTCTTCTTCTTCTTCTTCTTCTTCTTCTTCTTCTCCTCCTCCTCCTCCTCCTCCTCCTCCTCCTCCTTCTTTCTTCTTCTCCTTCTCCTCCTCCTCCTCTTCCTCCTCCTCCTCCTTCTCCTCCTCCTCCTCCTTCTTCTCCTTCTCCTCCTCCTCCTCCTCCTCCTCCTCCTCCTTCTCCTCCTCCTCCTTCTTCTCCTTCTCCTCCTCCTCCTCCTCCTCCTCCTTCTTCTTCTGCTTCTTCTTCTTCTTCACAGCATAGTCCTTCCCCTGGAGCTGCTGCTCTTCTGTATGTCTTCCTCAATTCTTTGCTAATTCCCAGCCTGCTTTCTCCCAGCCAGCCCTTCCTGTAAGCACTTGGCCCATGGCATCATCTGTTCTCCACTTTAGTAGGTGGGTCCTTTTAATTAGAGATTTGCAAACTAATGAGGGAATTGCTGCGTGTTTAGAGGCAAAATTAGCTTCCCTGGCTTCTTTCTGCCTGAGACCCTTAAGAAGAAGAAAGGAAGGAATCGTCGTACAGTGGATTGGAATTGTGCACATTGGGATTGGCCCTCCAGGTGTGTTGGGAACAAAATGTACATTGTGTAAATGATGGGAGGTGTAGTTCAAAAACATCTGGAAGAACCATCAGGTTGGGGAATTCAAATGTCCTGAATGAATCTAGTGGTAAAACCTTCTGTTTTATTTTTATTTTCTATCCCATTACCTACAAGGTGGTATCTTCCGGATATGCTCAGAATACTCAACCTACTTACCTTTGGCCTAAACCAATGATGGCGAACCTTTTAGAGACCGAGTGCCCAAACTGCAACCCAAAACCCACTTACGTATCATCAGATGCCAGGTGGGTGTGGCCCATTGGCTGGGTGTGGCCCATTGGGTGGGCGTGGCTGTAGTGGTAATGGCAGACTGGGTGGGACTAAAAAGTTCAATCAATCAATTCCAACTTTACAAGATCTTTTTTTCCCCACGAGAAGTTGAAATTGATTGATGGATTGAACCTTTTTTTTTTTGCAAGCCTAAAGCGAAAAGGTTTTATAAAAGCCAGCTGAAGGCCTAGGACTGGGGTGACGGCACGTGTGCCCACAGAGAGGGCTCTGCGTGCCACGGGCCTAAACCATTGCTCCTAAACTTGTTTGATACAATTAATGTTGCACATTTATTGTCATTTTCCTATCCCTATCACTTATCTGGTTTTTTTTTAAGTTCATATAATAGTCAACTGAATTGTAGGGCAAAACAGCAAGTTTCCTAAATTCTTAGGAATTTGTTTTCTAAATTCTTAGTATTTTGCAGGAACCTGGAAGCAAAACCAGGAGACAAGGCAGACTTCCAGAAACCAGGAAATAACTGACACTTAATTCAGTTTCACTGATCCTGATTAATGGACATTTGTTAAGACTATATGAATCTTTTTAAAGGAATGATTTGGTTGAGTTGCCCCTTAGAATGGAATCACAGAGCAGAATCTTAGAACTGATTTTTTTGAAGTGTCGAAAGTATTTCTTTTATATCAAATTAATTCCATTTCTGCACTATCTCAGACTTTCCCTTAACCATTAACACAATCCACAATTGATCAAGAATAAAAACAACGGCTGAAGCAAAGATAAATACATTTTTTGCAGAAGATCACTAAATGGTGTCTCCACTAAATAACCAACAGCCAAACTGAAACGGATTAAATCAAGTGAAAATAGCAAACAGGGAAATCCTTTGCTCAAACATCCTTGAACTCACAAATGACTTACCCAGACTTAACCCACACATCAAAGGAGAGTCTGCAAATACAGTAAAGTTAATTAAAATATCTTTCCCCACACTGAAAGTTCATTGAATTAGACAGCACATACACACCCATATCTTACACCCCCACAAAGACTACCTTCCCTATATGTATATATATATTTTAATTCCATTTATATCCCGCCCTTCTCCGAAGACTCAGGGCGGCTTACAAGCTTAACAGTAGCCTTCATTCTATGTATATGCCTGCTTATTAGGGCTTTCACACACACCCCAAGCGGCATTATTACAAAGTCAGCTTAATTGCCCCCAACAATCTGGGTCCTCATTTTACCTACCTCGGAAGGATGGAAGGCTGAGTCAACCTTGAGCCTGGTGGGACTCAAACCTGCACTAATTGCAGGCAGCTGGTGTTACTTAAGGATGGGTAGTTACCTTTCAAGAGTAGGCTTACTCTTGAAAATAAACTACCTCCTTTCCATACGATGTGCTTGGTATTCGTCTAGTCAGTGAAACCCCAGCTTGAATCGGGACCCCAAATTCTCTTGACAAAAGTATTTATGAAAGGGGATTGAATCCAAGGCAAGCCATGTCAAGTCAATGATCCCGCTGCTGATACAAAAGACACAAAAAAAATTAACAGTTGCATAGTACTTTGCAGCACCCTTGTTAAGAAAATACTAAAACAGATACACTAACAGATACGCCCGATCTTCGCTCCTTTCGTCGCGATCTCAAGACGTTTCTGTTTGTACAAGCCGGCCTAGCCTGATGGGGATTGGTGGGGTTGTTTTATTTTTGGTGTCTTAATTTTATCTTGGGGTTTTTAGAATTGTATTCCAATTGTTTTAACTTGGGCAATCATTTAATCTCTTTTTAATGTTTGTATTTAGTATTTTATTCTGCCCTGTGAACCGCCCTGAGTCCTCAGGGAGAAGGGCAGTATATAAATATTATTAAATTAAATTAAATTAAATTAATTATACAAGAATGGAAAGCTAAAGTGGGAAGAAAGGTATATAGATTAATGGGAAAATTTGTCCCGTGTTAATGAAGTAAAGCAAGGGATTAATTCAATTTTGTCAAGAAAGAATAGTTTTTTAAATGTTTTGCTGATACTGATCTTGGTACTTTTATGTATTATTAGCCACCCAGAATCCCATTTGTTAGACAACCTTTTTTTGCCACATTTTTTAAGTGAATCACTGCAGTTGTTAAATTAGCAACACGGTTGTTAAGTGAATCTGGCTTCCCCATTGACTTTGCTTATCAGTAGGTTGCAAAAGGGAATTGCATGAACCTGGGACCTGGCAACCGTCATAAGTATGAGTCAGTTGCCAAGCATCTTAATTTTGATCACCTGATGATGGGGATGCTGAACGGTTGTGTGAAAAATGGTCATAAGTCACTTTTTTCAGTGTCGTTGTAACTTTTGAATGGTCACTAAACAAACTGTTGTAAGTTGAGGACTACCTTTATAAAAATGTTGTATTACTAGAATAAAGATGGAAGTAAAATTGCTGTAATAAACATCAACCATCTCAGATATAATATACTGATCAAACTACCTGGAAGCAAAGAAGTTTTGAATATTCTTGTTGAAGATGGTAGAAGCTAGATTAGTGCTCAATATTTTAAAAAAAGTTGGATAAGACCAATCTAATGCAAATAAGTGGAGAAGTTGAAACAGCGAAAGACTGCCTTTCTAGATTGAAAAATTTACAGGGCTGTTGTTTGTTGCTATGAAATAAATAGACTTTGCTAGTTGGAAGAAAGGCTATAACAGATTCTAGACAAAATGTTAAAGTGCGTCACACTGACAGTAAACAAATACGTTGTCAAGACCATAGATTTCCCAGTTGTGATATGCAAATGTGATGGCTAGACTATCAGAAAGGCTAAATAAAAAAAAAGGATGCCTTTGAACTGCAATGCTTGAAAAAATGTTGGGAATACCTTGACATGCAGGAAGAACACACGATTCTTGGAAGCTGGAAATTACTGAACAAACAGCAAAGACACATTTGTGGAAATCACACCATCAATGACTGCTAAGCCAATAGTTATTGACGACTTCATAGATCTCAGGAAGCAGAGCTTAAATCCACTGCTGGGAAGCTACAGTGAAACAGGTCCATCATTTCCTTCTTGTGTTTGTAAGCTTACTCAACACATCTGGTGGGCTTCGAATTTTACGAACGTATCTGATTGACTGTACAGTAATGGGCTAGAATGGATTCATGGCCTAATGATCCATCAGGGCTGGTGTCAGCCCCACAAATAGACCTGTTGTGATTCAGGGTCAGCCTGTGGGTTCGGCAGTTGGGTCGGACGACTCAGAGGAGGAGGAGGAGGGTGTTGAAGAGCTTGCTGATGAGAGCCCTCCGCCAGGCCCCTCCCACCTGGTCACGATGGAGACCCAGCTGTGTGAGCCCGACAGCGTGGATGAAGATGACCCACAGCTGGCCCTGTTCAAGGACGCCCGACGCAGGAGGCAGTCAATCAGGAGTAAACAGAGGAAGGCAATGGGGCACCTCGGAAGGAGGCAGAGAGAAGCCACGCCCTAAACTGTATAAAAGGGGAATGCATGGGAGGGCTGGTTTGCTGAAGGCAACCGCTTGAAAAGCTCCTGTTTCTTGGTTCGTGTCTTGTTTGTTTGTGTATCAATAAATTTGGCAGGCTTAATTCCAGCCTCTTGCTTTCTTGTAAAAGGGGTTGTCCCTGCCTTTTCTGCAGGGCGGGTAGCAGGCTGGTACAGAACAAGACCATACCCAGAAATAAAGTGCAAAGGAAGGCTAAAACTATTTTTTTATATATACTGAAATAATAACAGAACCTTACAGAACTGACTGTGCTATATCACTTTACCCATCTTATATTCCATTGAGTCAGGGAGCCATTTTGTATACTATCTTATTCTTCTGGACTTATCGAGTGTTTCAACCCCTTTTCTCTAGGTAATAGTCCTTGCATATTTTTGAGAAGTTCATCTTCCTTAGTCTCTATGGTTACTCCTTCAGTTCCTACACATTTTTTTAGCGATAACAATGACATTTACTGTATTCTAAAGCGAAAGAAACCCATCACATAAAACGCAGGAACGAGCGGGTATCTCACCTTGTGTATGCACACATTTTTAATGTTACTGTGCAATTGCAAGGATTTAAAGCCGGCAAAGAATCACAATAACCTGTAATGAATACTCACAAGGAAGCCTTCTACAAAGATCTTGCTATTTTAGTCAGGAATCTTAACCATTGTTCATTTGGATCTTGGAAGGCTGTCCAAGGGTCTCCAGTAGGTTAAAGACTTCTGCCAATGCCTCTCTCCTCATGAGAATTGATAGTTAGATTTTTCTTCTGAGGACGTGGTCATAGATAACCACTTGCACGTAGAGGTCTGTTTTGATTGGAACCCGTGTTGTGTTGTCTCCAGGAAATGCCTAAGAACCAAACATTAGCCATCATCAGAAAGAGATGGAGGTAAACAAATTATATCAATCACTGCAACCTGTATGGAAGATATAACTATGTTCTCATACAAAGTGAACTAAAAACTAGCAAACCACATTAAGGTATCATGCAAATCTGGTTCACATAACCTTGTAACTAGATCACTCGGTGCACTGTACAAACTTAGAAAACTGAGAACGTGGGTTAGTGTGTCATGCAAGCACAGCCCTTCTTAAATTAGATGAGCCTAGAATTCATTATGATCTTAGATAATCTTTCCTACTCAAAGTAGTCATTTTGGCAGATCTTGTGGGACAGTCCATCATAAAAATCTTTGCAGATTTTTCAAGAAGCCAAGTTTTTGTTTATGATATCTCTTGCATGCATGATGTATCTTTCTAGGAATATTCTGCTTGTCAGAAGTGCAGCTGACAAAGACAGTCCATGCAGTCCTTGATTGATCCTTGATTGATGATATCCTTGGTCCCTCACAACCATCTGAGAAATGTACAATTTCCCATAACTGATATACCTCAGGAGATACATTTGTGTTCAATCATTTCCATGCACACCACACAGAAGAGATCAACAATGTTAATGCCTGTGTCTTTCAAGGGTCCAGATTCTTTGGGGCTTTAATGCTTAAAGTATATATTTCACACAGCAAGAGAAGATCTGCTTATTGATTACAGATGTTCCATAGCTGCTGGAACATAGACCAGTGACCCACTTTGAGTGCAACCAAATCCACTTTTTAGGTATGCATTTTTAAATGTCTCACAAACCAATGCACTCATTTTGAATGTGTATAATTTGATATTTTGTACTGATGCTATTCATATGCAACCATCTTTCGTGGGAAGCACTTCAAAGAAACTATCATCCGAGAGTTGTTTCTGCACAAACCCAAACAAATTACTGGCTGGCTTACTCTGGGTTGGTTTGGTTTGAGAGGAACCAAAGCATGGGTGTGTTTGTCATATTCAAACTCTGCTTAAGTACTTTTGTAAAAGAGGGTGGTGAAGAACAACTGGATATGCTCCAATCACAAGATAGGGCCATTGTTCGTTAAGGGAAAGCCTCCATTCCCTGAGAGTGAGCAAAGAAACAACTCACAAATGGATAGACCTCAAATCAGCCTAGCGTGTCCCATTTTATTGGAAAAGTAGGCTTTTGCTTAGACTAGTAGACCCACTGTAAACCATTAGTATGTAGACTATGTCATCCCTGATTGAATTATGACCACGGTTGCTTTATTGCTTTGTTGAGGAGGAGAAAATGGTCCGAGTGCCATTTATGTACATAAATGAGTAATCTAATATTGGCCACAACCTCTTGCAGTGTTATCTCCTTTAGGAGAAAAAATTATTGCTCAGCAGAAGGTCCTATGTTTTTCACAAAGAAGGCCCAGGTTTGATTCCCCACCACTTTCAGGTAATAGGACAAGACCAATATTGGTGCGTAAGGACCTCTTACTGTTGTTAATCTGGAAAATAATATGAAAGCAAGATGGGAAGTCACTGCCACGCAAGCTAAACAATATGGACCTTAAGTCAACCCATAGTTTGACCTGGAAGAAAGTTAGTTTTCCAGAGCTGGTGCTGTCAATAGGCAGAAGCAGACAAATTAGCCAATTACAGGAGCCGGTGAGAGAAAGCTTCTGGGTTCTAGCATGATTCTCCTTGAGTTGGGGAGCAGAGCAGAGATGGTCTGGAGCTTGTTTCAAGCTCTCTGCACTAGTCCACTCTTCCTAAATTGGATGGAGGGGCTATTATGTTCCCTCAAGTCAGCCTAACCCTCTTGGAGGCAAATCTGTAGCTTCGCATCTCCTAACATACCACTGAGGTTAAAGCTGTGGCAAAAGAAAGGCTAGTATCTAACATAATCTCACTTTCAGTGCTTAAGACTAGGCCAGGGGTAGGTAGCCTTGGCTCTTTTTTGACTCGTGGACTTCAACTCCCAGAATTCCTGAGCCAGCTTATGCTGGCTCAGGAATTCTGGGAGTTGAAGTCCACGAATCATAAAAGAGCCAAGGTTGCCTACCCCTGGACTAGGCTAAATTATAGAGGCTAATTACACCGGACAGTAAATGACTCGTTTCCAGTGTCATGTGAAAGCAGATGTGTTTTTAATTAGAAATGCAGTGTGTGGGAAAAGTTTTCATTGGAACCCAAGTGTTTGGGATGGATCCTGGCCAATCTAAACATCCTTGAACTATGGCTCTAAATCAGAGACAAGGGCATGCCTTATCGCATGTAGCATTTGTTTCATTTGCATACAAGATGCTTTTAATTTTCGAGTGCATATAGGCATGCAGACATATAAACGAACTAAAACAATAAAGACACCCCTCAGATTAAGGTTGGCTTCTGATAGCTGCATCCCGGCTTCGCTAACCCATCTCAACAGCTGCCTCTATCAAGCAAATCAAAGGGGGCTTAGCAGTCCCATAGAACAGCAAAACCATCACCACAATGATTAAACAATAATAGTAATGCAGATAAAATCCCAATCCACAGCACTCATCCTCCATTCCACAACACACACACACACACACACACACACACACACTGATAGCTTTCAGCATCTTACTCTCCAAAGGCTGTGCAGAATAAACAAGGGTTTACTAATTTCCCTAATTTTTCTAAGTACTAATTTTACCAAGATGGAGGGTACTGCTTTTCTTTCAGGCACTAAACTAGTCCACCAAAGGGGCCTTCAACAACAAATTTTCACTCTGAGCTCTTTCTCATTGTATTTCAGGGATTTGGGGAGGGGACTTTTGAGTGTGTCTTCCCCAAATACACATTTGGGCAGGCAGATTTGATTTGATATATATTCTGCCTTTATTATTTTTCACAAATAACATAGAAAACATACTTTCCTCCTTCTATTTTCCTCACAACAACAATCCTGTAAGGTGAGCTGGGCTGAGAAACAGTGACCAGCCCAAAGTCAGTTCTAGCCTGGTGCTTAACCACTAAACCAAATTGGTTCCAAATATAAGATTCAAATACATACAGGTAGTCCTCAACTTATGACCACAATTGAGCCCAACATTTCTGTTGCTAAGTGAGAAAGTTAACTGCCACAGTTGTTAAGTGAATCACTGCGGTTGTTAAATTTAGTAACACAGTTAAGTGAATCTGGCTTCCCCATTGACTTTCCTTGTCAGAAGGCACATAAGATGATTGCATGACCCTGGGACACAGCAACGGTCATAAATATGAGTCAGTTGCCAAGCGTCTGAATTTTGATCATGTGATCATGGAGATGCTGCAATGGTTGTAGGTGTAAAAAACAGTCATAATTCACTTTTTTCAGTGCCATTGTAACTTTGAGTCACTAAATGAAGTGTCGTAAGTCAAGGACTACCTCTTATACGGATTCAGAGGATTTTAAAAATTAATATACAATTGGGACCAAAAGTCTTCCTTTTGGAATGGATAGACAAATAGTTGGAAAAAACCATGGAACTTTGTTTTTGTAGACGATAACTGCAGCAAGATGGAAAGATTTGGCAATTCCTACAAGGGAGGAATGATTGGTGAAGATGATAGAACTTGCTGAGACAATCAATAGGCACATTTATGGCTGATCGGAAACCCTTTATGGACTTTTTGCATAAAACAGGTAAAAATGAATTTATGATTCACGGTTTTGATGATTAGATAGGATATATATCATACAAAGAAGACAGTCGTGCTGCAAATTTAGAAAAAGAGGTGAATTTATAACTGTACTTATATCTGCTATAAAGATGATAAGAAGCGAGTTTTTTGTTTCTCTTTTCTCTTTTTACTTTTTTCCTTTCTTGCACTTTTAACTCTCTTTCCTTTTTTTTCTTCCTTACTCATTAGTTTCTATTCATCTTATTTACTTTTGTTTTTAAAACTTTTAATAAAATTATATATTCAAAGTCTCTTGGAAAGGGGAAAACAGCTTCTGGAGAATTGCTTTTTATATAAAACCTCACTGCAGTTGTAGTTTTGCAGGGTTATGCAGGCAAGAGTTGCACCTGGAGATAAAGCCTCTGTTCTCCCAGACCTTTTACTACTAGAACATCTGCTATGGGTCTAAGCAGTGCTTTTTTGGTAAAAGAAAAAGGTGCCGGAACTCACACGTGTCATACAACCCGCCTTGCCTACCCTACAAGGTTCCATCCAAAAAAGGTGCCGGAACTCCATTCTGAGGGTTCTATGAGAAAAAAAGCCCTGGGTCTAAGATTCCTGATCTTCAGTGCTTGTTTTGTAATGTCATACATGTCATACAACCCGCCTTGCTTACCCTACAACAGACATGTCAAACACAAGGCCTGGGGGCCGGATCCGGCCCGCGAAGTGCTTTCATGTGGCCCATGAAGCCACCCTGGAAACAGTGAGGGAACGGCCCCCACTGCCTTGG
Source organism: Vipera ursinii (assembly GCF_947247035.1). Lineage (NCBI taxonomy): Eukaryota > Metazoa > Chordata > Lepidosauria > Squamata > Viperidae > Vipera > Vipera ursinii. The sequence continues at coordinate 68,623,228 of NC_139521.1, forward strand.
CCCTGGCCCAGAGACCCTCCTTCTGCCAGAGACCCTCAGGCCTGTCCCACTCCTGCCCAGGCCCCCATAGGCACCCTTGATGCGAACGATCTGGCCACGCCCACCCAGTAGGCCATACGCACTCTAGCCACGCCCACCCAGTAGGCCACACCCACCCGGCCCATACCCACCCGGCCCACTAAGGGCAACCGCAATGCTGATGCGGCCCTCAATGAAATTGAGTTTGACACCCCTGCCCTACAATGTTCCATCCAAAAAAGGTGCCGGAACTCCGTTCTGAGCGTTCTATGAGAAAAAAAGCCCTGCCGATCTCTATTCAAATTTCAGGATTAGCAGGGATTCAACAGGATTTAACTGAAGGATTAACACCAGACAATAAATTAAACAGTAAACAGTAACTTCTTCAAAGAATGATCAACTCAAGACAATCAAGCTATAAACAACAACCCAATCAAAAAACTACGAAAGAGAACACAACATCCCCAACAGGGCCAACTACTATTTAAAAATCCCACTTCCTTCTACCACTGAAGATGTTACTTAGTCAGGTAACTAGTTATCTGCAAGCACAATCAAATTCACCAAGAGCACCAAGAACTCCACTATTCAACCCTGAGCTACTTATACAAGTAGTCCTCAACTTATAACCGGTTGCTCAACGACTGTTTGCAGTTATGACAGACTTCCAAAAAGTACTTACAATGTATTCTCAAAGTTGCAACTGCTCCTCCCCCCTGTCATGTGATTGCATTTCAAGTATTTGACAACCAGCTTGTATTTATGACTGATTCTAGCATCTACAGTCACATGAGTGTGATTGGTGACCTTTGTTTGGACATCCATTCAGAAGAATGGATTTGTTTTACAACCATGGTGATTCGCTTTTACGATCATCATAAAAATGATTATAATACCAAATCCAGTCAGACGTTGTGCCTCGATGTAGGACCACAGTGTCTTGTGACTGAAACTGCAGACTCCATTGTGGGCATAAGTTGAAGGTTATCTCTCTTCTCTTTAAGAAACATTTTAGTGAAGTGTTCTGAATTAGGGCCATAAGATCAGAGCTGCAAAACTCCAGATATTCATTAGGTGGCAGCAAAAGCATGTTGAGAACTCTAGGGCCTCAGTGGTCATCTGCCATTAGGCTGCTCAGGCCTGGTAGGTCAATTTTCAACTGGGATGACATAGTCTAGACCAGGGGTCTTCACACTTGGCCCTTTTATGACTTGTGGACTTCAACTCCCAGAATTCCTCAGCCTGGCTGAGGAATTCTGGGAGTTGAAGTCCACAAGTCATAAAAGGGCCAAGTTTGAAGACCTTTGGTCTAGAATGCATAGTCTAGGACACCGGCCAGTAGGTCATTGCTGAGAATGTTGGGCATTGACAGTCACATCTTGCCAAGGTTAACTTATAGCAAGAAACGGTTCTCCAGACGTTCTTAGAAAATCAAAGTACATCTCCTAAAGTTGGCTGGAAAACCAGACCCACTGCTCAGATCTGCTACTGATTCCACTTAAAAAAAGGAAAAGATATACCTGCCGAGGCAAATGGGGTTCTACGATGGTGCAGCTGCTGGTTTGACTACACATGACCTCCAGTGCTTCCACCTGGAGAAAACAAGCCACTTTCCTCTATTTTACAGTTGGTTTATACGGCCACGCAGCACAAAGTGACCCTTAGGAAACCACTTGGAAATGTTGGATCTGCCAATTTCCTGCCTGTGGCCTGCAAGCCTGTGATTATTTTATTTTATTTTGCATTCCATCCTCAAGCTTCAGGCAGAGCCTCAAGGTTTGCATCTGGCAACTGATCCTGCTAAGCTTCAGTTGCTCTAGGCAAAGGTTCCAAGTATCTGCTTGACTTGCTCGCCAAACCTCTGTTTATTTCTCTGCCGTTTCCTGTAGCTGTCTATTGGCTAACGAAGGCAGAGGGATGGAGGGAGAGGCAAAGCCTTCTCCTTGCCCCACTTACAAGAAAGCTTGGACCAGCTAAGAAGCCGCAGGAGGAACAAACACCTGTTGTTCCCTTCTTGAGACCCAAACCAGGGCTCCTTTAAACTTGGCAACTTTAAGTTGTGTGGACTTCAACTCCCAGAATTCCTCAGCCAGTATGTTATTACTCAGCATGCTGGCTGAGGAATTCTAGGAATAGAAGCCCATAAGTCTTAAAATGGCCAGGTTTGGAGAGCCCTGATCGAAATGCTTCCTGCAAACAAGGTCTGCAAGACTGATAAGAATCCTTGGCCCAAGACGTCCTATCAAACCTAAGCTGGACACTGCCCCTGAATTATATCAAAGCCAAGGCTACATACAATCCCAACAAGTTTGTGTTAATGGAAGTGAGTAAGGGCTTTCTTTTGAAACAGGACCTAGTTTATTTATTTATTTTATTTATTTTAATTCCATTTATATCCTGCCCTTCTCCGAAGACTCAGGGTGGCTTACAAGCTTAGCAATAGCCTTCATTCTATGTATATGCCTGCTTATTAGGGCTTTCACACACACCCCAAGCGGCATTATTACAAAGTCAGCTTATTGCCCCCAACAATCTGGGTCCTCATTTTACCTACCTCGGAAGGATGAACCCAGGTATATGGGCTTAGAATCCAAATCACAAGCCTAACAGTGAAAAATGATTTGAGTTGTCCTATCAGCTCCTGAAGATCCTATCTCACAAAATCAAATTCAGTGATGAGAAAGGTAAGGTTCTATATTTAGACAAGAAAAACCAAATGTACAGGTATAGAATAGGTGGTACCTGGCTCAACAGCAGTAACTGTGAGAGGGATCTAGGGAGTCCTAGTAGACAGTCACTTAAGTAGGAGCCAGCAGTGTGCTGTAGCTGTCAAAAAAGCCAACGCAATCCTAGGCTACATTAACAGAGGGATAGAATCAAGATCACGTGAAGTGTTAATACCACTTTATAATGTCTCGGTAAGACCACACTTGGAATTCTGCATCCACTTTTAGTTGCTATGATATAAAAAAGATGTTGAGACTCTAGGAAGAGTGCAGAAAAGAGCAACAAAGATGATTAGGGGACTGGAGGCTAAAACACATAAAGCATGGTTGCAGGAATTGGGTATGTCTAGTATGTCTAGTTCTAGAGAAGGGCTAGGGGTGACATGATAGCAGTGTTCCAATATTCAAGGGGCAGCCACAAAGAAGAGGGGGTCAAGCTATTCTCCAAAGCAGCTGAAGGCACAAGAAGCAATGGATGGAAACTGATCAAGAAGAGAATCCATCTAGAACTTAGGAGAAATTTCCTGACAGTGAGAACAATTAATCAGTGGAACGGCTTGCCTTCAGAAGTTGTGGATGCTCTATCACTGGAGGCTTTTAAGAAAAGACTGGGCAACCATTTAACTGAAATGGTCCTGCTTGAGGAGGTGGGGTTGGACTAGAAAACCTCCCAAATCCCTTCCAACCCTGTTATTTTCTATTCTTTTATACTATCCTTCTTGTCAGGGTCTGAGTCCCCAAAAGAATCCTAAACAATGACTATTACTTTCAAGTGGAAGTAATTGTCATTTATGGACAAGTGACCATTTAGAAGGCAATGAAATTGGGTGTGGGAGACTCTTTAAGTATTCTGAAACATAGCTTGTTTTTAAGATATTCATTAAAACCTTTAATTCATCAATAAGAGTTGGGCAGCTACAGACCAATCAATCAATCAATCTTCAAAGGTATCCATGTTTTTCAGTAACCAAGTTTGCATTCATATGTAACTTTGCCTATTGCATTGTCTTGGAACAGCCTGTCCTGTTTTTATTAGTTAAGTGTCACATCACCCATCACCCTGTTCCCATAATTCACAGGAGCTTGGTTTTTGGGGAGACCAGGAGAGACATCATCCCTTGGGTTCAAAGTAGAACGAGATTTACCATGTCGTGAAGTTACACTTTGTTGTTATTTTACATTGCTCTCTCTGAACTAATGAGCCAAATGTTTCAAGGGGGTGATTCAATAACCTCTCGCTTCATCAAAAGCTATTCAAGATATATAAACATAATAGATGCCATTTTGTGCTGAACAAACCTCTTCTGGAAAAACAGCCAAAGAAACATTTGAAGAAGTGATGGCTGCTGATTAATTTTGGGTGCTTGAGCAGAAGGTGGAAGGAAGACGGTCCAGGGATGATTTTAATTTGGATGTCTCTCTTGTCTTCATTAAATTGAAGAATATTTTATCGTAAAGATATATGAAGCATATATATGAAGATATGTGAACTTCATTACAGCATATCTTGGCATTGGTCAATGACAAACATATTAGAGAGATAAAGACCATATGTGTCTCTGAGGCATAAATACAGGGAGATAAACAATATGTTGAAGGATCTAAAAAAAATATCTAAGGCAACATTATTACCTTGGGATCCACATTAATGATCTTCCTGTCAGACTTGTTCTTAAAGAGTAAGCCGCATGCATTTTCTGCAATCACCTGGTAGTTTGGACTTGAATTCATGCAGCAGAGGTTTCGGTCCCAGTTGTAGAAACTGTGGGAACAAAAAAAAACAAACAAAAACAGAAACTATGCAAACTAACCCTTTAATGTAAGAAAAGCTCAAAGCAATTTGACCTCATTAACTGGAATTGTGTTGTCGAGGGCGATTCTTCCCCAGTAAGTTTTCAGAGTAGAAGCTGAACTTCTCAATAGCTGGTGACTCCTGCTCCTCTTTCGACTGGCATCTCCAAACATGGCAATGTTCAGTGTTGCGGGTTTCAGCTCCCAGAATTCCTAGCCAGCCATGCTGGTTGGGAAATTCTGGAAGTCGAAGTCCACAAGTCTTAAGTTTGCCAAGTTTGGAGAATCATGGATTAGAAAGGAAGTAAAGCGATAATGATATCTTGGTCTAGAGAAACGAAGGACTAGGGGGCGACATGGTAGCTGTATTCCAGGATTTGAGGGGCTGCCTCAAATGGGTGGGTGGGTTTCAACTTATTTTCCAAAGCACCAGAAGGCAAGACAAGAAACAATGGATGGAAACTAATCCAGGAGAGAAGCAACCTGGAATTAAGGAGATACTTCCTAACAGTGAGGACAATTAACCAGTGGAACAGCTTTGCCTTCAGAAGTTCTGGGTGCTTCATCACTGGAGGTTTTTAAGAAGAGACTGGACAGCCACTTGTCTGAAATGGTATAAGGTCTCCTGGTTGAGCAGGGGGTTGGACTAGAGGACGTCCGAGATCCCTTCAAGCTCTATTCTGATTCTGGTTTGCTACTGTTTGACAAAGATTAACATCAAGGCAGTCAAGAGAAGTAAAAATGAATCAGAAGAGCTTTTACTTTCCTTTCCTCAGACTCCTTTAGTCTGAAGGGCATCAGTGGCAACATCCTGCCCAAGATAAAGAGTGACTTTCAACTAGTTGAAGATCTCTAGTTAATGATCCATATATTTTGTCTGTTCAATCAGAGAAGTGTTATAGGTAGAAACTGAACCAGGAACTAACTCTCAGATAACTGGGTCTGGGGCTGCAGCCGCTGAAGATCATTCTAGTCCAACCCCCTGCTCAGGCAGGAAACCCTATAATCATTTCAGACAAATGGCTGTCCAGTCTCTTAAAAACTTCCAGTGTTGGAGCATTCACAACTTCTGGAGGCAGGTTGTTCCACTGGTTAATTGTTCTAACTGTCAGGAAATTTCTCCTTAGTTCTAGGTTGCTTCTCTCCTTGATTAGTTTCCATCCGTTGCTTCTTGTCCTGCCTTCAGGTGCTTTGGAGAACAGCTTGGCTCCTTTGGGGCAGCCCCTGAGATATTGGGGCACTGCTATCCTGTCCCCCCTCGTCCTTCTCTTCATTAAACTAGACATACCCAATTCCAGCAACCGTTCTTCATATGTTTTAGCCTCCAGTCCCCTGATCATCTTTGTTGCTCTTCTCTGTACTCTTTCTAGAGTCTCAACATCTTTTTTACATTGTGGTGACCAAAACTGGATGCAGTATTCCAAGTGTGGCCTTACCAAGGCATTGTAAGGTAGTATTAACACTTCACGTGATCTTAATTCTATCCCTCTTATAAGGCAGCCTAGCGCTTTTTTGGCAGCTGCTGCACACTGCTGGCTCATATTTAAGTGATTGTCCACTAAGACTCCTAGGTCCCTCTCACAGTTGCTACTATTGAGCAAGGTACCCCCCCTATACCAGTGATGGCAAACCTTTTAGAGATCAAGTGCCCAAACTGCAACCCAAAACCCACTTATGTATCGTTGGGTGCTGGGTGGGTGTGGCCCATTGGGTGGGCGTGGCTGCGGTGGTACCGGCAGACTGGGTGGGACTAAAAAGTTCAATCAATCAATTCGAACTTTGCGAGAAGTTGAAATTGATTGAACTTTTTTTTTGCACGTGGCGGCGGAGGCTTAAAGCGAAAAGGTTGTATAAAACCCATCTGAAAGCCTAGGACTGGGGCGATGGCACGCATGCCCCCCAGAGAGAGCTCTGTGTGCCACCTGTGGCACGCGTGCCATAGGTTCGCCACCACGGCCCTTTACTATACCTGTACATTTAGTTTTTCTTGCCTAAATGTAGAACCTTACTTTTTTCACCATTGAATGAAAGGGAATTTGCTTCTGAGATCTCCCATAGGTGGAGCATGCATTCTTGTTCTTGCTTTGTTGCAAGAAGTCCAGGAGTGCACACCCCTGTCCCATTTTTCAGAGAATAATCATCTCTCCAATTATGTCCCAAGGAAAGGCTTTATGACACAACTCTTTCCATGAGGCTTGCTCAGGTCAGGAAATGGGGACACTGAGAATGGCTTCAAAGTGAGAGAAAAAATGAATCATAATTAAAACCATCACTGCTCCGTAGCAACAACAGGGCCTCTACCACCTTCCAGGAGAAAGTCAGCTGAAAGGCACCATCCAGGGAAAATGTCAAATCCTGGGAGAACGTAGAAAATCACTGTTTCTACTTCACGACATGGTAAGTCAAGAGAGAGAGAGAGCTTCTACCGGGGCCCTAAGCACGTTCCTCCTTACATCTTTTTCCCCTGAAATGTCTCTGTAAAATATAGATAGTCCTCGACCTACAACAGCTTATTTAGTGATCATCCAAAGTTACAGAGACACTGAAAAAAGTGAGTTATGGCCGTTTTTCACACAACCATCGCAGTCTCCCTATGGACACGCGATCAAAAATTCAGACGTGGGCAATTGACTCCTATTTATGACACTTGCAGTGTTTTGGGGGGGGGGGGTCACGTGATCCCCTTTTGCCACCTCCTGACAAGCAAAGCCAATGGGAGAAGCCAGATTCACTTAACAGCCGCGTTACTAACTGAACTGCAGCGATTCACTTAACAACCGTGGCAAGACAGGTCGTAAAATGGGGCAAAGCTCACTTAGCAACTGTCTTGCTTAGCCACAGAAAGTTTGGGCTCAGTTGTGGCCATAAGTTGAGGACCACCTGTATTTTCCCTGATCAGACAAAATAAATTAGATCGGTGGAGAAAGAAACATTGCAAGGATAACCTCTTCCCTCACATATCCAAATTTTATAGGTAAAGGGAAAGGCAAAGGTTCCCCCGCACATGCGTGCTAGTCGTTTCCAACTCTAGGGGCCGGTGCTCATCTCTGTTTCAAAGCCAAAGAGCCAGCGCTTGTCCAAGGACATCTCCGTGGTCATGTGGCCGGCATGACTAGACGCCAAAGGTGCACGGAACGCTGTTACCTTCCCACCGGAGTGGTCCCTATTTTTCTACTTGCATTTTTATGTGCTTTCGAACTGCTAGGTTGGCAGAAGCTGGGACGAGTAACAGGCACTCACTCTGCTATGCGGCACTCGGGATTCGATCCGCCAAACTGCCGACCATCTGATCGACAAGCTCAGCGTCCTAACCCACTGAGCCACCGCGTCCCAAATTTTATTCTCCCAAATAAATATCAGTGTGTTTCTATCCTCTTCATGCCCTCATATAATGTGCACCTGAGCATTTGTACCCGGCCAAGGAATTAATCCTTCCTTGCAAGACTGAACTTGACACAACAAACGTAACCATTATGGCTTGATATATACCTTTCACCACATGCTCAGTGAGCTCACAGCACCCATGGCTCTGGGACGTCCTTCCTAACAGTCTCATAATGCTTCAATTCAAAATGCAATTGGTTTGATTTTGGTTTAGTGTGAAGAATTCGGAAACAGTGTTAGGGTCGGAAGGGATCCCGGGAGACCATCTAGTCCAGCCTCCAATGCAGAAATCTTCTTTTCCAGTATGCCTGGTAAATGGCCATCTGCTTAAATAGTCTAGTGAAGGAGACCTTCTTCCTTTTGGAAACCTCACCTCAGTTCCCAAGGGTCAACGCGCTCTTAATCTCATCAATACTCACGAATGTGGCTTATGAATCCAGCACACTATGCTTTTAAGCCAGGGCTCTTCAAACTTGGCCCTTTTATGACTTGTGGACTTCAACTCCCAGAATTCCTCAGCCGGCGTGTCCGGCTGAGGAATTCTTGGAGTTGAAGTCCACAAGTTATAAAAGGGCCAAGTTTGAAGAGCCCTATTTTAACCCTTTTGTTGGGTAGTACGAACCCAACCCACTGTGGCTTGATAATATAGAGATAAACCACGGCACAACATATTACCTGAATGAAATCAAAATCTTTTCCCCATAAGAGCAGAAGCTGACTTAGAATGGATGCCTTAGAACAGAGGTCCCCCAGCTTTCTGGGTTGGCGGCCCGAAGAGAAAGGGAGGACAGGCATTTTTACATGTGCATATGCAAACGGGGCTGTGAGTGCGCACAGACCACAAATGGGACCGCTAGTGCCCACGCAATGCTTGGGGCAGTGCTAGCACCACCTGCACCACACAAACAGGGCCGCTAGCGCAGGGCTTTTCAACCTTTTCACCCACTGTACCACAGTGTCCCAGGGTCATGTGAAGTGACCAAACCCTGCCGCAACTACCCAGCAGAACGGGGGGGGGGGAAATAAAAACCAAACATCCCACCCCACCCCACCCCCGCTGCCAAGCCTCAACAGAAATGCTAACAATGAGAACAGGGGGAAGAGCGCCGCCGGGCGGGCAGGCAAGTGTGTTGCTCGGTTGTGGCTTGGGGGGGCACTTTTTTCAGTGCCATTGTAACTTCGAACAGTCACTAAGTGAATTGTTGCAAGTCGAGGACTACCTGTACTTCATCACTTTTTTGGGGGGGGTCATCAAGTTTTTGACACCTTGCTAGGTGACTAGTGGTACTGGGATGTTGCCATATCCTAAATGTGGTACAATGGGTGAAAAGGTTGAAAAGCCCTGGATTAGAAGTTCTCCAAGATCCCTTCCAGAGCTATGATTCTATGTTCTAAGTGGAAGTGGAGAATATAATGTATTCCATCTCTCTAATCCTTTGCTGGCTAGAATAAGCCAGAGGAAATTATCTTGACATTCTTCTCTCTGCTTTTCCAAATAACATGCTTTTGTTAAGCATGGCAACAACCTCAACAATTTGCCTTACAAATAAAAATAGAATTCCTCTTGCAGCTGGACAGTGGGCACCGGTTAGGGCTGCATATTCCACATAGCTGACTGTCTACTGGAAGGATATTAATTCAGCTTAGAACAGTTGGAAAACCTAAAATCATAATAAGAGGAAATTTACGCTGCAATTTTAACACATTTTTGGCATTCTTCACTGTTTACTGGATAACATTTTTTGCTCTTTATCTCAGGATGCTTCAAATGATTTCAAAGGCAGCTCTGATTTTATTAATCGAAATTAGGCGAAACCAACGGTTGGAGCTTCTTAGGTTCTCAGGAAACAATTGGTGCTACAGAAACATTCGTTCATTTCTGAGAGAAAGTTAAAATTGTCCTGAACTACAGACATTCCACTGGCCAAAGAGTTAACAAAAAATAACTTAAAAGACAGACTAATCGTTAGTCTATATTACAAGTAATCCTTGACGTATGACCACAATTGACTCTAAAATTTCTGTTGCTAAGCAAGACAGTTGTTAAGTGAGTTCTGCCCCATTTTGCAATCTTTCTTGCCACATTTGTTAAGTGAATCACTGGCGTTATTAAGTTAGTAACGTGGTTGCTAAGTAAACATGGCTTGTCCTTGACTTTTGTGATCACATGACCTTGGGATACTGCAAGTGTTCGGATTTTGATCACATGACCATGGTGATGGCTGCAATAGTTGTGATTCTGGAAAACCATCATAAGTCCCTTTTTCCAGGGCTGTTGTAAATGCAAACAGTCATTAAATGAATGGTTGTTAAGTCAAGGATAACAATAGCAAAACACTTTCATACTGATGTTGAAAAATCTACATCGATATGCCTATGAAGGTCAGTGTCAAGGTTGAATTGCTAACATGCCTGCTAACCTTGGTCACTACTCAACTTGCCACAGAAAAAGAGGTGAGGGGGATCCTGGAAAAGAAATGGGAGTTTCAGGAAGCTGTCCATGGACCGTGAGACCCAAGCAGATATGTGATGGAGAAGTGGATCGTTCCCATAAAAAACAGAAAGAATGCGATTGGGCAATGTGAACACTTGGTGGGTGGGGGTTATGAAAAGCCATTGTTAACTAGCCAGAATATCGCATGGGAAATCTAGAGTTGATTTTGCTTCTTCAGTGCCAGGATGTGTATTCAATAAAGATGATCTCTTATGGCACCTCAAGACCGTAGAGTTTCTTCAATATTGAATTTGCCAGCCACCCAGTTGACTGTCAGCTTGTCTTGAAGGAAATCTGAGACCAACCTTCAAGTCTGTCAGGACCATTATTTACTTTTTTAATAGAACGTATTTAATGTTCCAAGCATACAACAAAGGGAATGATCACCCTCTCTTCCTTCCTATTTGTTCATTTTAGTTAACAAACACTGGAGCACTTTGAATGTCTGCAGTGCATGGACAAAAGACCCACTGAAGAATCAGAAACAGCCTAATTCACATGGGTGAGCATTGCTATTCAAACACCAGACTTCTACTCCCAGCTGGGCATGCTATGATTCTTTCTTTGCTTATTCAAGTAACTGAATAAGGAAGAAATGCATCGATTGCTTTGCCAACATGTCCCTCGTTGCCAAATTAGTAAATTAGCATAATAAATTTTAGTACATTGGTGTAATTTAAATGCCCATTAAAACTCCCGGCTATAGAAAGAACCCTTTAGAATACTGCAGAGAAAACCTACAGATTATGGGCACTTGTAATATACCACTAGGAATCCTTGATAAATTGGAACAAGTAAAAGGTCTTTTCAAACTTCCACTGATATCCCAAACACTCTGAGTTCAAGGACAAATTAGAACAGAGGAGGAACACACCACACCTATCATGTCCTGAGCTTCTTTGAAAGTGAAGGAGATGGAAATATGATAAAATAATCTATTATACATGTATCTTTAGGGATGGTGTCTGTCCATCTATCCATCCATCCATCTGTCTGTCTATCCATCCATCCATCCATCCATCCATCCATCCATCCACTACTCATCTTGCCACAAAATGACTGTCTGTTCATCTATCCATCCATCCATCCACTGCCCATCTTGCCACAAAGTGACTCTGTCTCTGTCTGTCTGTCTGTCTGTCTCTGTCTCTGTGTTTCTATTAATCTATCTATCTATCTATCTATCTATCTATCTATCTATCTATCTATCTTCTATCTATCTATCTATCTATCTATCTATCTATCTATCTATCTATCTATCCATTTCTTTGCTACTCATCCTGCCACAAAAGGACTGTCCATCCATCCATCCATCCTCTGTCCATCTTGCTGCAAAGTGACTCTGTCTGTCTCTGTGTGTCTACCTATCTGTCTATCTGTCAATCCATCCATCTATCCATCAATTTATTTGCTGCCCATCTCACCACAAAATGAATCTATCTATCTACAGTATCTATCTATCTATCTATCTATCTATCTATCTATCTATCTATCCATTTCTTTGCTACTCATCCTGCCACAAAAGGACTGTCCATCCACCCATCCATCCATCCATCCATGCATCCTCTGTCCATCCTGCTGCAAAGTGACTCTGTTTGTCTGTCTGTTTGTCTGTCTGTCTGTCTGTCCGTCCATCCATCCATCCATCCATCCATCCATCCATCCATCCATCCATCCATCCATTTGCTGCCCATCTCACCACAAAATGAATCTATCTATCTATCTATCTATCTATCTATCTATCTATCTATCTATCTATCTATCTATCTATCTATCTATCTATCTATCTATCTATTTTAGGTAGCTACAGTATACACCCACCCACATACTGTGCTGGAGAAATCCTACTTGATTTTCTGCCTCTCTCCTCATCTTTTACACCAGGCCAGGAAGTTTCCCTTCTCCAATTTTCTCTCCACCCCACTCCCTCATATTGTAAATACAACAAGATAAAAATGTTTCCGAAGGCAGATTGGGGCTTGATGGCTCAATGGTTAAGGACGCTGAGCCTGTCAGCTAGCCCAGGTTTGAGACCTGAGTGCCGCATGATGGGATGAGCTCCTGTTCCTTGCCCCAGCTCCCGCCCACCTAGCAGTTCTAAAGCATGCAAAAGCAGGTAGATAAATAGGTACCACTTTGGTGGGAAGGTAACAGCGTTTTGTGCACCTTGGCATATAGTTATGCAGGCCACATAACCACAGATGTGGCTCCCTCAGCTAAGAAACAGAGATGAGCACTGCCCCCTGGATTCTGACTGAACTGGACAGAGGAAACCTTTATTTTTACCTTTTACTAATTGTGAACCACCATGGAATGATAGCTCTTCGGATTGTGGTTTCAAAAATTTGTGGTGTCAGCCATACAGGTCATCATCTACCTCAAAGAACTAAAACAATTGCTATTCTAGAAATGGGCGGGGAAAGCAAACTGAAAGATTGGTAATGGGCTTGAGAAACATACATGAAATTCATTCTGCATTTCATTGCTGATCACCAAATAATCAAATGTTTGGTCCTCTTTTCAGTCTGAACAAGTAGGATCCTGAGCTGCATGTTCTGTAGGATGGGACTCAGCCTATCAGCCTTTTTGAGATCAGATGCTCAAAGCAATAGTGATGGCTGTGAGAAAACAACAACAACAGATCCAAAATCCATGCAGGTTACTCCTTTATTAGACTGCAAGCTTTAAAATTTCAAGGACTCTTCATCTAGCAAGATAATTAGGGGCAGAGGTGAAATAAGAGAGAGAGAGAGAAAAAAAAACACCCCAACCTCACTGATCTTGTACCAGGTTATAATGTTTGATGTTGGGGAATTTTTCAGATGTGCAAATTTAGTCAGATCAGGTAATGGGAGACAATCTCTCCAGTTTGCTGGAAAGATGAAATAAGGATATACTTGTTTGGGCAGGCTGCATTAACAGAGAGATAGAATCAAAATCACATGAAGTGTTGGTACCACTTTAAAATTCCTTTGTAAGACCACAGTTGAAATACTGCATGCAGTTTTGCTCACCACAATGTAAAAAAAGATGTTGAGACTCTAGAAAGAGTGCAGAGAAGAGCAACAAAGATGGTTATATGGGGCTGGAGGCTAAAACATATGGAGAACATTTGCAGGAATTAGGTATGTCTAAATTAATGAAGAGAAGGATGAGGGGTGCCATGATAGCAGTGTTCCAATATTTAAGGGCTGGCACAAAGATGAGGGAGTCAAGCTATTCTCCAAAGCATCTGAAGGCAGGACAAGAAGCAATGGATGGAAACTAGTCAAGGAGAGAAGAAACCTAGAACTAAGGAGAAACTTCCTGACAGTTAGAACAATTAATCAGTGAAACAGCTTGCTTCCAGAAGCTGTAGGTGCTCCATCACTGGAGGTTTTTTAAGAAGAGATTGGACAGCCATTTGTTTGAAATGGTATAAGAATATAGGAATTGAAGAAGCTTCTGGGATGAGAAGCAAAACTTTTTCAGGAAGAAGAAAAACAGTCCAGTTCCCTTTTAGAAAAAGCACCTTTGGGACAACTGTGATCTGAATGATTGAGAATCTCCACAAACATGCTATAGGGATATTTAGGGAAGGAATTTAAAACATGGTTTCTTTTCAGGGGGCACCTCTTGACTTTGTTTCCATTTTATATTAATTATGGGATGTAATTTATCAAAGAAATCTTGCAAAATGCCTGTTGCTTTGATGAGTCAGCTTTCTCCTTCTCCTTATTCCTTTTCAATCATCTTCTTAGCCTCTGCTGTCTATCGCTAATCTATCTCCCCATCGGCAGATCCAGGATGGGACTTTGTAAGTTAAAAGTATACATTTCTGACTGCTACCCAACAGTTTACAAAGGATTAAGGACCCTTTGGATAAACGCCAAGAAGGATGCACGTTAGAATTTAACTCCTATTTAGCTCTTAATATTGCCCATGTTCTTACACCACACTTAACCTGGTTGCTGAACTAATCCATGCACAATTCATTGAGCTATTAAGTGCCCAAACAGATGGGTTTGCCAATTGATGCTTGGTCACTGCCTCCAAAACTTAGCACTCCCAAGTTTATGAACTCGGGCACATGCAGTTGTCTTTAGCCTGGTTACGTGTGTTGTGTGAAGACACCAGTGAGGGCTTTCAGAAGCTCCACAGCTGGTTCAGATCAACTAAATGGTTTTGGGGGGAAAGAGCCAACAGCCTTCCCACTTTTAGGATCTGATAAGAAGCAGCACAACAGCTGCATAACCTCGTCTTATCTTCCAAGAGCTGACTTGAAACAGTACTTTGTTCGGGAGATTGAATCTTTATTGTGCTTCTACCCAGCCACGCTCATAGCAAAGGGATGTGGGGATTTAAATGCCTTCTGAGCTGTGGTTTTGCAAAACCCCAACGTTAACATGCCTTTGGCCCACAAGCCACGTCTGAAAGACAACAGACCCAACCTGCCCTAAGGATCTTCATCAACCAAGGCATTCATCAGGGGCTACTGTTGCATCAGTTCTTCATTGGTTTTTAATCAGCCCAAGAAAATACTAATGTGCAGCGATGGATCAATCCTGTCCTGGCGCCAGCACAATGTGGCTTTACGGAATCTCCCTGTCAGGTGCTTCCTTTATCCCGTCCTCCTCTCACTCTGCAAACCAAGGGTTAAGAAGATCCAGGGCAAAATTTCTTCTTATGTAAATGATGGGAGGTGGCTAGAGAGGTGCTGAAGAAGTTGGCTCTGGGCCCTGATTTTATTTTTAAGGTCTTCAGAAGCATGCTGGAGCAGTTCTCAGATGGGGGGGGGAGGTGGCATTGCACAGATCTGCTGGCAGGGCTCTTCTTTGATCTAACTCAGCTCCCCCCCCCCTACTGAGTCCTGATATTCCCCGAAACCCCAATGCATATTAAATCTACACACACACACACACACACACACACACACACACACACACATACACACAAACACACATACTCCCATTCTCTGGTTCTGCTTCTCTTGCCTTCAAATCTACACTGAACCTGGGTTTTGTTTGTTTGTTTTTAGAGAGAGAGGTGCACCAATTTTGGTTTGATGTCATTTGGAGTTTTATGAGTTCCTGGCAGAAGCAGAAGCCCACAGCCCCAGGGGATTAAGGATGTGCAGTCAGTCTCCAGGTTATAGCAACACAAGGAGGAAACCCTATACCCATTTCAGACCAACCGTCGTCCAATCTCTTCTCATAAAAACTTCCAGTGTTGGAGCATTCACAGCTTCTGGAGGCAAGTTGTTCCACCGATTATTTGTTCTCACTATCAGGAAATTCCTCCTTAGTTCTAGGTTGCTTCCCTCCTTGATTAGTTCCCATCTGCTGCTTCTTGTCCTGTGTTAAGGTGCTTTCGAGAATAGGTTGACCCCCCCCCCTCTTCTTTGAGGCAGCCCCTCAAATTAATTTGTATACCGCCCTGAGTCCTTCGGGAGAAGGGCGGTATACAAATTAAATTAAATAAATAAATAAATTAAATAAATATTGGAAGACTGCTATTATGTCACTCCTAGTCTTTCTTTTCATTAAGCTAAGGTAAAGGTAAAGTTTCCCCCGCACATGTGTGCTAGTCGTTTTCGACGCTAGGGGCCGGTGCTCATCTCTGTTTCAAAGCCGAAGAGCCAGCGCTTGTCCGAGGACATCTCCGTGGTCATGTGGCCGGCATGACTAGACGCCAAAGGCGCACGGAACGCTGTTACCTTCCCACCGTAGTGGTCCCTATTTTTCTACTTGCATTTTTATTTGATTTCGAACTGCTAGGTTGGCAGAAGGTGGGACGAGTAACAGGCGCTCACTCTGTTACGCGGCACTCGGGATTCGACCCGCCAAACTGCCGACCTTCTGATCAACAAGCTCAGCGTCCTAACCCACTGAGCCACCGCGTCCCTTTCTTCATTAAGCTAGACCAGGGCTTTTCAACCTTTTCACCCACTGTACCACTTTTAGGATGTGGCAACATCTGAGTACCACCAGTCGCCTAGCAAGGTGTCAAAAACTTGATGAACAAAAAAAAGGAAAAAAAGTGATGAAGTACAGGTAGTCCTCGACTTACAACAGTTCGCTTAGTGAGTGTTCGAAGTTACAATGGCACTGAAAAAAGTGCCCTCCATGCTACAGCCAAGCCAATCACCTGCCTGCCCGGTGGCGCTCTTCCTCCTGTCTGAGGTTTTCATTCTTGTGAGCATTTCTGTTCAGCATTGGCAGCGGGGGTGGGGTGGGGCGGTGTTTGGTTTTTATTCCTCCCCCCATCTGCTGGGTGGTTGCAGCAGGTTTTGGTCACTTCCAATGACCCTGGGACACTGTGACCGTCATAAATATGAATCAGTTGCCAAGCATCTGAATGTAAATCACAAGACCATGGAGATGCTGCAACATTCCAGCTGATCGGCGCTTCTTCTGGGCTCAGCAGAAGCGCCAGGATCAGCGCCGAGCTCCACTGAGCCCTGACAGCCATGCAGCTCCAGCCGTCTCTCGCTCAGGCTTGTGCGGTGCTGCCACTGGTTGAGCTCATTCCCCTCCCCAGCTACCACTTTTTTTAAATGGTTGCGTACCACTTGCCAGGTGCCAATGTACCACAGGTGGTACCTGTACCACTGGTTGAAAAGCCCTGAGCTAGACCAGGGGTCTTCAAACTTGGCCCTTTTATGACTTGTGGACTTCAATTCCCAGAATTCCTCAGCAAGGCACGCTGGCTGAGAAATTCTGGGAGTTGAAGTCTATAAGTCATAAGAGGGACGAGTTTGAAGACCCCTGAACTAGACATACCCAATTTCTGCAAATGATCTTCGTATGTTTTATCCTTCAGGGACCACATGATTCACTTAACTCCAGTGGTTTGCTTAACAACCGTGGCAAAAACAGTCGTAAAATCAGGAATGACTCACTTAATGACCGCCTTACTTAGCAACGGAAATTCTGGCCCCAACAGTGGTCATGAATCAAGGACTATGTGTAAACAAGACTCTTCTCCCCAATCTCTGACTATGTGAGAACAATAGCAATAGAACATAGGACCTTGGCTGGTCAGCGGTCTTGGCTGGTCAGGAGAAAAACGGGGGCCGTTAAAACGTGGATAGGGGAGCGTTATGAAATCTCAGAACATAAGCCTAGATGGGTAAGCTGAAGAATCATCCTGAGAAGGCAAAAGCAACACAGGTAGTCCTCGGCTTACGACCACCATTGAGCTCAAAATTTCCGTTGCTAAGGGAGACATTTGTTAAGTGAGTTTTGCCCCATTTCGCAACTTTTCTCGCCACAATTGTTAAGTCAATCACTGCAGGTGTTAAGATAGCGACACGGTTCTTAAGTGAAATCTGGCTTCCTCACTGACGTTGCTGGTCAGAAGATTGCATGGCCCTGGGTCAGGGGTCGGCAACCTCGGCTCTTTTATGACTCGTAGACTTCAACTCCCAGAATTCCTGAGCCAGCATAGCTCAGTTCTGTACAGATAGTCCTCAATTTATGACTACAATTAAGGATTGGAATTTCAGTTGTAAGTCATTATGGTCATAAGTCGAGGCACCATGTGACCGGATTGATTTTATTACTGTTTTTACAATGGTTAATTTTGAGACACAGGAGTTGTTAAGCAAACCATGTTGTGTTAAGTGAACCCCATGGTCATAAGTGCAAGCCCATATTATCCAATGGGCGTTTTTTGCTGGAAAAAAGGCAAAACAAATATGGCAAAACATGATCACATGACCATCAGATACTACATGGACTAAACATGTTTTTTTTCCTTGCTGCAACTGGGTTCCTAACGAAAAACAGTCACGTCTCAAACACGGGAGTCATCTATTCTCTCTGATGGCGAAAAGACAAAATTAACCCGCCTCACACATTCACTAACAAACCCAGGTTTTACAGCAGTTAGAATAGCATCACCTGCAAGTCCTAAATTAATCAGCCCAGCTCTAATTACTGCTAGTGTCATGAGATCACAGAGATCCAGTGTGGCTTTCCAAGTGGTGTAGAAATCTCTCCTGGGAGGGGCCCAGCATGCTAAAAACCACGAGACAGACGTCAGTAAATGTCTGGCCTTAAGACAGGCTTCTCCACTTTTTAATCCTTTTGGTTTTGAGTTGCCCATACAGGTATTGCAAGCCAAACATATCTGCATGTGCATATCCATTGTGCTGTTCCCTTTTGGGGTAGGTAACATTATGCAACACACAGAATGGGAGTAAGAAATAGAAAACCATAGAAATTCAGGCATGAAATAAGAAAAGGAAGTAAAGTTAAATCTAGCTGATTCCAAGATCACTCATTATATTCTCCCTACTTTCCAGTATTGATGAGTTGGGGCATATTTCAGCCACTATGTTAAAGTTCAATTGTGCTGGACCAGATATCTGCTTGGGACAGCACATCAATCATAGTGTGAATATTCTGTTTTTCAGGAACGCTCTCTAGATGTCTCAAAGGTGCTTTTGCAAATCCATCTATTGTTGTTAGCTGTGAAGTCGTGTCCGACCCATTGCGACCCCATTGACAACGTTACCTCCAGGCCTTCCTGTCCTCTACCATCTTCTGGAGTCCATTTAAGCTCATGCCTACTGCTTCAGTGACTCCATCCAGCCACCTCATTCTGTGTCGTCCCATTCTTCTCTTGCCCTCCATCTTTCCCAGCATTAGGCTTTTCTCCAGTGAGTCCTTCCTTCTCATTAGGTGGCCAAAGTATTTGAGTTTCAGCTTCAGGATCTGGCCTTCTAAAGAACAGTCATGGTTGATCTCCTCTAGGACTGACCGGTTTGATCGCCTTGCAGTCCAAGGGACTCGCAGGAGTCTTCTCCAGCACCATAGTTCAAAGGCCTCAATTCTTTGGCGCTCAGCCTTTCTTATGGTCCAACTTTCACTGCCATACATTGCAACTGGGAAGACCATAGACTTGACTCTACACACTTTTGTTGGCAGGGTGATGTCTCTGCTTTTTAGTGTGCTGTCTAGATTTGCCATGGCTTTCCTCCCAAGGAGCAAGCATCTTTTAATTTCTTGGCTGCAGTCCCCTTCTGCGGTGATCAAATCAATCTATATATCTATGCAAGTCCATCTGCATTTGAAAGACAAAGGTCACTCTTTTGAAGATAGCAAAGTCCATGTTTTGGATAGAGAGGGACCACTGGTTTGAAAGAGGAGTAAATGAATCCATTTGTGTTAGAAGTCAACACCCCTCCTTCAACAGGGAGGGGAGGAATAAGATGCCACATATCTCCAGTCTACAAGGCAGCCCTTTCAGCAGTTCCAAGAAGATTACACAACCAATTGCATCCTGATTCAGGTGACCCTGAGGGCACAAATAAAACTCCCAAGTGGCATAAAGAGCTCTCAGAGAGAGTACTAATGACCAGATGACTGCAAAGAAATATAATCCTTCCATCTCCTCCCCCCACACACATCCTATCAGAATCTATCCTTCCGTCTCCCGCTATCCTGTCTCAACTATCAGTACCTATCCTTCCCTCCCTCTACCATCAGAACTGATGAAGCTTCTAAGATGGGAAATGTTTTCTTCTTCTTCCTCAAGAGAAAAAAACAGACCCGTTGCATTTTGAAAAAGCACCTTTAAGACAACTATGACCTAGATGACTGAGAGTCTCCACAGACATTCGCTCACACTACATCTTCTAACCTAGGGAGTTTTTTGTATATACACTATTGTCTACATTCCACCAACAACAGAGATACACACATTGCATTGGCACATTAAGTGTGTCAACATATGCAGAATGGGAAGCCCTAAAACTTCCCTCCGCCCAGTGCGCTCCCACAGAGAGGGCCTCCTCAGGGTGCCACCGGTCAAAGAATGTCAACTGGTGGCCACCAGGGGGAGGGCCTTCTCTGTGGGCGCGCCGGATTTATGGAACCATCTTCCGGTTGAGCTCCGGATGGCGCCCGACCTTGGCTCCATCCGGCGCGATCTAAAGACCTACCTGTTCGAACAAGCCGGCCTGGCCTGATGGGTGATGGGTTTGGGTTTTATTGTTTTTTATGTATTTTAACTTATTGTTATAGTTTTTGGGCATCTTGTTTAATCTCTTTTAACATTTGTATTATTGTTTTTTAACATGTATTGCCCTGTTCACCGCCTTGAGTCCTTCGGGAGAAGGGCGGTATACAAATAAAATTATTATTATTATTATTATTATTATTATTATTATTATTATTATTATTATTATTATTATTATTATTATTATTATAAAAGGGACGCGGTGGCTCAGTGGGTTAGGACGCTGAGCTTGTCGATCAGATGGTCGGCAGTTTGGCGGGTCGAATCCCGAGTACCGCGTAACAGAGTGAGCGCCTGTTACTTGTCCCAGCTTCTGCCAACCTAGCAGTTCGAAAGCACGTAAAAATGCAAGTAGAAAAATAGGGACCACCACGGTGGGAAGGTAACAGCGTTCCGTGCGCCTTTGGCGTCTAGTCATGCCGGCCACATGACCACGGAGACGTCCTCGGACAAGTGCTGGCTCTTCGGCTTTGAAACGGAGATGAGCACCGGCCCCTAGAGTCGGAAACGACTAGCACGCATGTGCGGGGGAACCTTTACCTTTACATTATTATTATTATTATTATTATTATTATTATTATTATTATTATTATTATTATTATTATTATTATTATTAAAAGATCCATTGTTCGTGAAGAACCAAAACTATATCATGAGAGAGAGATTCACACTTACTGGTGAGTGCTCTAATGATAAATAGATAAGCTAGATTGGCAAGTATGAACCAAAATCTGGCTACCAAGTCTTCCCAAAATGTTTTTGCTGGGGAAAAAGAGCACCGAAAAATATTGCTTCCACCAGTTCTGTTATCTCCAAGAAAATGAAAAAAAAAACACCTAAATCTAGATTAGATCATGACACTTAATCTTTTTAATACAGTTTCTGTATTAATTGTAAAGTTAAGCTTAAGGACACTGAAAAGCAATTTAGCTGCAGTTTAGTTCTTTATTTTCTTAGGCCCAATAGACAGAATCTTGACAGACTAAACCAGGGGCAGACAATCTTGGCTCTTTTATGACCTGTGGACTTCAACTCCCAGAATTCCTGAGCCAGCCATGCTGGGAATTGAAGTCCACAAGTCTTGAAGTAGCCAAGGTTAGACACCTCCGATTTAGAAGGAACCTGGGTTTGCAGGAATGCAGGTATCTTGATGAGCCTAAATACATCTGATGTAAGAGAAAGAAACAGATTAAAAGAAGGCAAGGAGAAGGCCTCAGGGAGCCATTTTCAACAGCAATGGCATAAGACATGCCCTCTGAGAAAAGTGCCCTGCTGGAATATCATATAAAAAAGTTCTCAGAGAAATGTGGTCAATGATGTGGAAATTTCACTAGCATGAATTAGGGATTCTCTACACAGTAGATTTCCGGCTTTGCCACACCTGAGCAATAAATATGCCTTTCTCAGCCCTGGATATGATAAGGCATGCATATGCCAGCCACACCTTCACCTATATTTTATTATCTCCTCAGATGCAGAAATTTGAATCTCAGCTGCTCCTTTTCTTGTTAAGCTTGTTAATCGAAACACAGAGATTCTATCTGCCCTGATACAAAATGTAGTTAAAAGCCAGACTGGGCAACAGAAGAGATCTCAGTTAGTCTGTATCAAGGCCCTGAAAGGTTAATTGGATCAAAGTAAGCAATGGATAGCTACGAGGCTTTGGTCTGCTATTAGAAGTACCAATGCATAAAAACCTACTTCTACTTTCGTGGTTTGTTATTAATTCAGACCTCCATTTCTGAATGGAGAAGACAGAGTTCTATCTCCTAAACCTTTGAATCCAGCTTAAAACACTACCAAATGCTGATCTTGGTTTTTTTTGGCATATCTACATTAGTTGGAACTCAATCCATCATGAGCCCAATCTAATTTATATATCAGCAAGTCCATAATGTTGGCAAAGAACCATAATACACTCAGTATTGTCCTTTCTAATCAGTTATCCCTTCTGGGCAGTTGCTAGGGAGAGAATTAATTGACAGCTAGCAACTGAGCATTTATTCTATCCAGTCAAATTCTCTGAGTCTGGGCTTAAATCAGGGGTCTTCAAACTTGGCCCTTTTTATGACTTGTGGACTTCAACTCCCAGAATTCCTCAGCCAGGCACACTGGCTGTAGAATTCTGGGAGTTGGAAGTCCACGAGTTATAAAAGGGCCAAGTTTGAAGACCCCTGGCTTAAATGCATCTTCCTTCCTTATTTTTTACAAAGAAGAAATGGAAATCGTTGCTAGAATTCCCTTTCCAGGTGTTTCGGCACATGCATTTATGAACAAAACCTTTCTCCCTTTTTTTGCAACCAAATTCCACGGTCAGCTTGAGGGGATATTGTACAAGAGAAGATGAATTATTATTTTTATTTTTTAAAAAAATGCACTGAAAGCCTCAACATGTCATAGCAACAAACCTGGTTAACAAACTTCTACTATTAGTAGACCAGCAATTCAGCAATGAGCTCCTATTCCTAAACCGGTGTTTCTCAACCTCAGGAACTTTAAGCTAGCTGGGTGGCCTTCAGCTCCCAGAATTTCCCAGCAAATTTCTAGGAGCTAAAGTTCACATAGCTTAGAGTTACTGAGGTTGAGAAAGAATATACTAAACCATGCCAGCATATTGCTACAATAAGAGCCCAAGAAGACAAGAGACAGATCATGCCAAAAACCTCCTCCTATGGGCACCATCTGCCCACTCCAACAGAAGGCAGAAACAGACTTGCTGCTTTGGAAGTTGCATCTCCTCGGTCAAAAGGAAATGTTCTTGCATAAGGAAATATGGAAATAGCAGAAGTGGGTGTAATAATGAGACGTTTCCAATACAAACTTCATGCAGTGGGCAGAAGGACTGATGTTCTCCAGGGCCAGGGCCAATAACAGAATAACAGAGTTGGAAGGGATCTTGGAGATCTGCTAGCCCAGCCCCCTGTTCAAGCAGGAGATGCGATACCATTTCAGACAAATGATTGTCCAATCTCTTCTTTAAAACTTTCAATGTTGGCGCACCGACAATTTCTGGAGTAAGTGGTTCCACTGATTGTTCTCACTGTCAGGGAAT